>NW_008239324.1:12733800-12736184 GCF_000691975.1 Corvus brachyrhynchos
TAGTGCCACCTCCTCTATCAGCATGCTGCCTCCTCATTATCATTTAATTATTTATTGTTTCTATTGCAGAACACTTGGGCCTACTCAGGGAACAGCTGTCTGTGCTGGGGTGGAGCTGAGTATTTGGGGAATGAGTAAGTAGAAGTTGCAGTAGCAGTCAGGATAGAGAAGTTGAAGAGTCTTCTGTTTAGAAAGAAGAGATTGTTTCTTAAATTGGGGCATGGGAAAAAGCAGCAGGTTTTGGAGTTAGTTGAAATCTTTGAGACAAAATAAGGAGTGACATTGAAGGAGGTAAGGAAATGGCATTGCATATGAACAGTGACAAAGTAGGGAATGGCATCAGATTGAAAGGAAAGATAATACATAGTTCCATTTTATCCATTAAATTTTAAATTGAAAACAACATAATTGGAAGAGGTGGTCTTGGGTGCAGGCAGGTGTGCAAAGCTCAGGTGGTGACGGGTATAGGATGTAGATGTGGGTGTCAGTGACATAAACTTGGAGGAAGGCACATGGGCAAAAAAGAAATGGCCCAGTCAGAAAGCAGGGAAGGAGAGAAGGGTAAAACATTGCTGTGTGGGACTCCAAAGAAAATTAGAGATGGTAGAAGAACGTTACAGCAAATGAGATAAGGAACAACTTGGCAACAAGAATGGTAAAAATACAGGTTCTTGGAGCAATTAAGTGGTCTTGGCTGCTCTCCTGCTGAGGCACTGGCATGGGTACATTTGTTAGATCTGGTGGGACAGCAGCACAAAGTGGTTATCTGGTTGGGAGCAGTTGTCATGTTATTGTTCATATGCTCTGAAAAATGTATTTAGTGGTTGCTGCAGCCAATTTTCAATTGCTAACTCAACCATTTTCCTCACTTATTATGGCTCAAGATATGAGTACACATTATGGATTTGTGTTTTGAAAAGCAGCAACCTATCACTAAGTTTTTATGCACATCTATGGCCCAATAAGGCTGATAGCCTTATTAGATGTTTTTTATATGAAAATTGTCTTATCCTTATCTTGCCTATAATCTTTTCTCTAATCAATTCCCTCTTGTTTTCTCAGCTTAAAGAATCTCTATAATCCTTTTTTGGGGATATGCAAGAGAGGTCAGTTGAAGTTACTGGTCATTATTCAGTGCTCCTTAACCAGGTTTGTGCTGCTTGCTCTGCTCAGCCATTCCTGTGGGCAGGGAGATACTGCCTGTCTCTGCAGTCTCTCAGACACACTCTTTGGTGGGCAGTTAGAATAGAGTGATGCTCTCCTGGAAATTTCTGAGGCCAGGTGAGTGCATAGGAGAGATAGGGTCGCTGTAATGAGCTTCACTTCCTTTTGCTCTTGTACAAACTGGGTATCTCTAACCATTCTGCTTAACAAACAAGTCCTGTTCTCTTGCTTCCCAATTTTTATTGTCTTTAGAGGCATATTGATGTTCACCTGCCCAGATATCTTTACAGCTACTAATGAAAAAATACCTACATTAACAACATAGACACAAGTGCACCTTGGGATGAATGTATTATTTATAAAGACTTACCATCACACCCCTCACAGTTACATTTTATGCTGCTTGTGGGTGTACTCCTGTGTCTTGTTGGCAATGCAATTAGTTGCACTGTGGGAGATTCCCAGGTTCAAAGCCAGGCATGTAAAATCTATTTCACCCCTTTTTAATATGTGGGTCTTTTTGTAAACGAAAAGAAAAAACCCAAAATCGTGGCACCCCTTCATAAACAAAGCAGAATAACACTATTTGTGAAAATCCTTACAAAGTCAGATCCAGCCTCTGCTGCTGCTTTTTATACATTTCAGCTCAGCATAGTTGTACTAGACCAGTACTGCTCTGCAGGTGGAAGTGTGAGGGCCATTGAACACTTTAAGTTTTTCCAGTGGATCACAATTACAGAAACATCTGTGCTAAATAACTTTGTGCAGATGCACTGTGAAAATTCAGTGTTCAATAGCCCTCAACATTTCTAATTTCTTACTTGTGCTGGTGTAGTTTAGAAGTTGCACATTGGGTTGCAGTATAAAGCATATTGGAAACATTTGTGAAGGGCCTTTTCAGAATGCTTATGCTGCAGTGAAAGTGCTCCCAAGCGCTTTTGTTTCTTTATTTAGACTTATTCCATTTGAAAATGGACAGAATGCATGCTAAGGATACTGTTGATATAATGCTGCATGAGAGTGCAGTGGTCTGGGATGTTGGTTTGGAAAAAACCAAAAATTGTAATTTTTTGGTAAACTGGGGTCTGGTGGGAAACTTGGAAAAGCTCAGTTTAAAAACTATTCAGTGCTACTGTGACATCACACAATTTGAAAAAGTTGACTGCATATGTTTCCTCAGGAAACATATTCCCTACCTCCACTCTCTTTCCTCTTTGTGC
>NW_008239324.1:12736194-12746311 GCF_000691975.1 Corvus brachyrhynchos
CAGGAATGAACTAAAATATTTAGGAATTCAGGAGTAATTCTGTGAATACTTTGGATTGGTTCCAAGATTAACTTCCATAAAACAATTAGAAGTTCTAATTGCAGGTAGTGTTTTGGTGCTTCTTTTTAAGGGGTTGATTTAATCTTTAACATGGTCCATGGAAATGCGTTAAGCAGGACTTGATTTCACATTCAGTGACGTCTGCAACACAGGAATGATTTGCTGGAATCTTCTTCTATGAGACACCCACTGAGGGACTTCTCATACTATTCTCCTTCATCAGGATATCTATGAAATTGTCTGGACTGGAGTTAACCATATATTTCAACTTGAAGCCCAGTCTGTTGGGATAGGCAGCTAAGGGACAAGTCATGTGTTATGAGTAGTGTGATATTTATCCTCTGTTCCTCATAGGCTGAGCTTATCCTGTATCATGGCACTCAGCCCAGCTCAGCAAAAGCCACTTCCACTTCATTTCTCAATGTCTGATTTTGCTTCCATTGAAGTTAATGGCAAAACTCCCACTGTCTTCAAGTGCAGAGGGATCAGATATTCAGAGAGGTTGGCTACACTTTTTGTGCTTTCATCTATTTGGAAGTCAAATTTTGCACTTAACTTCTTTTGATCTCTTGGAAAACTCAAGCTTTACTTATTTTCTCCCAACTATTTCTGTAGCTCGATGTTACAGATTTCTGTGATTTTTATTGGTTGGTTGGAACTTGCTATTTCTATTTTATTTGTTGGTGCACAGAATAGTTCTACTTTTCATTAAAGACTAGAAATTTGTTTCCCTGTGATCAGATTTTGTTGCTGTACTTTAAATCACTGCAACCTTTCCATGGACTTAGGCTCTTGTTAACAAAGGTCGTAATGACTGGCCATACATAATTATTTGTGTTAATGAAATACTTGGCTGCATTTATCGTCCATTCAGAAACAAGTATCAGTCTGATAGAGACAAATATGTTTTTCAGTGTGGATTTACATACATTTATGGATTAGAATCAGGCATTCCTCCTTTTATAGTCAGTGTAGGTTTAACTAGGTTAAAAGGTTTTCCTGAATATTCATCCAGACATTTCTTTTGAAATAACCTTCTGGTTTAAGTTTTGCACAAATTAAAAAGTACATAAAAACTGGAGGAGGAGAAGAGAAGTGAGTTGAAAAGAAATGAAAAACTAAGTATATTTAAGTTTTAGGGCTTACAAAATCCCAAATTTCAGAGCTTTATGAAATTAAAAGGTTAGCTATGAATAACCACAATCAAATCTTTTCTTTTGTCCATATTTAATTCAAATGAGATTGCTCCATATTGACTTCTAATGCTAAAAGGCCACCCATCATGGAATCCCTGCAGCCAATGAAGCAAGCAAGTGAATGCTTTCTTAAATGATGCTAATCAGTCCAGAGAGGCCTGCCCTCTATCCCCATCAGTATTCTGTAATTCAGATGTGCTGATAACCTGAAATTGAATGTGTCAGTATGCAGACATGTGAAGAAAAAAGGAAACTAAAAGGCAAAAGAGGCAGCTATAGAGACAATGCTGGTTTGATTTTTTTTTTTTTTTTCTTTTAAGGGAAGAATAAAAGGAATAGTTCGTAGTTGTTCTCCAATGCTTACTGAGTTCTATACAAGAACATACAGAAAATTCATAAATAGGCTAGACAGCCAATTTCCAGATGGAGAGAAAACTAAAAAAGATAAGTAAACAAAACAAAAACCACCAACAAACCCTAGATCACAAAATAAAATGTATTTTAGAAAGGTAATGCCAACCAGTTAAACTGTTTCTGTGTACCTAAAAAGGTTCCAATCTGAATGCTTTAAAAAGAGGGCTCTCTTACCCTTGCAGTATCCAGCAGAAGTCAGTTGCTACATCTTTTCTGCATCTTGATTTTTTTCCCCAAAATTTAGATTTCAGCTGTTTTATGTCACATCTGGTTTAAATTTTGAACAGACACTTTCATGTCAGATGCAGATTTTCTTCCAAAAATTGACATACATTTGCTGTTGTATTAGACAGTTTTGTATCAAAAAATAGATCAATTTACTTTTTTTTTTAATCTCCCTTCAAGATAATAATTATCTGGCTTTCTGAAATAATCTTTGCAGAAACTTTGGGTCTCCTTCGGGCCTGTTGTGCATGTGTAAGCAGAGGCATACATCTGAAGGCAGAACTGGGTCCTTTGTTCTTCAAATGTTCTGCTGCTTCTCACAGTGTATGTTGAAGATGTTGCTTCAATTTGGATTTGACCCTTTGGACTTGTACTCAAGTTCTGCCTTATATTTTACAAAAAGAAGCATTGCAATATATGTTCTTATTACATACAAATGTATAATGTAAAAAGTCTATGTCATTTATGTTTTTTATTATGTTAGCAGTGGAAGATCTTTTCTCCACTGACAGCTTCTATCACAAATTTATCAGAGAGGAATAATACTAGTGGTAGTGCACAGTTGAAAATTGGGGCACTGAGAGAAGATGTGTTAACTAATTTATACTGATTCAGTTTGCTTATAGGAGTTGAAGTGGGTGATGCTGTTGAAAGCCATTTAGCTTTTCTTTTCAATGGGTTGCAAAGGAGGCAAGTGTCAGCATCCCCATTTAATAAGGGGGAAATGGGGACATCGGGAAGGGGGACAGCTTGTCCAAATTTAGTGAGTAGGTCAGCTGGTAAACCTGGAAAATGAGTATGGTCTCTTGAACACAGCACAATCTACCAGTTGGTGCTGTCAGCCCTTGGTGCTCTTCCCAAGCCCTGGGTGTGTCCTCGGAGGTGCATTCGCCAGGTGTGTGTGCAGCAGCTGCGCTGTGCCTGGGGATGCTCGGTGGCCATGGGTTTACCTGGCTTGCAGGTAAACAAGTATGTGGCTGTGGGTAATTGTGGTGCCCGTAACTCCAAACTTACCACTGAGGAAACTGATGGAAAAGGAACAGTTCCCATCTTGAACGTTGTATTTTATTTGTCACTCTGTCTGCAGTTATGGGGCACCTGCAGACCTTGTTGTAGGCACAGTTGTTTGAGGTTACTATGGAACAATCACATCCTCTGTTGGAAAAGATGGTTCTTTTTCAATTCCAGTTAAAGGTCAGTATACTTTCTAGGTCTGACTGAAAGTATTTTAAAGATTTTGGTAACTGCTTTAGCCTCCAGATGACTCTGGTGTGCATTTTTGTGTTCCTCAGTGCCCCCTCCCTGCTGCCCAGCAGGTTTGAAGCAGGAGTGGACGGAGGCTTTCATGGCTGACCAGTTCTGCTCATGAAACCGAGCTGTGAACAGGGCACCCGATTCCTCACAGTCGGTGGACAGGTTCACGTTGACTTGCATGTGGATGGCCTAATGCTCCCACCATTAGCCTGATTTTCAGTGTGCTGAGAACTGCAGCTTCTGTTAATCAGTGGGATCTAAGTGTAATTAGCGTTTACTAAGGGACCACTCAGATGCCCTGCTGCCATGGCTTTCCAAGTCTGTTGATGGAATGGAAAGAGACCAAGAACTGAACCCTGTTCTCTGGTCCCCTGTCTGTCACCAGGAGATTAGAGGCTAGCCTGAACAGGATGGAAATGACATCCTGAATTTTAATTATTTATCTGTGCACTTTTTTATATCTTCTCATTGCTTGGATATTTCATCTTATCTTAAAAATATTTATTTGAAATTGTCAGTGATCAAAGGCTGGGAAACAAAACCGAGCTGGATATGATTTTTTTTTTTCTTTTGGAGGAAATTGGAGTGTCAGGATAATTCTAGTGTATGCAAACTTTACAAGATGAAGCCAATCCAAATGTTACATCCTTAAGCTTCATAGCAGAAGATTAAAACTAACATACCGGTATAAGATCAATTTTACCTACTGTGAGAATTCAAAGATAACTGGTATATCTTGTTTTTAATTCAAATTAAGTGATTTTTACTTGATCATTTTATACACACACATGCATGCACTCCCTCACAAGCCCACGTCTGTGTACTGAATTGATAAAGAAAGAACTCTGGTTAAATAATCCACTTTTGTCTGACAACGGAATCAGTTATAGAGGTGCAAATATGCAGAAAGCTATTTGGAAATGCATCCTCGTAGTTGTCAGGTTTTATTATGCAGGAAGGTGTCATGTTTGTTACGAAGCTGAGTGCAGATGGCAGAGTGGAAGAAATGGATCACTAATTTTAACAATGATTAATGAACAGAGATAGAAAATGAATTACATTGGACTATCGGAGGCAAGAAATATTTTTGAGAAAATTTTGACTCATCTGCTGTGCTGTTCTCTGTAAATTATTTTCTGAAATTCTATATGTTGTCAACAGTTGACTGCATTTTCCATTACTGTCTATTTCTGTTCTTAAGTACTTTTGTGTTATTAGAGATACATAATTTAAAAATACCAATACATTCCTGATTACTTAGTGAAAGTATATGTAACAGTATGAATGTTCCAAAGGCTCTGGCCACAAATGTCCTGTTTTATAATACTTTCTAATTCTTCACCCCTTTAGTGCTACATTAGAAATATTTAGTGACATTTTATCCCCTTATTAATAAAAGGAGGTGGTTGGGATGAGGAGTCCTTCTGTGTTCTTTATAAAAATAAGGAAAAAATGTAGATGCAAAGTTAACAATAAAATGCAGCCAAGTGGGTTAACGTGGTTTTAAGCTTACAGTGCTGATTCCACCATTTGTGATTTCACAGTCTAACTGGGAAAAACATACACACAGCTGCTTTTTAAATTGCTACCACCCACGTGCTCCCCTCCTTCACTATAAACTCTGCTGGCGCATATGTGCTCCCCGCACTTACCCACGCGCTCAGTGGCCAGTCTCGCACATCCCGGCTGCAGGGGGAGAACGGAAGTTGCCACTAAGTTATAATTTGTTGTTTATCCTTGTTTTACAACCTGCTGAGTTGTGCAGCCTCCCCAGCTAACCAGAGCCTCTTGCCGTTTGGATTCGAGAGCTGTGTGGGGCTCGCCTGTCCTCAAAGGAGGATTAGTTCTGCTTGGAAAGAGCTGTGTCCTCACACCCCCTTCCTTCCAGTATTAAAATATATATTAAATAGAAGAGAAATGCAGTGACTGAAACAGAATTAAATGTTTCCATTGTCAATTCTGTAGAGGTTCAGAAGTTGAAGTAAAACAGGGTCAAAGGCTGGCTGGGTCTTCAGCAGTGCTGTGAGGTGTTTGCAGGGGGGGGAAGAAGGGAGGAGAAGGGGTCTGACGGGTGGGATGCCTCATGCCAGTGTTGCTGCTGTCCGGGAGGTATGCAGGTGAACTGTGTTAGAAGTGAGAGGGAACCCAGGGTAATCAGGAAAGCAGTGTCTCGGTGTTTTTGGAAAGCTCCCTGGTATGTGTACATAAAATCCCAGGATGATTTCACATCCTGGATCCCTTTTCATTGTGCTGCATCTCTCCTCTGGTCTCCAGGGCTGAACAGTCTCCTGTGGTCTAGTTGTGGGTATTGGAAGGTAGATGGTTGTGTTTTTTCTGTGTCTCTAGGGTGTTTGCTGTGTTATTTTGGTGATCATCATGCTGGTAAGCTTTGGCAATTCATTGGATGATGATTTAATTGCATTGCTACTACCTGATACTAGACACGAAGCAAAGCTCTGTAACAGGTTTTGTTCCAGGCAGGAAAGTGCCCCTCTTTACATTTTATCTGAATTTGACCTGTCACTTCTCATTAACCATGTGTGGTAGGTGACTATACTTTGGTCCACTGCTGAGACCGCCTCCTGTTTGATGCTTTATGTTAACATGGTTGTCTGTACTTTCTGCTGTTTAAGGACCTGATCCTTTTACTTGTGTGAATAGCTCATTCAAGAAATCTCATTGATTTCAAGAAGACTGTTTATGTGCAAAAGAAGTGCTTGGCAGGATTTAGTCTCAGGCAACCAGCATTATTGCTGGAGTATCCTCTTCTCTGTATGCAAAATGATATCCTAAAGATTGCTTGCTGTTGTGCAAAAGAAAACAATTCTTGGGGCAGGTGTAAAATTATTCAATAAATTTGTACACTTTTCACATAAATGATCTCTTTTCTGCAACATTGGGCTATGGTAGGAGATGCATCTTCCCAAAGAGAGACGTTGGGCTAGCAAGGAAATGGCAATTCTGTGTCCATTGTCTCTTTTACAGGCATCAGGCTCAATCCTGCTGCTGCTAAGTGTATGGCACTTGTGATTTTTAACCTTAGAAGCTGCAAGAGAAGTGTGGTTTGAGAACTTTAGACTCAAATTTTCAGGAGCTTTAGTCATAAATACAGGTCTATAAGATACTAATGAATGATTAACTCTATCTAACTTGTGCTTACACTTGCAGAAATACCTGAAAAATGCACTGCTCCTCAAAATACATCAGGGGACGTTTCCCTATAGCATTTTGGGTTGTGGAATACATAAAGTTACCTGGAGTAATTTGAACTTTTATAGTTGGTTTGCATCTGTGCTCAAGATTTGTGATTTCTTCTGTATTCTGTTTCAAGATGTGCCTTAGTCTTGCTAGAAAGTGTTAGAGAAAATTTAAAGAGACTTTATGAAAGACTCTAACTCTAGCATTTTGCATGTAATTATGGTCCTGATGGGAACATACTTTAGAAAAACAGCTACTGGAACAATACAAGTCCTGCTCAGGTTATGTAGCATATGCTAAACACTGAGAAAACATACCCTGTGCTTTAGTGAACAAGGTAGAAATGCTCCTGGGAGCCAATTTAGAATGTGACTTAAGGCATGCGTGGCTTTTTGTCTGCTTTTCTTTTGGCAAACTGGTGAAACAGCAATGGTGGCTGGGAATCCCTGGTAATCTCCTTGGATTGCTGTGCCCAGACCTTTGTGAGGATGGGCAGTTGTCAGCTTTGGACCTTGCCTTTGTTTTGGACAACTATTTTGCTCTTCTACTTCATCTTTGCATGACGGAGCTGAGTGTGGGTTGTGGAACTTGGACAGAGGGACAAGAGAAATAATGAGGCTTTGACAAGCCACTGCTTTCACTACAGTAGTGCTATTTTCCACCTTGGTAATAAACAGTTAAAATGTCTTTTTGTGTGTGTGTGTATAGGATCAATATATATGCAGTGAAGTGGCTGTGATCAATGTGCTGATTTAGGTTTTCAAAATTTCCTGTTTGATAGTATAGTTCTACTTGAATATGTGACTATATATACATAAAGGCATGGTTTTGTACTTATTGAGACATGTTATTTAACTGAATGTTGATAACATTGTAGACATGAGGGTATGGGTGTGAATAAAAATCCCCTGTGGTCTTTCTTAGACCTCAAGTGGCTCATCTTAATTTCTTATGGCATCTTATTAGTTGAAGCTAATGCAAGTAACCTTAACTGAATTTTGCTTCACTGTTATATAAAAAGCAGGAAGCACAGTGAAGAAAATGTATTTTTAAAGCATTAGTTTTCTTGGTGTGACAGCTTATGTGCATAAACAATTGCAAAATATTTGTGAGACTGACACCTTGGTTATCACCATTATCTTGGCTTAACTTGAAATACTGGGGAAGAAGAGTTGCGTTTGCATTGACATTGATATTTTCCACTTGAGTGCTTCTGTCCTTATGTTCTTCAGGGAATGTGCAATACTGTATGTTTTAGAACATTTAATACATTTATGTAATATATACATGCAAACTAAGGTGTATGTATAGATGTTTGAAATATAAAATATTAACACTAACATGAGCTATACCATGATCTAGAGGATATCTAGGAGGCCTGTCATACTTCTATTACCTCAGGTAAATAACTGATTGACCTTTGTGGTATGCTGATACTTCACTAATCAGAACCTGAAATCTGTATAACAACACTTCATTTACTTGATAGACAAAAGAACAATTGCACTTGAAGTAATGTGATTTCTAAATAGACACTGCCTGTCAAAAATAAATGCATTAGAAGTAAAATGTAGCTCAAGGAGACAATTAGCAAACAGAGGTGACACTGTAAACAGGTGCACCCATTATTCCCAAAGCTTGTGGCAATATATTCACATCTTTTAGACTGATGGAAGATCATGTGACAGTTTGGTGAATTATCTATCTGTATCATCTGACTGATGAAGCCTGCTGCAGTTGCAGATCATTTAAAAATGCATCTCACAAATTACATGGTAGCTGGGAAAAAATGCAGGTTTTTCTGAACAATGCTTTTCTAAAGCTATGTGCTGGAATACCTAATTTTTCTTTGAAAGGATGTAGACCATTTCATTATGCTATGTATACAGTCAGTTAAGGTTGTGCAAATTCATTACAATGTTTGTTAATCTATAAAACATTTTCTATTCCAGTTTTAGTGACATTGAATATTTTTTTATGTGCTATTTCTGAAACATTTTTCCTATGAGCTGAAAGGGAATAACACATTTTTATATAGACTTCTTAAATCGCTACTTATCAAGGAAGATTTGAGATGAGAACATTTGACCTACATCTTTTTGTGGGTGATTGGATTTTTTTTCTACCTAGAAAATGTAAAACAAACAAGAAAGAATCTATAAACAAACTCCCTCTTTCTTTCTCTACTAGACTGTGATGAGAGCAGTAACACTTATGAAATGTCCTCTTATATGATGTGGTGAAAACTGCTTCAGATGGTGTTTTGTAATTTGATGCACTAACAAGATAGTTAGGAATGAAAAATGCATTTTCCTAAGATATCATTTCATAAGTATTTTATATTTTCTTCTCTTTAAAACTGTAAATTGATGATTGTTTTCTAGAACTAGAATTAAGTTGTGTATGAGTGGATAGTTGTTGTTTCTGGTGACAATTAGGCTCCAACACCTTAACAACTCTTCTACACTCCAGCACTCCCTTAACATCTGACCATATTATTGTATGGGGTTTTTTGTTTGTTTGTTTTGGTTTTTTTTTTTTTAATTGCTACAAATTTTGATTATGATTATAATTTGGGGCACTCCCAGGGAACTAAATACACAATAAAACTGTCTTTGTCATTTGGCACATACCTGTTCCTAAAAGAGGTGCTTCTGAGATGCCCCAGGATTGGAGATGTTGATTTTCCCCTTACTTTTCCATACAAAAATCCTGCAGGTAACACCTATCCCTAAATGAGCACAAGTGAAAAAAATTTTTAAATCTTTTCAGCAGTTAAAAAGTAGTGAGCTTAGGCCTGTAAACCCTTTAACTTTTGTTATTAATTTCACATATAAGCCATAGAAGTGCAGAGGTCAGGGGAAGTGAAATAGTCCTGCAGATCTTAGGAAGACTCTGGAGAAATCTAAGTTTGTTCATTTTGAAGGTTCTCACATAACTGTTTTCTATTAAGTGGCTGAAGAGCTGGCCTACTGAATGTTTTGAGGCTGGGTTGCTCCTGCAGGTTTGTCCTGCCCTGGGTCTTTGTGTATGCATTAAAAAATTGTTCTGCTCTACCTGTTTGGAAGCAGCTTTCAGATGCCAGTCCTCCTGAAATAATGCTTTTATTAAGAATGGAGTAATCTGTCTTGAAGGCTTTTGGAGGGGCTGGTTTTGATGGAGGGGCTGCCCTCAGTAGCTCCTCTTAGGCTTGACCAAAAGGGCTTGTCCCGCATGTTAGGGAAGGATTAAGGTGAGGAATGAAGGGCAGGTGAGACGGGCCTGCACTGCCCTTCTCTGGCACTGCTGCCCGAACACAGCTGTTGTATTCCTCTGCAACATCTGGACAGCGGAAGAAAATAATTGTGGCCTTCGTCAGTGTTGATATGTCAATGATTATTGTGGATCTGTTAGGGGCATACTTCTGCTTTTATTAGTTGTGTTTTATCTGTAGCTTTTTACTGGTTCCTCTGTCATCTTTGTGTCTGCAAGCTAAGTATGTAGATGCAGATCACTTCAGAGGAGTTTTGTCTGCTTAAATACAAGTAAATTTGGATTTGTCTGCTTAAACACAAGTGAATTTGGATTATGGTTGGTCTTGACTGGCAGCTCTCTGACAGAGTGCTTGAATTGGAACATGTCAGTTTGACTACTTTTATTCAGGAAGGGATGGATTTGGATTGAATTTCCTGAAATGTGGTAAGGGGGGGAAGGACCTGTGCTCTCCGAGGGGCTGTTCAGGGCATGGCTGAAGCCCTCATCTGCCTTTCTGTGGCTTGGCATAGAGGCAT
>NW_008239324.1:12746406-12773906 GCF_000691975.1 Corvus brachyrhynchos
GCGCGGTGGTTGTTGGGGGGATCCTGTTGTGCACCCCTGCCAGTCCAGAGCCTTGCCTTTGCTGTGCTCCTGGCTGCCCGGTGGGTGTGGAGGGAAAGGAGAGTGACAGGGGTATCCTGCTGGTTTGTGCAACTTTTATTTTCATGGGAACCTTTGTAAGATTGTGCTTTCTCTGAAATGCAGAGGGTGGGGAAAAAAAAAAAAAGAATCTCAAACTTTTTGCAGGACGGGAAAATATTTCCCGCCCAGCTCTTAAAGGCTTACCCAGAGAAATTTTCTTTAGCTTATATTTTTCTTTAATGAGTCGAGCCCCTAAAAATGTATTGTTTCATATTCAAAGTGACATTTTAACATATATTTGCCTGACAATATGACACACATATTGGTTTTAATGAGGGCCTCATTATAAAAAAAAATGCATCTACTGAATAAAATACAAAATATTTTCACCTAAATGTTGCGTAAATTATTCAGAAACAGGGTTCCTTTGACAGGGACGTGTGAGGAGCTGGGGCTGCCATTGTCTGTAGTACTCCTGATCTCTGGGTAGCTGCAGGACTCCCACCCACTCCATTTGCTGGCACAGCAGCTTCCCCCAGACCTGGCCAGGGGAAGAGCTCATGGCCCTGAGTGCTCCAAGGTCTAGGGCAGGACAGGCTGTGTGTGGGGGGACACAGGGCAGCCTCTGCATCTCCAGCACAGACTGACCCTGCCTCCTGCACATCCCCAGGACTAGGAACTCTGGCAAGGAGGAGAAGTGGTGACAGTGGAGGTGATTGTTTGCTCCTCTGTTGGGGGATCCCTGTGGGACCACAGCAGGTAGCAGGATCTGGTGCTCAGAACGGCCGGATCTGAAGCACAGAACAAGCCTGATGCATGCTTGCTTCCCAGTCCAGGCAAAACCAAATGTATTCTCTAACAGTTATTATTAAATATTTCAGACATCAATATCCTCACTTAACAAGCCCTGACATCCCATCCTGTGTGCTCTGATACTAGCCATGCAGCAGCTGCTGGCTTTGGTGGGTGCAGGTCAGGATCTTGCCTTAGTTCTAGCTCATACTCTCTCTTTTTTTTCTTTTTCCCTCCCTCCTCTTACTTTTTGCCTGAAAAAACCCAAAACACATGCACACATAGGGCAGAGTTAAATTTGGGTTTTCTTGGCAAGGGTTAATAATCAATGTAGATCTTAACAAAGGAGATGCTGCCTTATTATACTGTGAAACTTTTTTTTCTTAACTGTCAGTGAAGCAGTACTAATTATTACTCCAGTGTAAATGAGGTCATTTCCTATTAAGAGAACAAAATGCTTAGCCTTGCCTTGCCAATTCATACCATCTATTTTTCACACATACCCAGCTTCTTAGATTTTTTTCAAATTTTGATAAAATCCATTCATTTGTATTAGAAAAGTGTAAACCATTGCAATAATAGTTGCCCATTATTATCCAGATGAGCTTTTGTAATGTGTGGGTTGTTTGAATACCATGTGTTAGCTATGGAACAATTAGCCAGCTGAATGGTTCTTTAAAACAATCAGATACTTTTATCTCCCTGAAAAAATACATTCCTTGGAAGTGTACTGTTTAACTGTAAATTCTGAGGAACATTAAACTCTCATTGCAAGTAGTACTTTAGGATATATGTTGATCAAGGACAAAAAGACATCGAAATATCTTGTCTTCGTGTTTTCATTTTTTTATGCAAGCAAAAAGATTTAAGGAATATTGTAGCAAACAAAGGGTAATTGTTTTAGCCCAGATGTTGCTTTTGCACAACAAGCAGGTTACAATGTTCCCACAGAGCTGATGAGCCCAATCAGTGAAATGATTAAAAATTGATTTTGTCCCTGTAATTACAGTATGTAAACTACTTAGCTTGGATTGCAAAGGAAGTGATTTTCTAATTACGTATATACTCTGGTGTCTAATGATTGGTTTTTTGAAGTAATGAAGAGAGAGCCCTAACGACTCCTTGGTGCTCTGTTGTTTAAGAAAGACCATCTTTAGAGTAAGCAGCAACAGACAAAGAGTTTAAATTGAATTTTCAACACTGTTAATGTGCACATGGATTTGTTTATTAAAGAGACAGTAGCGTAATTTGATTGGTTGAGAACAACATGACTTTTTTATTATGTAATATATTAAGATGCATGTGTCATGGTATAGGCACGGAGGTGATGGAAACCTTTTTTTGTACTACTTTAAATTCATAATGTTTTCTTACAACTCACTCAATCAGATTGCCACAAATGTCTGTTCATCCTGTGCATCCAGAACACTCACAGGAACTGAGCGCAGGTATCCAATTTTCCTCTGAGCAAAGTTATTTCTCTTAGAGGTGGAAAGTAAGTTGGCCCTTTTTAAACACATGCATTGGAACTCAGTGGGAAGCTGTCTGACCTGACTTTTTTGCATTTTAAACAACTCTTTCCAAGATAAGAAGCCCAGGTAGGGAAAAGGCAGGTCTTGGGATGTTTGTGGGCAGCACAGCCTCAGCGCAGCTCCCTGGGGTCAAGGAGCAGAGATTTGGGGTGTGGGTGCTACTCTGCAGCCACCTGGGGTATTGCAAGGGTGCCAGCTGGCCTGGAGTGTTTTCCAGGGGTGCTGTGTGCAGGTCCTGGGCCATCCCAGGTGGCAGACACTGTCCTTGGGGTCTGGCATGTCCAGCAGCTGCTGTAGAGCTATTGGAGCATGTGCAGGAACTACTGCAGGGTTGATGCTCTGGGATGCTCCTGCTCCCTCCTTCTCCTCCTCTGTCTCTGGAGACCCCACTTTAGCAGTGGGCAAAGTTCTCCCCCAGTGTGTCATTACTGGAGGACAGCACAACTGCAGCCATGTGGAGCTCCTGAGGACTCCAGGGGAAGTGTGCCTGCATGTTCCCAGGGCACGAGGTGGCCCCTGGGGCTGCATCCCACCCCTTTCCCAAGCCACAGTGGCAAGTGGAGAGGTACAGCTATACCATGGTCACCAGCAGTGGTACAGGTGTCACTAGCAATGGTGCTGGACTGGCCTGCAGCAGGGCCTGATCCAGCCACCACCAGGTTAAATGATGTCCCCTGACTTTTAGGGCTTTGGATGAGGCCTGAGCAAGAAGGGCAGGAGCAGCACCACGCTGGAGTGATTCATTTTGCAACCAATGACTAGTCCTAACAGGGACAAGTTAATGGTGGTGTTAGTGCCCAAAACCACTGCAAGGCAGAAGCAGCACTAAATAAATGCAGACTGGGATGTCTGAAGTACAAAAAAGTAGAAAAACCCTAAGGAGCTGAAGTGAGTTGTGCCTCTGATAAAATATTTTTGCAAACCCCTTGGCTCCCCAGGAGTTAAAAAGATGCGCATTCCTGTCCATTCTCTTTGCTGTCTCTTGCTTACTTATATCAGGAGGGAAAAATGAGAGCAATAGTTTGTTGTGTGATCTTGGTGATGTAAAGGATCAAACACCACAGATTTGCCAGGAGATGTGGACAAATCCTGTCATGGTTAGCTTTGAGTTTTTAAATATCTTGTATTTGTAGGCAGACAGCTTTATGTATTGGAGATCTCTGAGTGCGTGGGCAGGGCACACACACACAGGGAGGAAGGTCTGTAAATGAGGACTGGTACATGGCTGGGGAGGCTGTGGTGGCTTGGGTGGAAACCATGCCCCAGCCTGAGAAAAGTGGTGTCAGCTCTCATGTTTTTTGGGAACAGTGGAAAAATACTGAGATTTATTCCAGCATCCTGCTTTAGGGACTGTTTATCTCTCTTCATTTATGCATGTAACTCCCAGTGACACTAACTGGACCCTTCAGGCCCCGCCAGTCCCATCCTGCATTTATGATGAATGCAGTGCTCACACGGGGGCCTGGGAAGGTTGTCCTGCACGGCTCCTGGGCTGGCTTTGTCCTGTCATTGAGCCTCTTTACCTGCCTGCTATCTCTGTCCCTGCATCTCTGATGTGCCTAGGGTGAGAGCAGCTATGCCATGGCAATTCAAGAGGCCTTCCAAAAGCAGCTGATAGGGAATAATTATTTAAACATGACACCTCATTCCATCAGAAAGGGTATGCCATTTACAGAGGGCCTGAGCCTTGTCCCCTTGAGATTAGCAGGGGTTTAACATTGAGTTGAACAGGAATGGGATGTGCTGCTAAGAGCCATGCAATTAAGCCTTTTGGTCTCAGCATTTGGGGAAAAGTCCTGTTGTTCAGAGTAAGTCCATGCTCAAGCCTCTGTTTTCCATTGCTGTGTATTAGATTTCCATCTGTAACCTGCAGAATTCCTTCTGGCTCCTGCTCATCAGTGGGACGTGATTACTTTCTCCCTTTTGTGTCTCTGATTCATTTCAAGGAATGAGCTACATAAGCATGTTTTAAGAATGAACAGAAATTGTGCCATTATACCTTAGTTATGTCTCAACAGTATTTTTTTTTTTTAAACCATACTAGTTTTGAAGATCTTTGGGGTTTTTTCTTCTCTGGGGGTGTGCTGGATCACTCACTGAGCCATGTGCAACTGCATAGTAGTGTTACTGTGGGAGGCTTACTGTAATAAATTGGTCTGTAAGGATTCATGGTGCCATTTTTTAATGCCAGGGAGTGTATTAGACACTGGTAAACTGGCCCAATTTGACCTAAGTGGAACTGTCTTAATTTGTTTCCGAGCAGCTTGCTGCCTGTACCTTTAAAATATCTGCTTTACATAGTCAGTGTCAAATGTGTTAGAATAATATTAGCACAGGTAAGTAAAATACCTTTTTATAAGGCTTTAAATCATTTCTGTTACAGTTTAATGTGTAAAGCTACAGATTTTCCCAATTTGTTCGTAAGGTTATGTATCACAGACCTTAAATCATTTAAGGTTTTAAACCTGAGGGGTTCACTCTCAGTCATGAACTGGGAAGCAGATTGCAAGCGACATTGACATGCTGATCAATGACATGAAGCCTCCAAACAAATCAGTACAGGACTTTAAGAGATGAAGCCTTACTGTGTTCTGTCTGTCATCAGAATTTATAAAGCATCTTAGTGAAAGCCCCTTGAGAATCATTCCTAGAATTTTGCAAGTCATGAGCGTGTATGTAAAAGCTGAATTTTTTTTTAAACACAAGTAGCCTTGTAATAGCATAGCAAAAATGTGGTCTATGATGTTGGTGTAGGAGTACTAAGAACCTGTTTAGCGAGATAACATCTTTTAGAAACCTAAGAGTTTATTATCTTTGTTTCTGTTTCTTGGCTTTCTTACATTGAATGAGCTTCAAGTAAATACTAGATAGGTATATCTTTGAGGTTTTAAGACATCAACAACAGCAGAAATTCCAGACAAACAAGCTGTCACTGTTTTTAGACACTGTGCAACTGAAAATGTTGGATGGGACCTATGTTTATCTGCAGCAGTCCAGGAATTTGCTGTTCCTATGTGTTCAAATATAGTAACTGAAATTCACTTATTTAAATTCTAAAATGGTATGGGCCTTCATAAATGGGATCTGAATTCTATCTAGATACTATTTCATGTTTAGGAAGACCAAATCTGATGACAGGAGTTTTCTTTAACCAGTTACAAAAGGTTTTTTTATTCTCTATGGTCAGCATTGTAGGTGCTTGGCTTGACTTTCCCAATTGTTTTCTTCTCCTGTAGCTGGGTTTACCCATGGGATATGGGGTGCTGGGTTGGAGTAATGCCTTGTACCTGCTCCCCACCCATTCAGCTCAACAGGAAAGTGTCTCATGGGAGGACAGGCTTTGCTGTTCAGGGCTCATAATTCAAATATAAACCCAGAGCTAACTGGCAGGCAAAAGAAAACTGGGCACGAGGAGAAAGCAGGGAAGAATATCTTCCTACATATGAGGAACAATGGGGAGGGCAAACCAGGTGATTACTGAAGAATTATTGGTGATTTGCTGTGGAAATGCAGGTTATAAAGGAGGGGTTTGAAGCTTTAATTGGAGTAATTCTCCTGTGTCAGAGAAGTTGTATGGCAGAATTATCAGTTGGAAAACGTTTTGAAGCATGTGGCAAAGACTAGTTCGGTCTGCAAACGAGGAGGGAAGCAGTGGAATTTGGGAAGCCTTATGGTGAACCATCACAGTAAGTAGGCTGTGGTTGGTGTGGTGGAGAACCAAAGGGGAAAAGAGGAGGTGGCTTGGACAGAGTGAGACACTGCTGTAGCACCTTGCATTGGATGTAATCCGGGCAAGGTGGAGACTGCAGAGATCTTAGAGGATACACAAGAAGTGTCGTGTCAGTCTTGCACTAAGGGAGGGCTGTGCTGCTTAGTAGTGAACTTGTGTTTTCTGAATTATTTCATAGTGTTTTCATCATCAAGAGGGGCTCTCGAAATTGTTGTTTACCCTTCAAGCCAACAAACAGTGTTGTGCAGCAGTGTGGTCCTGTTGGTGCTGACCGATTTAAACCAAATGCACTCAAATGGCCAAGCTCTTAATTACCTAGAAATGAAGGCTGCAATTTTGTCCACACTGACTACCACATCCTGCCACTGTGGCTCTCAGAGCAGTCAGTGCTTCTCTGGGCAATCAGTGTTGGTAAGGTGAAGCCCTGAGGCCGTGATGCTTGAACTGGGGTTTCAGACCCTGCTGTATGAAAGAGTTTGGTTGATGTAGATGTACAAAGTGTATTATTTAGAAGTGACCTTTAATTTCATTTGTTAGACATTCATAGGAATAAGCATAGTTAGAGTTCTCAGTCATAAATTCTTCAGATTATAGCTTCAGTCGAGTGAACTTTATTTTGCTCTAAGAATGCCCTTTGTTTTTGTTTCTACTTTGCTTACTAATGTAATGGCCCTAAATTCACTTCTGACAAATATCTTGGAAGTATTCTGCTTGGCTTTTACTGCTGGCTCTTATCTCTTTTAAGTAGGGTTTATTAGATGAGATCATCTACAAAGGACTTATTTCTGTTATAAAATGGAATTAAAAAAAAGTAAAAATACAATTAGTAGCTGTTCTCTTTCTACTCAGTTTGAAAGATTAGAATATCAATGTCAAAGAGAATAACTGGGTTTCTGGAGTATGCTATGCAACTTTTGTTTTATCCTGTTTTGTCCTCTTTTGCTGTACTGTCTAGGGGAAAGGATCAGAAGAATTTCATTCTGTTCCTCATCATTATCTTGAGAGGAGGTTTTCCCTCTCAAAACAATCCAGAACTGAAAGAAGTTTTCAGTTCCAAATATGAAATGACCACCAAACATGTACATTATGAAAGCTAAAAAATAAAAGGTGTTAATCCCATTAATACTGTAATTCTTAATGCTCTCTGCTGTCCTGTAGATTGTCTGCTTGAGGTAGCATTGTAATATTTTAATGTAAATGTCTGATTCAAACACTGAGTTTTGACATATTAAATTTCTCACAGGTTTTATTTTTCCAGTTGTGACCTTCAGTTCCTATCCTGTGTCTTTTAAGAATTTCCTAATCCAGGGAACAGATTCGTTGGCTTAAGAATAACTGGTAAGAATACTTATATTGTTCTTGTAACATTTTCTTCTGCTTTTGGATCTGAGTCTAGGTTTGTTTTTCCACATTTAAAAAAAAAAATGTAAAATGAGGTACCTAAATTACATTTTTAAGTATGTTCTCACATTTTTTTTACATCTTTAAAAATATAATGTCTATGTCTTGCAAAACTTTTTATTGTAGTTCTTTCAGGTTGTAGTGAGTTACAAATAGATTTTTTTCAAGAAAAATGTCTGCTTGGTAAAATCATGAGCATTCATCTTTATGCAGTTGATATGTAATAATTGTGTTGGGGATGAATCATCATTTATTACTTTATCATCAGACTGCTGATTTAAGAAAACGCATGACACTCCTGATTAAATTCATTTTATCATTTTTTGGTTGTTTTTTTTTTTTTCCCTCCTGTAAGTTCAATAGAACATCTCATGCATATTATTAAGAACCATATTCTGTTGTATATTAGCATGAGAAGAACACCCATGAAAATCAGTGGGTGGAGGGGTGTACTACATTGTATATGTGATTTTCCTCTGAGCTATTCCAGTGCAGTAGAAGAAAAGCTCCTGTAAATCTGAGAAATCAGATTGGTGTGGAAATAGGTGTGAAATCAGAATTGGGTTATTTGGCCCTCAGTTTGAAATAAAAGTCTACCTTCCTAGGAAATAACCAATAATTCATTCCACATGCATTAATTGATTCTTAAATCAAAATTTCTGATAGCTTCTGCTCCCAAATCAAATTCTTATGTTATTTCTTTATTTTAATTGTTATACTGGGTTGTCTATTCCTTTTTATATCTTGTGAATTAGTAGAAACTCTGTGATTCAGAGGAATTGTGCTGATTTATAGCTGATGTGAGAGGATATCCAGGCATATTAAAGCTTCAGTACTGCAAATGCATAAGCAGGTATTGAATTACTGATGCTAATGGAATTACTCACGTGAGTAAAGTTAAGTAGAGACGTAAGTGTTTTCAGGATTGATGTCTGTACTTATGAATTTATATCATTTAAGACTATGGCTCACAATTTTTAAAACTTACTAATTGAATGTGAGCTACTGGATTTTATTCTAGACAATTGACTTGAAAAGAATTACAGTGACTTGATTCTAGAATAATTCCGTCAGCTTTGGAAAAGATACGTGCATTTTTTAATGCTGTAAATAAGGATGTAGTTTGACCAATTCACTCCACTGATCCCCACTAATATCAGGAAATACTTGCCAGAGTAAAGGAGGAGCACAGGACCGGACAATTAGTGATACAAATGGTTTCAATCAAATGGTTAAATAGCTCAGCAAAGACGTGGTTCATTTTGTAATAGTATTTGGAATCCAAATAAAACCATCTGAGGGATGTGCTGTTTGTTGTGATGTTAATGCACAAAACAGAAAACTCTCAACATGTCTTGAATTTCAGGGGGGTGTTATGAAGATATTAAGTGCTTAAAAAAAAAAAAAAAGAAAAAATTTCAAGCCCACAAACTTAAAATACGCATGCAGAAACTCATACTCAATTCTAATTAACAAAGCTTACCTTTCTCTTGACCATAGAGGTCATCATGTAAACTATTTAAATTGATAGTAATATTATGCAGCATGAAATTAATTTTACATTGTATACAGTTTTTATTGTGACTTTATCTTGTTTCAAAAGTGCTTACTTTCTGATTTTGTGGATATTACTGACTGGATTACTTTTATTTTGGTTTTTACACAACAGTTATATTAGAAATTTGCTGTTTTATTCTTACCTTCTTAGTAAAAATCCTTTTATCACACAATGGGTAATTTATATCCATTACCAGCCCTTTCAATCCTTTTCAGTGGTGCTGTCAGTGCCTTTGGCACAGTAATGATTAATGTGATCTAATAATAGTGTGCCATTATATTACCTTAGTAAAACATGTACCAACATCCTATTCAGATCTACCAAATTCATAGCTTCCTATAATATTTTTGTTGAAAGACAGGATTACTATTTTTCAAAGCAGAATTTTTTTTTTTTTGCCTTTAACATATTTAATGAAATTCACAATTCTTTGCCATGGTAATCTTTGTGCATGCATTTGGGCTTGATGGGTGAATTTTATATCATTCTGCATTATTATGATTTGTTAGGCAAATTGTTTGACACGTAAAGGAAGATACGCATTACATTGTTTTGCTTTGTTAAGGGTGCATTTTAAGCATTCAGTACCTTCTGATTATTCTGCTGTATTTGTCATAGGGGGTATATTTAGATTGTAGTATGCAAGAATAAGTATTTGGGCTGAAATGTGTCTTTTTCTACATTCTAACCCAGATACTGCCACATTCTGCAGAAGGCAAGCTCTCTGCTCCTCTGCCCAGCAGAACCAGTTTTGGTTACAGTTGCTTTGCTGTGGTGCTTGCTCTTTGGCACTCCCTTGCTTTTTTTTTGCCAGTAGAAACGTGCAGAATGGTGCCCAACTGTGTGCTGGAAACTGGGATCATGCAGTGCTATGCCTGTGGTTTTCAACCCAAGGTAAATACACCCGACAGCCAAAGCCACACGCATCTGCCCCGTGCTTGAGATGCAACCAGATACAGCATTGCTTGACCCCAAACTCCAGCTGTCAGGTACTGCCAAGTTCACCCAAGAGGCAGAGAAACTGTCCAGAGGACACATTTTTGGTGACAAAAAATGCTGGTGCTTGTAGAAATGTTGGAGTGGTGTGTGTGTGACTGACTGCCTTCCAGTGTTTCCAGTTAGGCACTGGTCGATGCAGTGGAGGGGTTTGGTGCTGCTTTTGCACTGAGCACTGATTCCCTCAGTCCCCTGCAACAGGAGGGGCTGTAGCCACTGCACGCTTTCCAGTCTTGGGTTCATCTGTTTGATAATGCTCCTAATCAGCATGGCTGAAGAGTTGGGATAATACTGCATCCTTGCAAAGCATCTTAAATCTTCATCACCCCAAGATGTCATTACTGCAGTCAGGGAGTCACATACTTAACACTGTCGCAGCAAAATCGAAATGAAACAGCATGTCCACATTTTAACTCTACTTTGTGATGTTTGTTAAATACATACTCTTACTGTTTCATCAGAGCACAATAAATAATGAATGAGAAAAATATTTTAATCTTGTCAATACTGGAAATGTCTAAAAACAAGCAAAGTGTGTGTATGCATTTATGTGGATTCCTTATTTGATTTAGGCTAAGCGATACAGCTGTAACATGATTTGAAATATGCAATCAATGTAAACGAAGAAAAATATTTTGAATGCAGTATATAAACTGTGTGGTTCTTTAGACATATTTTTAGGAAAAGAAAGAAAGATTATGATTGTCATACCATGTAACAATAATACTGCCACTGGAAATATATGCAGCAGCTTTATTTTCTGCCACAGTAAAGACAATCTTAAGTCTTGGTCATTTAAATCAAAGACATTCTCATCTCTTCCACATAGCTGATTCTTCATGACATAACAAGAAATGAGGGGGAAAATAAAGCCTGAAATCTTGGTTTAGCGTTGTATTCAAAAGGCTTAGAGAAAGTTCCAAAAGATGCTTCCCTGTTTTCAGTAATAAATAGTTATGTACAAAATAGAAAAGCCTTTTACTCTCCAAAATCAGTTTACTAATGGAGATATAATTATTTAAAGCTCTAACTGAGCTGTACTAGTCTTGAATGAGAGATGCCTTAGGTTGGACTGTGTATTGTGCAGATTGCATTATATGTTACTGCTTTATTGCTCCTGCATCCTGCAGTTCTACCAGTCAGGACCAAGCTCAAATGAAAAATGGTGGCTTCCTTTTTTTTGGGATAAGATCAGAAAGGTCAGTGAAATGTTTCTCCCTCATTTCTTCACATGCAACTCAAAATAGATGTAGTAGACTGCAGAATAGACTTCTCCATAGTCTAAATCATTTTCAGGGTCTGGTTGATTGTTTATGATATTGTTCCTTTCAGTGAGAGATTCTTGTACCGAGTGTGCGAGGCACCGGCCGCCTCAGGGTAGTTTTGTCTCTTTCGTTGGTAAAGTAGGGTTGGAAGTCAGTGAATTGGCCAGCCAAGGATTATTTCATCTGCCCATCTGTCCGTCTTTATTCTGATGGGACAGAGGCTCTGATGTGTCATCTCTGGGAGCAGGACTGGTGAGAGGAGGACCCCGATGCAGCTGCACAAGCTGTTAAAGAGCACCATTACAGTTCACTGCCCTTGTTTAAGCTCCTACCTCTGTTGCTGTACTGTGATCCTTAACACACTTGGGTAGGTTAGGAAGTGGTTTCTTTTGTGTGACTCTGAAAGAAAGGCCTCCCAGTAAGCAGAGGAAGAAGAATAAAATAAAATAAAAGAATCTTGGCCTAGTCTTAAAAGATAGAAAGCCACAAGAGGAAAAGTATTTTTGGCTTTTAAGGCTAATTTTATCTCTTGTGAGGCCACCAAGTCAATGAGTAGAAGTGGCAACTGGCAGTTCTTGGGTTATATTGCTAGCCACTGGATTACTGTGTGACTTCAGTAATGAAACATAAATGTTCTCTCTGTTCCCCAGTGGGCATAATACCATTTACCTGTCACAAAAATGCTTTGTAATTTAATTAACACTTGGAGTGCTCTTTGAGATCCTTAGATAAAAGCAGGCAAAATGAGTCAATTGTTACAGAAATCCCAATTTATCCCCATTTAAAAAAAATACACTTTGTCTTGACTTTTTCAAACCTCAGATAATGTTTGATAGGAGTTTTGGGCTTTGTTCTTACTGGTCCTTGGAGTCACTTATTCTTAGTAATTTGCATAGGCATGGTGTAGGTATTACTTTTTTGTTCAACAGAGTATTTTGGTGGATCATAAATTACCAGTCCCTGTGCTGGGAATCTGGTTCTGAGAGAAGCATACATTTTCAGAGGAGACTTTGAGTTGTGCATTATTCTTCAGTATATACCTTTCATTATTTGGGGGGAAAGATTTCTTAATTTTTAGTTGTGCACTGGATATAATAGCTTGTTTTATGTTTCATGAAGTTTTGCTGGTATGTTACTGATAAATTACATGAGCTGTAGTTACAATGCTACACTCTTCCACAGCCATGTTTAATTACCACATCCTATCCTGGACAGATCACTGACCATTGACCAAACCAATTCCTGTGTATAGACAATTGCTGTCTAGATGTACACCCTGATCTGCCTTTGACTGAAATATCAAATTGTATACTTGTGCTTTGTAAGCCAGATGAGATGTTAAGTTGATTTTTGCATCTGCTCTGATGTCAAGTAAAGAAGTTTATTTTTAAGGCAAGCAGAAACACGTGCAGCAGGTGAGCTGCAGCTTCAACCATCCATGCTTTTCATCTTGTATTGATAATAGCCAGATCCTTCTCTCAAGTACTAAAGCCCATCTCTTTGCTCCTGGGTACCCAATTCTTTCTCACACTTTTTCCTCTGCAGCTTCGTGCATTCATGTGGGCTTTGCTACCTACCACTCACTTTTCTTTTCAGAGACTGTGGAAACAGCACACACATACCTGGATACAGCTGGGCTCAAAGTAAGGTTCTTGGCAAAAAGTCTGTGCTCATACATTTTCTCCCTTTTAATCTACTTTCTGCCACTGTCTTACTTTAACTGCTCAAAAGGAGTTTAAACACTCTCCTAGATAAGAAGATAATCTCAACAAGCATCTTACCACTAGCAAAAATGTGGCACACCTGTTTGTAGGCAGGCTTGATGAAATATCTCGAAGTTACACTAAGCAAGTCTGCCATTCCCTTCTGGTATTAAAAGTGTCATTATCTTGAAGTTCTAAGTTGTGCTGTTTGTGTAACAGCACATAATAAAACCTAGAAGGAATTTATATCTCTTGTATTCTTTCCTTCATCTTCTCCAGCAGTTGTTTCAGAAGAACCCTTTTGCTTTTGCTTTGATAATTTAAATAGACAGTCTGATGCAGTTGTGACAAACTGAGGGCTGACTCTCAGCTCTCATGGAAATCTGGCAAAGCCAGAGTAGCTCAAGTAATCTGCCACTGCTTTTCAAATATTTTAGAGTAATACAAGCTCCATTTATCAGAAATTGTTAATATTTTTTCTGACTCTACATCTGACTACCCTTCTGTATAAATTTTACTTTTATTTCACTTTTTAAAGCATATTCTACCGCAAAAGAATTGGAGGAAAGGTAAAGAGGGAGATGTTGGTGAAATCATACCTCTGCCCAGCTGTAGTGACAGGTAGCAGTGCTGGGAGGAGGTGCAAATGTGCAGTAGCAGACACCTGTGCACATGTACAGGACTTTCCAGGAGCAGCTTGCTTTAAGAGCAGGTGAAAGTGTGCAACTGCAACAGAAAGCAGAAGCTTTACTCCCTTTCTCCCTCATGCCCTTTCCCTGGAATATTACATTTTTACTGCAAGTGCATCTGGATAAAAATAGAGCACATCTTAACGCTCTTAATAGAGATCCCAAGTGTTGCTTTGAATGGACATTGTCCTGTGAGCCCAACATTGGAGGAAAATTCTTGTGTTCCTTTTCTTTCCTGTGGGTAACTGCACATTGCATAGCTGACCAAATATGTCCAGACTATGGAAAAAGAGAAAATGGCAAGATGACTATTTCCCCAAAACAGTAAACACACATTGCAGCCTGGCTTCTTATTTGAAAATGCAAGATTTTACTTTTTGAATAACTACTGTATTTTAACAATAGGCATCAAGTGGTTGCTATGTGATACACAACAGTGTTTTTCATGAACTTTTGGCTGCTGAATAAGCCCAGCAAATATGGGTTCTTACCCTTTTAGTTTTCTGGGTCAATTCATTTTGCACAAAGGAGAGAATAATTTGAGTTGTAGGCAGAGAATGTTTTCTTCACATGGTAGGGAAGATGAAAGCTATTTTTATTTGATTTCTTTTTAAATTAAAAATTATAATTCTTTATAGAGTTACAAATAATTATCTTACTACTAAAGGCATCCTGTAAGCTTGTTAGAGTCTTTCTCTGTAAAATAATTGCTGATTGTCACTGCAAACTAAAAGTGAGGGAGAATGAGGGGAAACATATAAATATATATGTAATGTGTCTGTGTGGAAGTTATTTTGTTTTTTCAAAATGCTATTTGATTACTTCAAAAGTAAAGACTTAGGCAAGTGCTCTTTGTTTGTTAGGTGGTGCTGGCTGGTTATAGACCATATAGAGTTGTTTTCTGAACTGCTGTTGTCTAAATGCTCAGCCCTTTCCTGCTTATGGGTCAGAGAGGACAGTGTCTATCAGATTTAGTTGGCTTCCTGATGGGGCACCACATTGAGGGTGCTTTTATGTTCTTATCTTCTGTTCTTCTGTTGTTGGAATCCCATGGAGCAGGATTTCTGCAAAGTGTGGATCTAAAATCTGCGTGAGAGCAGGGGCTGGCACTCAGTAATAGGAGGGGAGGGGGCAGGTGAGGTGGCAGAGGAGCAGGCAGATGTCAACAGCTACTGGGAACACACAGAGGAACAGCATTAATGGCACCTTATGTGGAGGGAGAGGGAAGACTACAGAGACAGGGAATAAAGGGATAGGGAAGGAAGGGCAAGTTATGCAAGGGAAGGGAGAGAAATGATTTCTAGCTGTGCAAAGGTATATGAGAACATGTACCTGTCTCTAGCTTCTCAGTGCTAGAATACTCATTTAATTGTAATTAGCTCTGGAATAAGTACACTCACAGGGGCCTACACAGAAAGGCTTCGACAGGGAAAGAAGGGCTTGGTTTGGAGAAGAGTGAAAGTTGAAAGAGTGCTGTTGAGGACAGATCCATTGTCTTGAAAGACAAAGAGGATGGGTGGAAGGCTTATCATGCTCTTCTGTGAGGTGCTTCTAAGCCATGAGCTATCCTGTCCTGTATCAGATGTGGATGGGCCTTTGTTTAGTCTTGGGCAAATTTGAGGAGCACAGGGTCTGTGTGGCAGATTCACTGAGACTCTGGAGGGCAGCTGGCTGAACCATGGATGTACTGCTGGCCATGGCTGGTGCTGTTCTGGATTTGGTTACTTCAAGAAAAATACAGTTATGATTACTCTTCCTTTTGCTGTCTGTGTATGACAGCATCCATCAGTGCTCATCCATCCACTCAAGTGTCACAATGAGACATGTTTGAAAATGACAAAGATGTACAAATTTCATCTGAGCATTGTGGCTGTTCATTCTCTAAGGCTCTTAGCCCCTCACCAAACAACAGCACTAGAGCAAGCTGCCAAAACAGAGCATGCTGCCAAAGCACAGCTCTAGAGCAGGCTCCAGAAAGGCTTCATTCCAAGCCATCTCTCCTCTAATCTGGACATAACTTCAATCAATTCTCACAGTGGCTGTAGCTCTCCATTTGTGTAATTTACATAATTCCATTAGGTTGAATAAATTTACACAAATTTTTACCTTCTTCTGCTGAGGAGGTTGGTAGTTGTTATTGCTTTGGGATTTTTTGAGGGTAGTCAACCTCTTTCTGCATACAGTTATGGTGGCAGATATCAGCCAGAAAAGCACCTGTGTTTCACCTTAAAGATTTCCTTACAGAGAAGAATGAAGGAAGTTGCAATATATCCCCCATTACTGCATCCTGACAATATTCAGAAAATTCTCATCTTCCCTCTGCATTTTCCCAGTTACCCTTCTCTTAAGAGTACCTATTGCCTCTTTTTGGTTAGGTTCATTCTAAAACCAATTTTGAGGGAAATACCTTTTTTCTTTGGTCTCAGACACAGCAACACCCCTGCCCCACAGCTGATAATAGGGATTGCTTACTCAAATAGAAAGAAAAATTCTTTTATGGATGACATTTTTATTTTATTTTATTAGATGTTCCATGTAAAACATTTATCATTGGAATAATTTTCCCTCTCAAAGTCATATCAGACACAAAGCTGTCTTCGGGGCTATTCCTTCTAGTTCACTGGACAGCTGTTCTGCCTGAAAAGAAAGAAAAGATCATATATCAATCAAAGACTTCAGGAGAATCCTTATGTTCTTTATCTAATAGGAAAATCCTAACTGCGAGTTCTTGATCTTCTGACTTCTACTTTTTCAGTCTGAAGAACTGCATTGATATATTTTGCAAGACTTATCTGTTGGGTTTATTTTTTTTTAATGTATCTTTTGTGTGTCGTTTTGATGCTTGGAGGGTGTTACAAACTCATCTTCACTGGTGACAGCCACATCATAAGCAAACAGTTTTCTTATCCCTATGACTCAATTCATCCTCTTCTGAATGTCACTATGGGCAGAAATTAGTGCTACTTAGCAGAAACAAGATTCTCATCTCTGCTCTGCTGGTGCTGAGCTACTGATTTCCAGTTGAAAAAGACTAAAGGGCTGAAAGATGTGCCCAAGCTGCTGCCTTCTAAACTGATACAGATGTCTGTATTTACTCATCATTCTGCAGTTCTGTAGCCCCATTGCAGTGAAATAAGTAACAGGGAATAATTTTTTTTAAGATTTTTTTTTTTTGCTAGTTATACATGTACCATAGTCTGCTATGCTAATTCAATGAAAATTCAAAGTACGTTAGAGTTCCTGGTCTTTAGAAAAATATTCAGAATACTTTCTACAGTTTACTAAACAATGTGTATATACAGTAGCAGAACTGAGGTAAGTGTGCGTCCTTTCATCTGCAAGTGTGGGGTGAGAAGACACAGAAGAAAACTTGGTTGCTTTCTTTCAGTCTAGCAGTGATTACCTTCCAGAGTGGAAATCACATCCTCTAGGTGGGGATTCCTGGCTGTGTCATGTTCTGAGCTGAGTGTCAGAGCATGTTTGCACTGCACAGGTACACTGGAACCAGGCTGAAGGCTGACTTGGAGACACAGGAGCCCAAGGGAACTATTAACCAAACTTGGACATTTTTGCACAAGGGAAAAAGAAAGGCAAACTAAACTCCAAGATGATTTTCGTGTGCACCTGTTGGTGCCCTTCAAAGCAGTCTTGTTACATGTTCATCCTATGTTAGCATTCGATGGTATCTTCAGAGCCCAGACAATGCCATGTGGGGCTCAGCAATATTATAAAGATTTGCAGTGTTTTGACGTGTTTTGCTGAAAGAGACCCTCTGTTCTCGAAGCCAGCAGACCTTGACTTCAGTAAGGCTTTGCAAGGGCTGTCTGGCCTGGATTCCTTTATGTAGGATTGCAAGCAAAATTAAGGCATGACGCAGCTAATTATGCAGTGGAAAAAGAGGTATGAGAAAGGAAAGATGTGCCAGCATAATTGCAGTAAATTCTTGTATTTACATATACTTAAAGCCATCCTGATCCAAAATTTCCCCAAGCAAATGAATTTATTGATTCTAAGCAGACCTTGGATCATATCGCTTGCCACATTGGATCAGAATATTGGGCCATCAAGTGCCATTGATTATGACCAGGAGCAGAAGATTTAGAGGAAGAGGCAAGAAACCTGTGATCAGTCATTGTAGAATAACTCTCCTTAAGGATGTTGTAATTATAAGCAGGACGCATGGCCAGTGTGCAAACTGTGATAGCTCCAAACAAAGGGAAAACAATGGGGATGATTTAATTCTCTTTTGCTTTGAAATAAAAAAAGATCAGTTTTATTTAATCAATAGACTCTAGGGTTTGATGTATGGATGAAAACTTACAATCAGTGGAATAATATTTCTGGTTAAGCACTTCTCATCAGGAACTTGTTTGACCTGTGAGCTGCTTCATTTTTTAAACTTAGATGTCTCTATTATGGAACTTCTAAAGATTGTTGCAGTGCCAGCATGGGGAGCGTGTGTGTGTGTGCTTTAATACGGATACATCTTGTAGGAGAGGAGATGAACCTTTTTCTTTGTACACAGACACATACATGATTTATCAAACATATTGTATTATTCTGTCTTTACAGTAAAACGTACAGTGGATGTGAATTACTCTATCTGTGAAGGATTAGAAACTCTGATGTTCTGTCTTGTATTCAAGAAGAGGATTACTCTGCAGATAACATGCAGATAATTTACTTTTAGTGAGGCATTGCAGTTTAAGGACCGAAAAATCAACTTTCTTGAGGCAAAAGGAAGAGGAATTGGTATGGAAAAACATAGGGTACTTGACCACTCATGGAGATTTCAAGAGAACATCAGAAATATGTCATTATATATTTATTGAACAGTTGTTATTTCCATCTTCCTAAAATGGTCTTTTGATTTAAAAAGAATTAAAAATATGTTGTAAAGGCCGAGTACCTTGAAATTCACCAATTTTATTGCGTGCATTGGCATGATTGGCAGCATTACATGCCAACAGCTCATTTAAATATGAAACATCTGTACATTATTATTTAGGGATTTTTCATCTGTTGATTTTAGAAATGAGGATTTTATGAGTCCTTGCATGCATAATTGTGTGTTACTTATATACAGACGCAGTCAGTAATGAAGGAATTGGCCAAAAACGTACTGTATATGGTTTTGTGATTAAGATAGGAAATGCAGTGTATGAAGAAATACAATATGCACTGCATTTGATTTTAGGTGTGGCAGCAGCAATTATGATATCATAACAGTGGAAGTAATATGACAGTTCAAAAGCACAGTGAGGAGGTTATGCTTTCTTATACACAGCAATGTAAATTCTTAAAATAACAATGTAATTTTTACATTTTTCACTGGTTATCAAGATAATCCAATTTAGGACAATTTATTCTCAACAGGTATGGTAAAAATAGATATATCATTCTGGAGCGTGGTATAATACATTAATTTTTATGAGTGAGTTATGAAGATGTACAACTCAGGACCTAGGATAAACATCATATTCCTTAATTAATCCATTACATTATGGCACATATGTGTCACTTTTATTACCCTAAAATGAAAAATGTTGGGGAAAGAAAAAAAGCCTGTTTTTTTCTCTGTATCAGAAAACCTTTCTTCTAAAATCATAAAAATGTAAAATCTAATGCAGCAAACACTATTAATGAGTTAAACATCTAAATTCCTTGAAGACTTGTAAGATAAAGAGCCATCATCTTCTAGTAATCATTCAAATACATTCTTAGCTCAAACATATTGAAGCTTCCGCATGCAGTTTCTATATGTTTAAATGAATCCAGACCACTTACATTCCAGCTAGAGAATGCAGGTGAGGTTGTGATTGAGCAACAGTGGAGGAAAATAGTGGAAAATGAAGAAAAAAAAAAATCATCTATCCCTTTAATATCCCAAAATGCAGTGATGTAGATTCTTATAATTTTGGAACCCACCCATACAAATCTAAAATGAAACTTTCTGTCTTACAGGTCTCATTCTGCCAAGATTCTCCCTTCTGCCCCAGCATAGATCTCCAGTAATCTGGTGTATTTGTTTAATGGGCAGGAAACTTGTAACTTCTAGAGGAAGAGTGGCAAAATGTCCCCTTTGCTTGAGTGCTCTGGCCTCAGCTTAGGAAGTTGTTCCCTTTGGCTCTGAGTGTGGGTGGGGATCACATTTTAACCACAGAGTTTTATTTACAGATTGGGATGAATACTAGGCTTGTAATGATAAATATTTTGTATTTGCAGCAAAGGGTCTACAAGAGTGTTCATCACCTGTTGATTAAAGAATTAAATCTCACCACACTCCAGCCAGGTAAGTTCTATCAGCCCTGCAGCTCCGAGTATCTGTGCTTTGGGAAGGCGGGTGACTTTCTAAACAGTGGTCACTGGCAGAGCTGTCCAGGGCATGTTTTAGAACAGATGCCAGATCTTCCTCAGTTCCTGGTCAGAGACTTTCTCAACAGAATTTATCTATTTGGTTATCTAATATGGGAGCTGTTTTTCCAAAATGTGGTATTTTAATTGTATTTAAGTGCTCGAGCTGGATGCTGAAACAATCACTTGCATTTTGTCTACTGCACTGCATTGGAACTTCCTAATATCAAACCCATAAGATTATGAATGTGCTTTGTAAGCCCAAGAGCAAATGATCTTTTACATATCTATGTGAATACATTTTCATGTGATTTTACAATGCTAGGTTATCTGTCACTATTTGTAATTTCTAAAATGTGACACTAATAGAATTTAGTATTTGTCGTTTTGCATTAAAATAAGACTAGACATAAGACAACACAAACCAAAACACTATTAACGAAAAGACCAAATTAGAGATTATTGTGTACTGAAGACACGAAATTTAATATAAATTAGCACAATACAAAGAAATATGTTTTTCTACTATCTCAGCATTAGAAGAATAGCTCTGCTTTTCTCCATATGTCTGTGTCACCAGGTTGTTATTTCTTTTGTTTAGTCATATAATAGAATGTGTGGAGACATATTATACTCAACTTGTGTAACAGCCTACAAATACTGATTGCAGTTTGAGCTTGTTATGGAAAAGTATTGCCCTGTGGATTGAGAAAATGACCAACAACGGACTATAATCTATGAAGCTGAGAGTAAAATTGCCAACTAGAGGTCATTTTTCAAACCAAGGGGCAATAGTTTTCTACTATAAACTGAATATTACAGTCAGTATATGTTTTATTAAACCATTTCAGAAACTTGGGAGCAGTTTCATTTAAACTTCTTGCTTGATGTGACTCAGAGAACAGGCCCAGGGCAGCCCACAAAAGAGGCCTAGTGCAGTCTCTATAATAAATATTCTGTATACTCAGTAATTATGAAGGCTTTAAGGCCTTTATGGTGAATGGCCATATCCTGCCACCATTCTGAATCCTTAGCAGCAATTGAAGTCATTAGGATTTGTGTATAAAAATTAGTGAAGGCTGCTGTTTTTCATTGTAACGCTGTGACAAACTAGAGCCAAACTATATAGAAAAGCCAATTATAGCTATTGCAGCCTAAAAGATTAAAAGGAAAATGCCTTTCCCTCCTCTGTATCCTCTTACTGTTTTTCTTCCCTACTGAAGTATGGAGATGATGGCACTCAAACAGGGGTGATTGCTTAGTGCCTTAGTCAGTTAGAGGATTTCCAGTCTGGAATAACAGAAATGACAGCATGCATGGACAAAGTGAAGCCTTTAACCTCCTCCTAGTACGCATCTTGGTTATCCATAGAGGGTTCTGTCATCCTGCGCCTGGCAACAGAGGTTTTTTCTGCAGCCATTGCTTGGAGTGACTGTTAAATGTTAATATTTTTTCAATACAAAGCCTTCAGTGGCCTTCAGGTTTTAGGAAGAGTGATGGAGAGTTCTAGCTTCTCTGTAAAAGTGGGGTGCAAAGAAATATCAGGACCACTGTGGCTTGGGCAGAAGAAAGCCAAACAAAATATTTCACTTTTTGCTTGAGAATCTCTGATGAAAATAATTTTGTTTAGAGCTCCTTGTGGGACTTCTTCTTAGCTTCTTTTGCAAACTTTGACATCAATTTGTCTATCTTGCAGGATTTCTGATTTTCTATTTTAGAGCAAATCTGAGAGTCTGATCCTGGTTTTGTGGCATAACCATACCACAGAACAATACTACTACCTTGTTCACAGTACACATACTTAAATTCCTGCATGCCTAAGTTGGAAATTCACATGTCACAATCATGCATATAATTGTGTATTCCCATAACCATAACTGGAGATTTCTGTCTATATTTGCCAGATTATTGCATAGTTATGTGGGCATGTACATTAGTTACATTACCATGGGGAAATTAGGAGCAAAATATGTTTTTCTACTTGGACTTTTTAAAAACCAGACCTTACATCCATACGTGTGTATATATTATACAGACACAGACATAATTTTCAAATGGTCATAATTTTAAAGGTCTACATAAAACTTCACCTCAGCAAGGGTGATGGATTAGAGTAATAAAAAATGGAGCAGCAAAAGTCCTGTTATACATCTAGTCCATCTTCTTGACATGACAGGATTGTTCCCTGCAGGGTACTTGCTGATACTTTGTCCCGAGCAGGTTTAAATGTCCCTTCACTGTTTAAAAGCAGTGAAGTTCCCACTAAAGTTTGACAGATATAATTCAAAGGATATTTTTCTGACCCTCTATCTTAAATTGAACAGTTTACCATATTATGTTGGTCATAACTTCAGGGACCTGTCCTGTGTCTATCTCCTTGGTGCTTCCAGGCTTCTAAATATTTGTAGAAAATCTCTGTAAATTACTTTGGTATTGACCATGCCTTTTTCTCTCATCCTCCACCTAATACTGTCACTGGGCAGATTGTGAGGGTTTTTAAGACTGGGCCAAATAAAGATAATGCTATTAATTTAGTGCTGCATGTATTGCCTAATATATACACACTATATATATGATTATGTGTCTGGTCTGTGTTCATTTCTAGGAGGATGTTGTTTAGAGGACTGTCTGATTGTATTGGGCCTCTGCAAACATATAATTAATCTCATTTTTAGCAATGCTTAGCTCCAAGCTGATGGTGTAGAAATATAGGGTTATTAGTTTCTAGAACATTTTTATTATGCACTTTCTATTTTGATTGACAACTATTAGTATTTTAAGATGACAGAACTAAAACTTATGCTGCCAGATAGCATCAAATGTAACGTATACTAAGTAAACAGAAGCATGTGAGCAAGATAATATTTACTGTATAGTTACACAGCAATGTGTAAGAGACTAGAGAGAGAATTATTCTTCAAGAAGGATATTTGATATTTTACGCTCTTTAGAAATACAAACATAAGACTGAACTTTGTACCCTGTTTCCTCAGGGTAGCATGCAGATTTTATCATCTATCCTGGATGGGCTGTTCTTGAAATCTTCCATTCCTCCCCTTCCTTTCTCTCTAATTGTCTGTGTAGGAATGAGGGTGAGAAGATCCTTCGGAGATGAATTTTATAGCTCTTCTGTTTTACTATTTGATGGTTTGTCTTGTAGCTCCAGCTGGAATTTGTGTTGAACCCTTCATATCCAAACCTCTTCCTGGAGTGCTTGACTGTCCAAGTCAAGTCTGGTGGGGTGAGAGGCACAGTCAGAAGTGTTGTGCAATAGGAGATTCATGAGGAGAAGGATCGTAGCTACCATGTCCAAGTCAGGTTGCAATTTCTCATTTGGAGGAAAAAAAAAAAAAAGTAAAAAAAAAAAAAAGCCAAGTAAATAATCATTTTGTCTTCAGAACAAAAAGAATAGTTACTATGAAGCATATGCAAATTTCCCTGTATTTCTAGTGAGTATTTAATATAAAGCAATTAGAGGCAGGGCAAGAATTACATAGCTTTTGAAAGCCAAGGAATAAGGAGTCTCCAGTTTTCATGACACAATTCACCCATCTAAGATTACTTATGGAATTCAAGTTAAGAGGAAGAAGCTGGAATGTTCAGAAGATTGTTCTTAGGTCTGTGTGCCTCGACTGCCATGCTGGAGCCAGGCCTGGCTTTAGAAAGGGATGGCAGAGGTGTGCATCTCCTGAAAACACATATAAACAATCCAAACAAAGTGAATGAAGATGTGAGTTCTTGTGCTGTGTTAATAAGTAAATTGATAAAACTAGCATTAACCAAAAAGGAGGAAGACTTTGGGCTTTCTTTTTTTGTGAAATAATTTCAGCTTGCATCCTTCAGAGCAAAAAGTACTCAACTCAGTGTCACAGGAAGTTTGTCAGGAACAGAATATATTAGGCAGAAGTACCTGGTTTATCTTGTATAGTGAAGGGAATAAAGATGTGTTAACCTTGTGTTCTACCCGTACTAATTTTTCCTAATTTAGATCTAACTTGACTATTTCAGTGGAGTACCATGCATACCTATCTTTAGTAGAAGAAACTCTACGAAGCGACTCTTAAATTATTCTCAATTCAGATTTTTTATGAATGATGAAGAGCAACCACTTGTGTCCTTTGCCCACCACCAAAACAAATAGCTGTAAAATTACAAGATAATGTCATTAAGCAGTTGGTTTTGACAAAAAAAGATTAGCTGGAGAAGAGAAGGGAAGTCAGTGGGGTTGATATATTTCACCTTTTTTTACTGTCTTAGGTAAATGACTTTTTCTAGTCATTGAGACAGTAAGTATCCATGTGTGGGGTGTTTCAGTTTTTCCCTGAATGTGCCTTTACATACAGTGCCTGACTCCTACCGGGGCTGTTGGGCAGCACTTTTAAAAGTTGCAGTTTCTTGCTGCAACTAAAATGTTGTTAAACACAAAATTATATACATATATATGAAATACTTGATCACACAGCATTTATTATGAACTGTTTGGTGAAGTTCTGCATTCATTCCTTAAATATAGCACCACATGTTTTATTGTTGTAAAATTCTCTTTTGGATTACAACCTCCTCTTTCCTCTTAAGTGTACGTGGTTGACTGCTGCAGCATTCATCCACTGTGCCTTCTGTATTTCCTTCAGCTCTTCCATTCCTTGCAAGAGGTTTTCCTATTGACTTGTGCTTGGCATCAGGTTGATGCTATTAGCAAAAATACCAGTCTTAAAATGTTTATTCTGAATCTTGATTGGAGAGGGAATTGCAGGTGCTTGTGGAAGTACAATTTGTGAATAGCAGTTCTTGTCGATCAAGGCAATGTGTCATCGTGCCTGATGTACTTGTGAATTGTTATCAATCCTGTTACCAATTTATGTCTAATCCCTTCTTGTCCATCTGTGATGCTTACGGTTCATCTCTTCTGGGTATTAATATTCACGTTTCAGAATGATACATCTAATGACCGACCTCGCTTTGGGGGAACAGTGCCACGTTGTGATGGAATAAAGTGTCATGATGTCTTAGGTAAATAAGACAATTGGTGTGGGAAGAGGAAAAAAAACTTCATCTGGCAGGAAAGAAATAATAGGAGAAGCTGTGGTGAGTGATTCCTATTGAAATGAGGGTACTACCTAGCAGAGCATAAATGAAGAAATGTGCCATCACATGTGTAATTAGAGTAAGGATGGTTATATGGAGGTTGGGATCATGTAAAGTGCCTTTCAGGTAACAGTTTTGGATTTTGCAGCCATGGTTCCCGTAAACTTCTCTACTGTAGTCCAGCCCAGTGCAAATTGTAATGCTTTGTTCCGAGATTTGGGAAGAATTGCGTCAGGGATGTTACTCATGAGGATCTTAACTGCTGCCTTAGATCACCAGGGTCAGGATTTCAATGCCAGTACTGTTCCCATCTGAGCATCTCCTTTGTCTCCTGTAATGTAAATCCTATCCTCAAATGCTTGTGCAGGGTTGGCACTGGTATTCAATGGGAGCAAAGGCATCAGAGATCAGATGGAAAATATGAATATACTGCATCTGTGTATTGTATGTGGCAGCCAGGCAAAGTGGTGGAGCGACACTTAAATATAAACAGGATATTTATTATACAGTCAAGTGGGGAAAAAGTGGATGTTTCTATTTATCAGTTGGGGGTTTTTTTTGTCTTGGGTGTTTCTATCTTTGACTGATACAAGTATTTTGGAATCTAAACATATCTCTGCAATACTGTTGTGTCTTTGTTCTGGATTTCTTTCATCTTAACTTATCAACACAGTATATGAGCCATTTTATCCTACAGTGTGATCATCATCCTAGTGTGTATTTGCTCATTAATGTCAGGTTAAGATCTAAAGAAATACGAAAGTAGGAGTGAAATTTCTTTCTTTTTTTTTTTTTTTGTTTTGTTTTGTTTGTACTAATCTTTTTATACTAATAATAATGGAAAAAGGAAAAATGTTCTGTGGCTTTAGGTAAAGAAAATGTATACACATTTTCCACAAGTGCTCTACTGCTTCCAGACTTCGATTGGCTTAAATATTAGAACTCAAACATGACCTTAAAACAAAAACTGTGATCAAGTCTCTCTTTGGAGTAGGGAATAATTGGTTTGGTATTTAGAAAGAATTGAAATACCCTAATAAAATATGCCTTAGAAACAAATGTATATGAAATGCACATTCTAATGTTTATATTTTTTCACTGAATAGGTTTTTTTTTTTCACCCATGTCCTTTGCATAAGTTCATGAACAGTTGGTAAGGTATGTTTTTTATGTACCACAGTAAAGAAATTTTGAAAAGAGAAAGGACCAATGAGCTAATAATTTTTTAAAACTGCTGTTGGTTGCTAATGGGACATGTATTTGTTACACAAGCCCTCTTCTTTCTTTGCTTTTCCTTTTTTTTTGCCCACAAAGTTACCCTAAAACTATTTTTAGACAGCTTTTGCATTTCTAAAAAAATACAGAAAAAAACTAAAACGAATTTCTGATTTTCATTTAAAAACTGAATTTTTTCTCGAAGGGTGCAGATAGAAGAAGGGGAGAGGGATGCAGGAGTGGGCCAGGGAGACCACAATTTATATGTTGGGGTCTGGGGGTCTTATCTAACACAAGGTGTTGAAAATTCTCACAGTTGGAGCCTGCTCCACTCCACTAGCTAAGCAGGAGCAGAATTGTTCTAATCTTGGTCTTATGTGGCAAAAAAATGTCCCAGCAGCACGGGCTGAGTGGTTTGCAGAGCGTGAGGCTGGCAGTTGGGGGAACCCACAGTAGGTTCCCATGGAGAGTGATGGGGCACTGATCCTCTTGCTGAGAACAAGGGTCAGAGCAGGTTTCCCAGTTGAGCAAAACCCTGAAGCACAAGAACTTGAAGTGAGAGAGTCCTTTTGGAGAGCTCAGGCTCAGGCTGAAGGCATTAGATGGACCAGGCTCCTTTAGAGCTACTCTTCACTCTCCACCCTTTACCTGAACCATCCAGCCCTTGACACTGCTTGTTATTCGTCAAAATTGTTCTTCCCTTTTGTGGGGACACGTCACCACCCACAGGCTCATAAAAAAGAGTATTTAAGAATATGTTTTGCCTGAAAACTTTTTAATTTGATTGGCGTGATTTCCAGCATATGATATATTTTCTGAAGTTTTCAGGGGAATGTATGCAAATGTTTTGATGGAGTTGAAATGCCTGGTTTACATCTGATGATTTTGGATCACTAGGCTATATTGTAGAAGAGCATATAAAACATAAATGACAGAATTTAAGGACAGTGTTTTGACTTTCCTAAGGTAAACATTTTCATATTGCAGTGTCAGTTTTGGCCTGTTTTGGGTTGGAACCAAATTGTCTGCTAAAAGTTTCATTTTTAACAGATTTACCTATGCTAATGAGTTTAGCAGCTCTGGCTCTTTCAGCTCTTCCTGAGAATCACCATGTCTGCCT
>NW_008239324.1:12778906-12784028 GCF_000691975.1 Corvus brachyrhynchos
AAATCTGGACCAAGAAGAATGTGATATATCTTGTGATGTAAAGCTTTTGGCAAAATGAGACTTGATCACATACCTGCTGTTGTAAATAATGTGAAAGAAAGAGACTGTATTACTGTTCAGCAATTTTTGTGCTTTGTGGACGGGGAATTTTGAACGTCAAGACTGGTGAGAATTGTGTATCATCAATGGAATACTTGCTCTGGCATTGTGGACAGAGGCTGGGAAAACAGCAGATGTTTGTGCCCATGTGTGAAAGCATGGCCCTCCTGACTCTGCGAGGGAGGTGGCAATGCCTTGGGGCATGGTTTCTGTGAAGTCACATGCAAGTTTATCATCCTTTCTGAGAGTGGTGTACTGTGAGCTTCCTTAGTGGTTCAGCTGAACAGTTTGCTACAGAAACCCTTTTTGTTGCAGTAAAATACATATTGTTCTCACACTTTTCTAAAATTTGCAATCTCAATTTTGAGATGTTGCAATATAACATAGGGTCCAAACATATGATTAACAAAATGTGCTTTGCCTCTTTTTCTGTGATATGTAACAATGTGGGGTAATTTCTTAAGGGACAGTGAATATGCTTCATGTATTTTGATTTTATCACTTAGGATGGCCTCTTTTTTTTAGTCAAGCCCTAATTTGCAGAACAATTGAGGAGTCTAGGTGTAAGAATAACCTTATTTAAAATAAATAAAGAAAGTGTTCTAGGGAATCTGTAGATAGACCAGCTGTTGGTTCTAGCTATTGACTGAACGGTGTTCGCATGGTCATATAGATGGCTTCCTGTGATAAACAGGCTAATGTGAATCATCTTTTAATATAAAATAACAAAAAATTCATGAACATTTTGTTCCTGAATTAACTATGATTTGGTAGTTGTATTTATTAAAAAAAAAAAAAAAAAAGTCTATAAGTAAAACACTTAACTCTGAAAAAAATTACCTTGTTCCTTAAAGTTGTGTTCCTGTGAAGTTGCATTGCTAAAGGTGTTTGAACATATGCATAACCTTAGAGTAAGACAAAAATGTAAAACATTTGCTTCAAAAGAGGATTCATACACTCTACAAAGACTCAGTAGAACTTAGATTTCAAAATCTTTGGCTTACTGATAAGAAATTCTCCAAGCACCCAGGTACCTTATGCTGGGTGACTGTCCTTGTAAGTCCAGGTAGTCCACATGTCCCCAGGACTAGCACCTCTTTCTGCTCACATCCAGAGCTTCCAGGTTTTGAGTAATGGACCTCAGGGCTGGATGCAGGATTCAGGAGCTCAGCCAGATGCATAATAGGTATTGCAAGACTCCGGTCTTAAATGAGTGCTGTACTGGATGTAGGTAATAGTGCTTTGTTTAATCAGGACTGTGGCACTCTAGGAAATTCTAGTGTGATCATATATGTAATTCATTTTTCTGCTCAGCATTTGTGAGTCCTGTATATTAGCCAATTGTGAAATATTTGGAAAACACATCATTGAAAGTAACATTTCACATTTGTATTTTCCCCTAAGTGTATTTAACTGTTAATGAAAGCCATGGGACTGAAAGCTGTTGAGACAGAAATCTTATTCAGGAGACTGGAGCTGTAGTGCTCTCTGACTCATTTGATCCTCCCATGTCTCCTTTGGGATTCAACCATTTTTAAAAGGAATTACAGATAGCAGTAGAAGAATAGCTTTGTCACTGACTATTCATTCCATGGTGCTTCAACATAGGACACAGATTAGTGTAATTTATTGTGTTGAATTTTGTTTTCTGGACATCTGTTCAATATACTCAAACTCCTCCTGTATAAGACTCTGAGGAGCCATCATTTGGTAGCAGCTAGAAAACATTGGGCTAGATATTCACTGGTGACTTGGAGGTATAACTCTTTATGCATTGGATCACCAGTGCCCTGAGCTATCCAATTGTGTGTGTCAAATAACCCCAATGTGCCTTGTGTCAAATATTACCGATGTCACTATTGACATTGTGTCAAAAAATGTCATACCTAATGTCTGTCACTGAAGAATGGTGGCAGAGTCACAATTTGACAAAAAACACTTAAGGACAGATAATGGAAGTAACGTGCATCTTTCTCATTCCCCTAACAGGGAACCAAGTAAATTGTGAGTGTCTGTTCAGATTTTCTTATGCTGACCACATTTTGTGTTGTATATTTCTAGCTGCAGCGATTTTAGATTTGAACTTCTTAAAAATATTGGTAAACAGGGGAAGTTATTCAAAACAAGCTTCAAATGAGCCAAGCTAGCAGGCACAGCTGCAGCTGGTGTAGAGCAGCTCCATGTTAGTCCAAGGCAGGAGATGGCGTCAAATGTACAAATGCAGTGACACCAGAAACACTGGGCCATGAGAAGCACAGTGGAGAAAACAGATTTGGTTACTCTCATTACACTTCCCTATATTGTCTATATTATATATATAATGTATATTTTTTTAAAGTATTAAAGCTTTTTAAAATTTGAAACTCGTGATCACATGCTATGTGATAGTCATTGTTTTTGAGAGAAGGTGTTATTGTTACTTTCCTTAAACTTTTCTAAATGGCTGGATGAGGCTAATTCCTCTGCATCTTATAGTGTTTTAAAACTTTACAGGTAGAATCTCTTGCCTGTGTGGATGTAGCCAAAAAAATACCTAAAGCTCTTTCCAAAGAGACACATTTTGAAGCTTTTTTGCTTATGGAAGTTATGGGATAATTTAAAATACCCTGATGCTGATTTGTAGATTAATTTTTTTTTTTTTTAATTTTTTTTTTTTTTTAGGATTTGAGTCTTTTGTTTTTAGTTAGTAGCATCTCTTGAGTCTCTCTGGCTCATGGAATCAAGGTCTGTATCCCTTCAGAGGCAGCATCAGGGAGTTCTGCTGTTCTTGGATTGTACTGTGAGCAGCAGCATCTGGCAAGAGTTTGGCTTTGAGCAGACAACTTTAGTAATTCCAAAGTACTTCTGTTAAGTAGTAGTAGTAATAAAAATAAAATTATAGTGAACTGTAAAGCAACATTATACTCTGCTCCTAAGCAGTTTTCTCAAGCAGAGGCCTCATGTTGCCCTGAAAGCCTCTGGACTCGTGCAAGGAATGTCTGCTTGTGCTGTCCAGGCAGTTGGTGTGATTTGTTAGAGCCACGAGGTCAAAGCTTCCCAAGCAGTAGAGAAATGCTAAGAGACAGAGCTTGATGTATCCATCAGAAGGCTGACATGTTGTGAGCTGGTTTGGTATTGCAGAGCTTTTCAGGAAGGGAAGGAGTCGGATGCAGACAGTAAACATCCTAATGTCTGGGTCAACACATAGAATCAAACACTGCTGGGCTTCTCTGTGTGGGTACCTGCCCTGTGCCCTACCTGAGCTGGCTGCTGCTCAAAACCCCATTGCACTGGGACTGTGAATCACCTGGTGCTGGAGTCCTGTGTGGGTTCTTAGACACATAATTATTTTTTTTTAAAGTGCTCTGAATTTTGAATCCATACTGAAATTATGTTTCTGAAACATATTTGCCTAAAACACAATAACAAATAGAAAATACAATGCTCTCAGATCATGAATAAAAGCTGGGCTGCAGTAGAAATACTCGGGAAGTTAACAAAAACATAGAGGCAAAGCATTTGCCTAATTATCAGCATAACTGGATGTAACAAACAAGGAATAAATCACTTTTTTGGCTTCATTATGTTAAATTTAAAAATCCAGTCTTGAGCATTTTACCTCTGAAATAAACAGTATTTTCAAGTTCAGTGCTGCCAACATTTCTCAAATAAGTGAAATGGCTCAGGTGATATTTAAGATGATTTTGTGTATGATGAATGGCTCATTTACCATCTTACATTTAAACTCAGAGAACATTGAAATGTGTTTGAAAGTCTGGATGAGTACATCTGGACTCACTGGCAGGTTGTCTTCAAAATAGCAAACAAGAATCTTCCAAAGTTTTTATAGGAACTTTTCTTAATCTAGATCCTGTCCCTGAAAGGCTCCTTCCCACTTACCACCCCTTCATTGCTTTGAGTGTCCCATGTTCCCTTATCACAAGAGGCACCATCTTTTAGGGCCTTAAAAATACGTTAATTTTGCATTAATTAGTAATATAGGAGCTTTTCCTGATGTAGTCTTGGCCTCCAAAGTAAGAAGCAGAGAAAGTGAGAAGCTCAGCTCTTCCTCTGTAGATCTTGATTCCAATCTGAGCAGTGGGATGGAACTAAAATGAGAGAGGCTTCTTTTCATCCTTTAAAAATTCCAGATATTAAAAAGTTTTATTTCATTGGATAAAATTGCTCAAGCTGTTCTTTTTGAATAAATAATATATACTTTGAGATTCCTGAATTCTTCTCCTTTTGACATTCATACGCAATGATGAAGTTGTAGGTTAAATGCTTTCTTCAATTAAAAAAGGGGAAAGAACAACAAAAGGGGGAACTCCAGCAGGAGTGGGTGAGTGAATGTGCTCTACCAGAATAACTGAGCCTGATGCTCAGGATATTCACTTATCTTGTGTGAAGCTAAATCCCTGATCTACCTTTTCAGAGCCAGGCATGAATGTAAGCCTTTCCCATTCAAGAGGAATTTCCTTATTTCATCCCCCTATAAGGTTCCTGTGGGTCCTTTGTTTTCCTTTTTATTTTTCTCCTGACCACTACTTTTATGAAATCCTGGTAATGCTGATTTGTTCTGTTCATTGCAGGGCTTTCTGCATCTGCCTACTCTCTGTAGCAAAGGCATGAATTCTGAATTTGTAGTAATTCTAAAAACATTAATTCCCATAAAAATAGTTAATAGCTGGACTTCATGTTTGACAAAACACTTAGCACAGTCAAGTAAGATGGTTAAGTTTGTTTAATACACAGTTATAATAAGTTTCTATCAATTTAGTTTAAAATTATCTTCCTCCTATTTAGCAGTTTGCTAATGAGAATACCTGTATAACAGTAATACTTTAATGGTATTTACTAACATAAATATTTGCTTTCTAGAGGCAATGTTACACAAAATTCCTGAACTGCAGTCTAAGCAACTGCTGGAATGTTTGAGGTAAGAAACCTGACCTTTAGGGAGGATCAACATCAGGAAAACAGAGTTTCCACTGTTTGTGACTTGTGTCCATAGTGAAGGGGCTTGGAATGGCAGGAAGATGTC
>NW_008239324.1:12784058-12801558 GCF_000691975.1 Corvus brachyrhynchos
ATATTTTGCATGAATTTCAGCATATCCTTGTACACTCAAAAAGGCAGTTTGTCAAGGTCCTTCTGTGACAGATAAGGGAAAATAAATAGAAAGAGACCTTCATTTATACTAAATGTTAGGAATTGCAAAACCTGTGTAGAAAAGAAGAATTTTGAGTCAGCTGCTGCTGAAGTTACATTAGCTGCAGCTTAAAGCAGAACAAAAGAGTCGTCTTTGAGGCATCGTCTTTTCCACATAAATTCTGCTCCTTCTACCTCAAACTGTTTAGTTGCCAGCTATTATTGTCAAGTGCTTGCATTCAACATGCATCAAAACGTGGTGTGTCCATGTGGCTGCAGTTGATGCTCGAGTGACAGTCCTGGCGTGTGATCCGAGCAGCTCTGTCTGGGGGCACAGACACACAGCGACGGACACGTGGAAGGGCCAAGTTTCACCAGCCCTTTCTCCACGGAGGGGCTTGTCCAGGTGGTAGATGAATATACAGGAGCCTTCTAAAATAGCAACCTCCCACAGGTTTATTCTTGGAAGTGCAGGAGTTTGTCTGGTATATTCAGGTGAGTGTTGACATGAGACTGGGGCAGGAACAGTCAGCTGGTAACATTTTTTCCAGGGTGGGCTTACAGTTGAGATCTGGAATGGGGATGCACTTTATTTATGATGCCACTTCTCTTATTCTAATTATTATTTTTTTTAGGGACTTCTTTGCAAAGGGTCTTCTCTTTCTTCTTTTTTTTCTTAGCAAAGTATTCCTACTTAGCTTATTTATTTTTCAGCTTTAAAACATCAGCATTTTATAGATCTGAATTTCACAATGTGGGGATGATTGCTACGTACAATTTGCAAAATTGTGATTAACCAGCCCCTGTTTCGAGTCAGTTCTCCCTAATTCACAAAAGACTTCCAAGAATAGTCTGCACAAAATTCAGTGTGCAAATTGTAGGGCAGATTTTTAGAGGGCAGTTTAAAGAATGAAGTCCTAAGGGTTTTATCTATATTTATATCTCTTGTTAAACCAAACTCTTATGTAAATGTTACAATCTGTAAATAACAAGCTGAGCCGCTTTCTTAAAGGAAAGATTGCATCCACATTTTTTGAGATTTGGCAAAATTATTAACTTGCACAATAGACTAATATACAAGTATATTTGGAAGCAACCAACACTAGGCTGTGTCTTCATCTGTATTTTATGGATATTTAAAGGTTTAAGAATACATAGACCTTTCATTTTCCTGTAAAAATTGTCTCAAATTGAAAAACACTGCCCTTAGTGATGGCTTGAAAAAATGGAGATAGCTTTTGTATACTTTTACTTTTTATAGCCATTAATGTTGTAGTAAATCTTGTATTATTGTATACAGTCTAGATTATTCTTCATTCTTTTGCCTTTGGACAGGAAAGAAATTACTGGCTTCCATCAGTGTTATTGGCAATCCCCATATTCTGACATCTGTTCCTTTCTAAACATTTTACCAACCTTGATGAAATGTAGTTTAGTGTTAGAAGCTGACTTGAAGAAAAAATTGGATGATAAAAAAATAACATTGATTAAACACCAGAAGTAATTTACCAATGACTATCAATATTTTGATGGCCATTGCAGTTTATTGCAGAAAACCTAGACATCTTATAGTAATTTTAATCATATATAAATCTTTGAATTAAACTGAATAAATGAATTCTCATTTTTTAAACAGAAGGATGAGAGACTTATTTTACTCAATTTTAATCAAGCTCTTTGAGCCGTAGTCCTGAGAATGTTTGGGGCATATTTTACAGATGCCATGCAATGGACAACTCCTCAGATTAAAAATCTCAATTAATATTTTTTAATACACAGTGGAGATATCATTTGTGATGTTGTCCTTTCCATGGAGCAACACTGGATCTGGATTTGCCCTCTCTAGACCAGGTGCTGGAGTAGAGGGCACTCCAAGGGGCCTCCAGCAAGAAGGGTGGTGGGTCTCTGGTAAACCACAGCTTTATTCACACCCCTCTTTATTAACTGGGCTTCATTAAAACAAAGCAGAGCGATAAAAAAAAGTGTGATTATTCCCTCTCAGGTGCCAAGCACAGAGCAATTATGGTGTGTCTTCCTCCACTCTGTAGGGGGTTGAGCTGCAAGAGGACCCTTGCAAGAGGTTGTTGAGGGCTGGGGCAAAAGCAGGGGTGAATGTTTCATTTCCAAGGACTGGAACAAGTTAACTACACAGAGAAGGAGGTGGTATGAAAAACATCTTCTTGGGAAGGGAAGTATGTGGGAAATAAATTGAACACTGCAGAGTGCGTGTTCTGATATTGTGAAAGGTAGATGTACAGGAGGATGGGAAGGTGTGATTAGATATTTTCAGAAGCACTTAGCAACAGTGTCAGTGGAGCTGTTGAAATTCATGGGGTTTACTGTGGACCAGGAATGTTTGGGAGCAGAGTTTGGGCAATGCTGAGCTACAAGCCCCATGCCCTGTGTGTGGGTCCTCCCTGCAACGTTTTCAGTGAAGCTGTAACACTTCAGAAGAGTGAGGAAGGCACATTTCTCCAGCACTGTGTGTGTCTATGGACCATTGAGGACAAAAAGAAATTGCAACTCTTGAAGGATTCACTTTGTTGCACCAAGATTTTCAAAGGTGGAATTACTTCTCTAGCAATAGGGTCCTAGAGGAGTTTTTGATTCCCTTCCCTTTGAGAGAAACTTGAACCATGGAGGGTTCAAGGTAGTTGCTAGGCTGTTTGAAGTGGAGGGGATTTGAGAGATCTGTTTTCTCTGTTTTACAGAATATTTTAATTTGAAGGAAATTTTTCCTAGCAAACCGCCTTTAGAAGCTTCACATTTATTATCAAAACAGTTTTCCTTTCATTTCTTAAAAGTCATGTATGGTAGGAGTAACTGAGTGGTCTAGGTTAAAGGGGTGTATAAACTGACAATTTTTGTATTCTAGTAGTCAGTGCTAACCATATAAAAAAAATCACACATTTCAGCCAGAGACCTCTCAGCATGTTTTATAAATTCATTCAAAGATGAATGAATTCTCACTGTTCCTTGCTGAGGCTATTTAGTAGAGAAAACTAACCATTATAGACAAAATGTCACTTTTCAAAAGTGCATTGTTTTTCTTAAATCTGATTTTTTTTCTTCCTGAAAACATGTTGGATTCAACTGTGCTTATATGTACTTACCAGGAGTGCAGTCTGGTGGTCAGGAGACTGTCCTGGGTACTGGGCTGACCTGGGTTCTGATGCATGTCATTCCCAAGCCTGAGTGTCTCAGAATTTATATATAAAAACAAGAATAAAACAATTTCTGAACCAGACAAAGGAATGAGACTTGGCTCTCCTCTGCTGTAGTGTGTTCCTGTAACCACCAGGAGACGGACATCTTCACTCTGTCTTCTTCCAACAAACTAAAGTCAAGATCTAAAAATTATTTTCATGCTACTGTACAAAACAAACCTTTCAAATCCATAAAAAAAATCTACTTCTCCACCCCCCCCCAAAAAAAAAAAAAAAAAAAAAAAGAGATAAATTAGACATGAAAGAAAATTGTCATTGTGTGGTCACATTTAGTATCTCATTCAAGGATGGGGAAATTGAGAGGAAGACTCAGTTGTTTGCCCCGGTGTCCCACAGCTCAGCCAGCAGGAGCCTGACCACGGCCCCAGTGCCGACTACCCAGGGCCATGTTCAGGCAGTGGGTTCCTGCCCTCCCTGTCAGACACAGAATGCCTGGTGGCCTTCCCCTACCCTCTCCCAACCTCCCTTTAACGTATGGTTTCAAAGCTGTTGATGTTCACCTGCTCAGATAGGTGTACAGACTACTAGTAGGAGCTACATAAATATCTGACAGATGCACGCGTTCACCCTGGGATTAATGCATTCTGGACTCGGACCCGTCAGCATCACACCCCTTCACAAAGGCATTTTATTTTTTCACTTGCTCATGTGGTGTACACCTGTGACATGCTGGCAATGCACTTGCTTGCAGTGAGAGAGCCCCTCAGGTTCAAAGCTATCCTTCTATCTTTGTTCCTTTATGCGTGAACCTTTTGAGGTTTTCTCTTAGTGTTCAAAAGGCTTGAGTGTGGCACTACATCTTTAAAACCTCTTCTGACCCTTTTTTGAATATGCTGAATATAAAAGCAGAAACAAAGCAAGGAGAACTAGATAAATAGATGCAGGGAGACGTCATAAGGAAAAAAAATATAAGCTTGTGAGCTTGCCAATATTACTTCATGCTTTTTATTGCAAACCTGTAAGCTAACAATAGCCCACCACCTCACGCAGCTGGGTGTGTGAATTGAAGGTGTGCTGAATGTGTGGGCTTTCCAAACAGAGCACAGTAACAGCAACACCTGTGCTAAACCACTTTGCACTGATTTTATTTTTTACAATATTCTCAGTCCTTCTCTTTTTAAAAGTCTGCATGGGGGGAACACAGAGGACTTGTCAGATTTAAGTTTCAGTTTTAGGACTTCTCTCTCAAGCTTTGATGGACCTGTTAGAAAATCATGTGGATTTACATGTATCAAATCAAATGTAGGACTGAGTCTTAAAACAGAGGAGAGATTGTTCATCTTGTAGACCCACCTTTGCTGATGTACGTTGGCTTTGGCTAACAGGCTCCTTGCAGCTCAGTCCTAGTTTGCTTGGTTGGTTGGTTGATTTTTTTTTCTTTTAAGCAGCCAGTGTTTCAATAGCCAGTTACAGCAACAAAATGGTTAAGAAAAATACTAATAGTCTGTAAGTGTATATCTTAAGGCACATCACTTATTTAAAATTATTAATATTCAATAATTCATGGTTGTTTAATGAAATGACATATCAAATCAGAAAAAATAGAACTGAGAAATTTCTATAACTTAAATCTCATCACTGCAGGACCACATAGTTACTATCACTGCTATTATTATTTGGTATTGTAGATTACGTTTAGTGTTATCTTTAATGTTAAATTTCAGGCATAAAAATCAGATGATTTTCACTGCCAAAAATTTACCGTAACATTATGGGCTATGAATCTGAAAACTGTAAAGATGGGCATCATTCAGGTAAAATCTAAGCATGCCTTTTTGGTCACTTTGTCAGCAGTATAAATGGGTCCAAGGGTTGCTCAGAGGGCTAGTTAACCTTTTCTCCTTTAACAACAGCTGAATTTGAGGTTCTTTTTCACCTAAGTACCTACCAATTTATATCTGTAATTCCTATTAATTCTGAGTCACTCTTTCTTACACTGTTGTTACTTGAAATGGAAAATATTGGTTACAATCCAAGAGAAAAATTTATAGCCTGTCATTGTAGCCTTGTGCTACTTCAATATAATAATACAAATGCATTCCCTCTTTGTGATAAGTGTATTTTTCCTTTTACTTTCTCATGCGATGTTCAGACCCTTTCCAGACTTACTTTGTCTCTGTGATTCCAGAGATTATAAACGCTCAAGGAGCCTTTAAAGATATTTGTTACCCTCTAAAGCAAGGGAAGCAGACTCTCTTGTTCTCTGTCACACTCGGGCTGAGGCTGCAGAAGGCAGTTTTCATCTTATATAGCTAAAAGTGGGGGCTTTTGGTACTTCCCTGTTAGGTCACCTTATAACCTTGTGGATATTTCCCCTACATTTTCAATGGGAAATAGAGCATTCTCCAATGTTAAAGAAGGTAGAAAAAGTTTTTCAGGGCCAATCAAGTTCCTGTTGATGTGTTTAGTGAGATGAAGATGGAGCTTAGGAACACAGAAGTGCTGCTTGTTTTAGAAGTGAGAAGGAGACCCACTGGACAAAATTTTCTTTCCAGTAATCAAGGGAAGATGGGAGTCTCGCAGCAGTAATACGGACTCCTCTAATTACCACTTCCAAGTTATTAGCATCTGGAGCCCTTTTTCCCTTTCCTATCTAGCAATTACAGAGTGGGATAGATTAGCATGTTGCAGAAGCTGTAGAGTGGACTAAGTTTCTCTCTGTCGGCACTTGGTTGGTTGCTGAAATTGATACTTTTAGCTGAAGTCCAGGCTTTTTACCTGCCCTGGAATCCCAGGCTGTTCTGTTCATAGATAATGCATATTCAAGGACCACAAAAATTATTTATTTACTTCTCTGCTCCCTGCCTCCACCAGAGAAAAAGAAACACATCTTAAAAAGCCAAAGAAAACCAGTAAGACACATGTTTTGCACATGAAGAATCACGTCTATAGTAAAATGGGATCCATATGTGTGTTTTGGATGTGAGCATCAATGCTCAGTTTAGCTTTGCCCACATGCCAGGGCGTATGCGCTGCTGCTGAAAACTCAGAATTTTCTTGCTAAATCACACACAAAATTTGAGCTTGAGGTTGCATTAATGTCATAAGTTCATAGTTTTCTGTTGTTTCTTTCCCCATGTATAGTGTCCTTTGTTTATAACTCAAATCCTCTCAAGATTAAACTTTAAAAAGACTCTGTGATTTAATGGACTTAGGATCAGATTCTAACCTCCAGCATGAAACAAGCCTGACTGTAGCACTCAATGGCAATAAAGGATTGTTTGCAGTTGTGAAGCAATGACCGCCAAACATTATTCAGAAAAAAGATGCTGGGATGAATTTTTGCATGGATGAAATATTCAGATGAATGTTAAAAAACTGCGTAACAATAGACAGTGACATACAGAAAGGGTAAAAGAGAAATTACTATCATTCCAACACAGCACTGCACTAATTTTTTTCTTTTCCCCACAACCATAAATACCTTCGCTTCAAGTTAGCATATTTCTTTATGTGAAGCCTTTTTCTGTCTTGTACATATGTCCTGCAGAAGGATCTGGACAGATCGAAAACTGTCCTGCTTGAAGGTGTTTGCAGTTTTAAAATGTATAAAGATAATTGACTTTTCAGTTCATCTTCCAAGTTTTGGACTTGTTTATGCATATACATTAATTTTATTCCTTCCCTTCACTTTCCTCCAAATAAGACCTATCTTGTAAGTTTAAGATCAGATCCTTGCTGCTGCTCAGGTACTTTGTACTGCTCTGGTAGTGAAAACATCTGTGACTTCACTGGCCTCCGGAGGATTTGAAATACATTCTTTAGACAGTCCCTCGGCAAGTGGCAGCAGTAGCAACAGTATCCCACCCCGTTTTTCCCTCTGAGGATATACTTGTAGCAGGGGGAACAACCTGTGACTCTGCGATTAGTTCCTGGTCTGGTGAAACATGATGAACTGACTGGGGAGCAGTTCTGAAGCTTGTTCTACTGTACGCCAAGTTGTTAGTGGGGAATCTGAAAATTATTTTGGAGACCAGTGCTATCACATCTCAGTTATTTTCAGGGAATAGGAAATGAGGTCCAGATTTTAAATATGGAAATAACCTTCCTGTTTCTGCCCAGAGTTTAGCTGTTTTGGGGGGCACTAAAGCCATGTAATATAAACAAAGCAAATTTGAAAGTAAGTAATGCTCCAAGGCAAAGGGGGTTGAGGAGGGGAGAGATGTCTTTGTGGCACTTATTTTCTTGATTCTCTGTTCTTGTCATCATGGTCTTGATCCTGAAAGATATGGCAAGCTGCTTGCTACTAGCACTTTGTTATATAGTAACTTTTGAACCTTCCTACTGGGGTTAGGTGATCAATTACTTTATAAAGAAAAAAGGGTGTTTTTTCAAAAGCTGTGTTTTATTTTCATTTATAATTACCTCACATCAGCCTTCAATCTGGAATCTTGAATTGGCCACATATGTGCACTGACTTGCATGTAAAAGATCTGTGATAGCCGTCACATGATGTTTCCATACCATAATTATTCTCTGTATCAGGCTCTCAGTCCTTGAGAGATCTGGAAAATCTACAAGAAAGCCAGTTTGAGTGTACCTATGGGAGTCAGAACTCAGCTCAGGCTTTTATGTCATCAATAAATATGCTTTTTAAAAAAGGAAAGGAAGTGCCTTTAACTTCTTACTGTCTTATCTTTGTGTTAGAGAGCAGTTTCTTAAAACAGTAGACCCATAGAAGGAAAGCCATCAGCTGGAAATCTGGTCCATGCGAGTGCTTTCATGAGTCGTTTTCGCATCTCCCCCTAAATGTTCTTGTTAAGTTTTGTGGTTTAAGAATCATCTCTCAGATTCTTCTATGGAATGTATATTTGCCTCATCTGTTGCATAAGAAATCCATATGAAGATAAGAGGGTTTTGATTTTTCAGGGGGAAAATGGTTAAGCTGATTTTTACTGAACTGCTATTGCTTGCTGAAAGTACATGTATAAAATACATAGAAATAGCTTCATTTCCTATCAGGTGACCTGAATATCTTATCTATAAATATGTTATTTCAGAAACATTTACATACTATTCATCTGTGAGTTGGGCTTTTAAAAACTTGTCATGACTTCATAGGAAATCCATACTTCTTACGCACCTTAGGAAATAATTTTTGCAGCAACAGAGATCCCAGGGAGTTTTGTGGGACTGGGCAGTATGTCAGGACTATAACTGTGAAATGCACTTGAAAATAAGGCTAAAGGAGATCAATACAGGTAACTTTTCACTTGGCCAAAAGAAAGTGAAAATGTTATGGGTGCTCAGCAGCGAGGCCTCCTGAGAGCCTCAGGTGGGAGTTCCTTTCATTCTGATGAGGATGTGCTGTCTCGCAATGGCATCGCAGATAGATTCACACAGATTTCCTTAGAAATACAAACACCAGTGCTTGCATGAACTCCCACATGAAACCTTGGTTTCATACCTTCCTATAGGTGGGAGCTGCCATACTGTGAACCCGCAGGACCCCTCTGGCAGGTCGCAGAATCCCACAGTTGTGCCGTGCAGCCCCGGCGCTGCGGAGGCCAGCCGGAGCCGTCGGAGGACGACATCAGCAAATCAGTGGCTAATAAAGACAGGCAGCAACAGCAGCAGCAGTGTTGGCCTTCTCCACAGCAGGGTACCACAGATGTTTCAGATAACAAAGTGAGCTTCGCTGACAGAACATGTGTGTAATATATAAAATAATGGGAACCGAAAGAGGGGGGAAAAAAAAGGCCACTCCAATCCACCCATGTAAAAATGTTTTTTATTTATAAGTGAGCAGCTGAATACGAATGTTATCTGCTTCCACAGAAGTAAAAAATAGCAGGCTGATGTGGATGAGAGACTTCACATGGTTTCTAGCAAAATAGACTGTGCACTGAAATCTTTTTCTTGTCCCTAGGGTGGGTCTGGACCTACAGCTGGGGCAAATCCATGCAACTTTATTTTCTAGCAATTATAATTTTACCTCTTCTGATGATATGTCTGTGCTGTGGTTGGAGGGGGATTGTGGCCATGTTCCTGTGTAACACTGTGGGATGCTGGACAGTTTTTGGACAGGACAAGGTTTAGCAAATAGTTGCTACACTGAGGAGTTTTGCAGGGTGGACCTGGAATATGCAGTGATGATCCACAACTACCTGGAAAAAAACCCCATGAGCAGCTCTCAAGTAAGCTAAGTAGCTGTGAACTGGAAGAATTATAGTAGAAATCCCTGGTTTTGTGATGTAATAGGCTTACCCTCTACTGTTCAAGTGTCCCAAAGTAATAAGATCAACCTCATAGTTGAGGAATCCTTGGGTGAAGGAGACTTTCACAGTTCTTTTCTGCCCCGGTCCCAAGGGCATGAACAAGGAGCATGAATGGGGCACCCTAGAAATTGCCACGTCACCCAGTGCCACAGGTATCTGGCGGGTGGTACCACCATGTAAGGGCCCCATAATGACTCTGTGCGTGGCCTGCTGAGTAAAGGTCTGCAAACAGGCCAGAAGATAACCTGGAATGCCTGCTCATGCCCCTCCATGTGTCCTTTCTGTGTCTGTGCCTCACAGCCAGCGCTCAAACACTGCGAGCGAGAGCTGCCTGGGGGTGTGTGACTTGTTAGCCTGCTTTTGAGGAGTGAGAGACAGTGGGATTCAGCAGGATGGAACAGGAAGCTCCTATTAGAGGCTAGTAAATGTTTCCTTGTAAAATGGGGAGATGCTTATGTGAGTCCAGATATAAAGTGAAAGTAAGACAGCCCTCAGAGGGATTACTGAGGTAATAAATGTACTTACTAGGGCAGTGTGTGCCAGAGCAAGACAGAAATGGGCTAAGACCAGAAGAGAATTAGAACCTCAAGTGCAAGCTGAAGCTCAGTGGTCAGATGAAATTCAACCCTTTCCTCTGAGAAAAGAGTATCTGCCCTGACTTATCTGGGATTGGCATGGCCAATGAGAAGAACAACAGTGTAGGATTTCTGCTATGTGTCCTGCTTTAAGCAGTAAGACATGAACACAGAGTATGGTAACCAGCTGAAAGAGGATTTGGCTCTCAGCATATGCATATTTTATGTACAGAATGTGCTGTTGCAACTCCAGCACCTCAACGGGTCAGAGTCTGTTTGTGTGTCAGATTATTGCAGCATGTGGCTCGACATCGCAGGGTGGCTGAAATCCTCTGAGACTGCCTGTGGGATCTGTGGTTTGGCCCAGCACAATGCTCCTCTGCATGTGCAGAATAGAGTCATCTAAACTGTGAGAGGTGAGGGCATGCAACCACTCACAGTAAAATCAACATGAAATCAGAGGTGCATGATCTACAGTAGATGTTTCTGTGGCTGAAATGTAGCTATGGGTTAGGCAAATTGCTCCGAAAATCCTGTGGCTATGTATGTATTATGGTCACTTTATCAAGATTTATTATTTTAGTGTTTCTCCAAAGACAGGTATGTAAAAGCAGGACTTGTATAATGTTTTCCTTAACTGAAGAAAGTAAAAAAAATCCTGATTTTTTTTTAAAAATTAAAGTATTTTTTTTTTCTCCTCTGAGCAACATCTTACAATTGAGATCCACCTTGAACATGCCAAGGTCAGAATTCAAGACACAGAATATGCTCATGAAGCTGCCCAACAAGATACCTTTATTCAGCCAAATTGGAAAACTTGTGTGTAACTCAAAAGATCAGAATAGAGTCCTTATTGAGCAAGGTTAGGAGGGATAGAAGCAATCGGCTTATATAGAGTATTTTTACTTCATAGGAATGTGGTTCTGATTGCTGAAAATGTATCCTTTGCTGAAGTACAAGCATAATCCTATGCCTTCTTTGCCCTTTGAGTAAAAGTATGCTTAATAGCAATTTCAGGGGAAAAAAAAAAATCTATTTAAAGCCTGTTGAGCGGAATATCCACTTATAGAGGGAAGCTATAAGTGAATAATGTTAATAGAGTTCTGTTTTGTAAAATGCATGGGACAACTAATAGAATCAAGCTCCTGTAACAGTGAATGATTGAATTACATTTAAAAGAGTACCTAATTTATGACCTTTAAGGATAGTTTTAGAGCTGTCTGTTTTTGTAAATCCTAGAGCACCTTCATACAAAAATTTTTAGAAATCTCATCTCTCACTTTATGTTGTGGTCAGAGGAACTTTTGTGCTATTGTATGTCAGTAGTTCCATTAAAACGTTTAAGTAGGCTAATTACTGAAAAAAATGCATTCTGGAGAAAATTATTATACCTGTTTATTAGTGTAGGAGAAGTTCTTAATCTGGGAGTAAATTTTGAACAGTAGCAATGAACAATGACCTCACCAGGACCTCCTCAGAAAAAGAAATTAAGCCCTTAAATACTAATTATTGAGTGTTTTCCCCTCAAAACAGGAGATTTTTAAAAAGTAGAAATTTGTGCATAATTTCCACCAATCACTGGCATGTTATGTAGAGGAACATGAAGTTTTATACTCCTATCATTTTTTTTCCTCACATTCATTTTTACAGTATGTGTTTGTTTTATTGCTGTGAAACTCTGATTCAGTGTTATCATGTGCAAAGGAAACCCTCAAATTTACTGCATGCTTCATTAAAACTGTTTGTACTTTTATCAGTTTTAAAGAGGCTGCTCTTGCAGTCATTTGATGCTGTTTTTGCCTTGCACTGTTGAGGAAAGTCAAGTGAATTTGAGAGCCCTTCCATGTAGCACTGGAATTTCTACAGACACTCTGTGTGGGAATACCCTTCCATAACGCTCTGTTAGGTTTTACGTCATTCCTTAAAACGTTCTACAATTTTGTTAGCTTTTGTGCTGCAGGGTTCTGCCTGCTGTGGTGCCATTGATTGCTCATCCTAAAAGAAGGCAGAGAACAAAGGTGGAATAAGCTGCTAATCTTCTGGATCAGCCAGATGTTATTCAGTGGTATATGGAAATTTAAGGCACCGATCCTTAGGGAAAAGAGGTGCAGGAGAGGGGCTGTGAGGCTGCCAGAAGCAGTCACTTCCTTGTGGCACCCCGGTCGCCTGAGTGCTGGTGCGTCATGCTGCCTTAAATGTGGCTTTTGCCTGCTGGGTGCAATGGAGCCCTCTGTGGAGCATCACATTTCCAGAGAGCTACAAATGGAATCGGCTACTTTAAGAATGTGATAATTTGATTTTTTTTTTTTTTTTTTTAAGATCAGTTTAGCAAGGCAGACCCTAGCACTTTATAGGTCTTGCTTGTTTGCTATGAAAGCTCTGGCTGTAGCTCTGTCTGAGTTCCTGTTGAGGTAATCTCAAAATTCTGCAGAATCAGAGCCAAAAGGGCTGGACTGCATGTGTATAGCTAAAGAACAGACTAGAAAAAGACTGTGAAATTTCTGTGGCTGATCATACTTATGGTTCTGTCGTTTACAATATAAAGTAAAAAATATATTGTTTTACACAGAAGCTCCATTATAGGTCAGGCCTTTTCTTAACCAGCCACTTGAGAGTGGCCCCACTTGACTCCCAATACAATTTACTCTGACCATTAGTCAAGGACTGTTTCTGCTCTGTCTGTGGTGTTCCCAGCTCCATATGGTGGTAGCTTAAGGCTGATCTAAGAGTAAACAAGAAGTGTGCAGGGTTTCGGTCACACAAAGGTGTGGGACTCGGTCTATAAATTAAAAAGAGTTTAAATGCAGGGGGAATAGTCTATTTCACACCAAATATGCCAGGAACCAGAGGTTAGGTTTCACCCCTTTTTGTCATGCTTGTTGGTTCATTTTTGCAAAGTAAAACTTTTTTTTGGAGAGATTTTTTGTTATCTTTTTGCTGCTTTTCTGAAAATGAAGTTCCTGAGCTATGTTCAGTATTCACAACAAGGAGATATGCTGGCTTTGCCCCAAACTGCTGACAGTCTCGATACTTTTACAGTGAACATCTCTGGAGCACTGAGGAAGATTTTTGGAGGATGAGAAGGAATGTCAGGCTAAAGTACCGTAAATAATTTATAGACCTCAGATAATTGTCCTGTGACAGCTCCCAGTGCTTCCAGTTTCTTCCTACCACCCCTGTTTTCAGCTATCAGTTATAGAATCTTGACTTAATATTGCTAATTGCATAGTAAACAGAACAATATTGTTTGCCCCAAGACAGATTACCATTTCTCATTACAGAATTCACATAGACCACAAATCATTGATACCATCTCCACCAGTTATAATAAAGTTTATCTTCAATCTGATAAAAAGCATGTACTGAATAATAACTGTTGCTCTTATTGTAAGTGGTTTAAAAACATGCTTTTTTAAAAGCTGTGTAGTTCACTGAAGTTGCAATTCTGCATTTGCCCTAGCCAAGAGAGGTGAGAGTTGGGGACAAAAATGGTCAGATTTCCAAGCATGACTCTGTGGGTGCAGCATGTGTGGTGGTACTTGACAGCTGATGAACTTCTTACTGTTATCACAGTCAACTAAACACAGACAGTCCCACTTTCCCTGCATTTATCTGTATTTGTACTTGAACCCATTGCTCACTGCATTATGGATTTGCATCTTTAGCTTATTCATAGAGAATTAAAGTGCAGTGGATTCTGTAAGAAGGTTTATCTCTTCAGTTCAAACTGTAGAGATCCTTGATGGTCTGCAGGTTTCTGACTCAGTCCCAAGAAGAGCACTTGCACCTGCAGCAGTGCAAGGACAGGCACTAAATCCTTATGGAAAACTGCCTGAAAAAACAAGTTCATTTTACTTATCTCCCACCACTGCTTATGCACACTCATAGATGAAGAAGAAATAATTTAGTACGACACAAACAACACAAAATCCATAAAGGGAATACAGAGGCAGAAGTATAGATACTGCAGTACTTTTCAGTTTTTTTGCAGAGGTGGAAATCTTCCAGTTGTGCATTTCAATCTGCCCAGGAGAAATTAGATACTCCTTGGGGAGGCTAATCTTTTAGCCCTATATGTTTTTATATCCTATATGCTGAGATGGAACCATTTGCATCATTGTGTGTCATTTTGTAAAAGATTGGCCCAAATGCTAGCTGTCACAGCTGAATTTTGCATTTTGCTACCTCTTTTCACTGCGATGAGGCTCAGCCAGCATGTTTGGCTCTAAGCACAAACTTCCTCAAAGCCTAGCTCTGCTCCTGAACCAGGGAAGTGCTAGTTTGGTGAGAAGGCCTAAAATCTGGAACCAGTTTTCAAGTTCAGTGATTTCATAAGACAACTCAAAATATTGTGCAAGTCCATCAGGGTTTGGGTTGGGGTGTGTGAAGTTGTGATTGAATCAGGTTCTAGTGTAATTCTGTGGGGAAGCAGGGATTCAGAAGGATTCTTCCAGAGTTGAACCCCAAACTCATTAAAATATTACAATAAAGTAATTAATGCACATGGCCACTAGACACTCTTAAAATGTAAATTTCACAGCTGTAAGAAATTAGATTTGTTTAAAAATAACAGAAGGCTCAAGTACAAATTATGGAGTAAAAGCCTATAAAATTTCAAACTTGGTTTTAAGGCACAGGCTTTTTTTTTTTTACTAGCTCATTTACTTCAGCACTAGTGTTCAGAAACTGAATTCCTTGTCTGCCTTTTGCCTCTGAAGCTGTAGTTAGGTACCAGTGCAGAACTGATTAGGTTGGAAAGTTTTCTTATCAGAACGTTGGACTTGGAGAACAAGGCAAAATTTGCAAGGAGCCTGTGGCCCCTCTGAAGCCCATCTTGTGTTCAGGAGGTGCAGGCACAGGGTTCCCTGAATCCCCAGGTGAGTTCTTAGCACAGCTGGGAGGACAGGTAGGAACAGTTGTTGGAAATGCTGGGTTTTCACTGCACATGTTTTGGCTGGCATGGGCAGAACTCGACCTCTAAGAACTACTCAAATTGGTCAATTCCCTCAAATCCTGCTGTGCCACAGAGGCCAAGAAAGTTAAAGTTGCATCAAGGTTAGAGAAGCAATGGAGCCAACTGGATTTTTCAAGGGATGTAACGTGTCTTTTCAGTGCAGAGGCCTTATTCCAGATTCTCCAGCACTTTCTCACCCGCTGGTGTTTACAAACATGGGCCTGACTATAATGCAAGAAAAGACTTTGGCTAGCAAATGTTCAGCAGTGTATTTTAGTGTGTTTACATTTGAAGCAATGCTGAAATACAGAGCTCCACCATGGCCTCTTGGCACACCAGCTCCAGCAGAGTACTGAAATGGTTGAAGGAAGGAATTCCAGTCAGAATATGTTCCAGATGAATCCTGTTGGAGTTCCATTTCTAAATGTATGCTACGTGCCTAACTATTAAAAAGTTCAGATTATGACCCCTCTAATGTTATTTTAATGCTAGTTTTTAAAATGTAATTATAAATCAAATTGCATTTGAGATATGAAGCTGACAGTAGTGAGCTGAAACACTCTAAGATCTGCTTTAAAAATAACCCCTCTCAAACTTTATTACTGGTTTCAGAAAGAGAGGTGCAAGTGGACTGGCTAGATTCATCCATGCTGTTCTTGTCAGCAGACAGGACAACTCGCTAAGTGCCAGTTGTGTTCTGGTTTACAGAGACAGCACGGGAGCTTTTATCTTTATCTAGAGATTGCACTTCCAACGTTTGAGTATCTCTCTTGGAGCTTAAGCAAAAGACACAAGCTCACTTAAACTGTGTTTCCTCCTTTCTTTTCTCATTCTTTACCATAATGAATTTCTCTGGGGATTAAGACTTCTAAAACCTGCACAGTAACAAAAAAGTTGAGAAAAGCAGGAGTTTATTTGGCAAGTGCAAAATTCTGGGGCAATGCAAAGCAATCACAGGGAAGAAATGCATTTAGTGACTGTTGTGCTGGTCAATGGTATCTGTATGAACGTATTTGAAAAAAAGGGCTGGAAACAATACCAGAAAGACAGAGTTGAGAGAATGCAAGCATTCAGCAGGGTTGAAATGTTCTGTTCAAATAATGGCTATAATGATTTTGGTAACTTCATATTTCTTTTTCCCCCCTTTTAGTAAATGTAAATGTTTGCATTAGATACTCCTGTAACTTGCCTAAAAATTAACTAATCCACAAAGACAGTGCATTAGAAACTATAGGCTTTGAATTTCCATTTATATAGGTGTAGTTTAAGGGGGAGGAAAGGAGGGAAGAATAACTGAGTAGGTAGATCTGAACAAATAAGTCATAGTGACTCCTTAGGTACATTTTGGATTTTTCTTTTCTTGTGAATGTGGAAAGTATTTATTCAGTAGTTGCTTACAGAACTCTTCAGTGAATAATGCATTTTAAAAATCTTTCTTCGTAGTTTTTTCTTTAGATTATTTATAAATTTATAGTCATAGCTGGTTACCTAAATCATGTTATTTCTTCTGTTCCCTGATTGCATGAGTTACGTATTTACTTGATTCAATATACAATGTAAATTGTGATGTTACAGCTGAACATACATCTCAGAATTTTTGTTTGGTTGCTCAGTTACATAAATCAGCCAGTTAGAAGAGGGAGGGGATGTACCACATGATCTACTTAAGCAGCTAATACTTTAAAATTTTGAGATTATATATCTAGAAGTATACATTTTGACCACAGTATGTAGATTATATAAATTGAGTGGTATTATTTCTATTCCCTGATTAATAGTTGAAGCTGTTACATCTACAGAATGAATGTCAATTCAAACTTCAATTTGAAATTTGAAGTCAATGAATATTTAAGCATTCATTCTAGATGTTGACTGTGAAGACATGCTAATATTGGTAGAGTACATATGCTCCAAATTTTGCAGACAGACAAAACCAGAAAGTAGTTACATGTTTCTAATGCTGTTAACTCAAAATTTTACTTTGAATTACAATGTTTTATAATATTTACTCAGGTTTCATTTTTACCCTGTTTTGCAGATGGAGAAACCAAGGCAAAGAGGTTAAAGGATCTCTCCTGAGCCCCAGAGTGTGTTGATGTCTGTCCCCTCTCCCTAGACATGTGCACAGACTACTAGACTTCACTGTTCTGGCTGCAGGTAAGACATATTGTACATACAATGTGATCAGTTCTTGAATTGACTTAAACAATTACTAGAAAGGTGAGACTCTCAAATATCTAAATATAAAATATCTAAATATACCAATATTCTGGTTGAATCCCTGAAAATCACATGAAACAGACTATTTTCTGTTGCAGACATAGAAAAATTGTGGATGCAATGGGTTGTTAAGTAATAGCTAAAATGTATCTGTGCATTTGACAAACATCCTTTTTCCTGACAGTTGTTAAACAGCTGGTATGGTGGGTCAAAAACATTTTTCTTTTCCATCCTCAAATAATACTCT
>NW_008239324.1:12804058-12807426 GCF_000691975.1 Corvus brachyrhynchos
ATGCAAAAGTTGAAACGATCTAAAGTGAATCCTGCTCACTTTCTCTTAATACTCTATTTTCAAGATAAATATATTTCAATGTTTTCATGTAGAGGAATGTCTTCAGAGCATAGTTTTGGAACATTTAAAAAAAAAAGTCCCCAAAAATGCATTAATCAAAAACAATAACTCCTTTTAACTTTTGTAACTGCTCAGAAGTGAAGTATGAAATAGTCTGTGTGTGGGCCACAAATGTTGGGAATGCAAACATTTCACAATAAACATGTTTAAATGAAAGTACTTGGCTAGATATACTGGAAGATAGTACATGTTGGGTTAATTAATGCATACTCCATAAAAATAAACCTCACTTTCAAGATCTGACCAATAAAAATCATTAGTATATTTGGATCAGATGTGCTGATAGATGATTTTTATGTATACATTAAAGGTTTGTAAAGCGAATTGTCCTTGAAAAACCCAGCAACAGACTTCAATTTAAAGTCAAAATGTCCCATTACATCTACTCTTTGTGTTTTCCTATAGCAATATGATGAATTATTTCAGTTTTATCTTCTATTCCTGCAATTGATTTACTATTGATGGGCTTAAATTTATCATTTTAAATGTACAAATCACAGCTACATAGCAAGAAACGGTACTTTTGCAGAAATTCTTTGTCTGTAGAATGCAGAATCTGATTGTAGGCACTTAATAAGCAAATTACTGTAACACATTATTTTTCTTCAAAAAACTTCCAGATTTTAAAATGAATCATTTTAGAACATACATAAAATAGTATTTTACATTAAAAATCATGTCATAGTCTTAGGGAAATTGTACTTATAAACAAATATATGAACTGGTTTTTCATTGTATTGTGCTCTTGAGCCAGTTAGAAATTATGAAGCAAACTGAGATTGTCTTTCGTGTTGAATAGTGGTGTTCTCCAAAGCTGGTCTCATTAAAGACAAGGTGGTGATCTGTACTCTGACAGATGTCAGACTACAACCTGGCTAATTTACTAAATTTGTGGTTGCTTTGCAGGAAATCCGTACTCTACACCCTTAGTGGAGGAGTTCGTATGAGCAGAATTAAATAGAATTGACCCACAGACTCTTTTGAAGAAACAAGATGGACATATTTTACTTTTTACCCCAGTATCTGCAAAGTATACAAAATAAGATGTTTGACAGGTCAAGCCTCAAAGCCAAACATAATATAAACAGGACAGAAATTTAATTCACAGTTAAAATAAAAGTGAAACCCTTCCCCTACAGTTATCAGCAGAAGTATTGTTATTAATTTTAACAGCAGCAGTAGGTATAAGAGCATCTGTGCAGAAGAATCTTCCTGTCTCTGGAGTTAAATTGACTTCATTAAAGTCCAGAGATCCAATGCTGTAATTTTAGATCTTTTCTGTAGCATTCACAAGGTCATTATTCCTGCACATGAGAAGAAACCGCCTTTCCTCAAATGTCTTCATATAATACCATCCAGATCCTGCACTTCATAAAGTTTTTGGTGTTCTGCATTTTAACTCATCTACTAGTTACCTAGGTTTTTGTAAGCATTATAGAGGATTTAGAGGTGAGGGTGATAATCCTGTGTTCAAGTTGGGCAGGTTTCTGTGGAAAGTAGGTTGCACAGAAGATGGCTGCAGAAATCAAGAGGGATGAAGCTAATAGGGGGAGTGAAAATGTCTCTGATGAGTAGATAAGCAAGGAAAGGCTCTGGGAATGTGCTAGCAGACAAAGACAAGAAAGCCTGAATGTGGCACAGCTGAAGAGGGAAGAACTGGTAAGAGATGGGGGTTGACAAGTTTCTGGTATTGACAGGAAACATGATCTGCACAGCTGTATCTGTGACTAACTTGAAACTGGCAGGACATTCTTTAGATGATTGCATCTATCAAACTGCTCTTTAAAGAAAGAATAAATATTTTACCAAAATGGATGGGGGGAAAAAAAGGCTTAGAGCTGCTTTAATAAACTATTAGAAAGCTCTTTTGCAGCCAGTGCCTTAGAAGGCAGTGACTTCTCATGCCTAGAAACTCAGTTCCAGGAAGGGAGCCACTGGTAATGAAGGCAAATAGTGGGCAGGAGGCTGCAGCTTGTACTTTAAATACCTTGCAAGATAACATCTAGCTAGACTATGAGCTTCTAATTCACATCTAATTAATAGGGCATAGGGGAAAAGGCATCTCCCAGTCAGCTCAGGAAAGCAGAAGACACATGGCACGAATTGTTCTTTGGACTGCTTGGTTTTATGCAGCATTTTTTGTAGCACTGGCTGTGCTGGAGCCTTCCCTCTCACTGCAATCGTCCTAGTTCTCCAAGGCCAAGTTTAAACACGTTAATTTGGGTGCTCCTGACAAGTGTGGTAACCTGGAAGCCAGTGTGTGACATTCATTCTGCCGAGATGAAAAGTGCCCTCGAGCACTGCTGCACGTGCCCTAGTTTGCTATTTATTTCAAAGTGGTTGGGATACTCTTGGTGGGAAGTCTAGAGTTAGAAGCAATTGTAAAGTCTCAGTTGGCACAGATTAGTCCCAGGATTTAGTACTAGCAAAGTGACTTAAGCACTAAATCCCTGCCTTTCCCCTCTAGCTTTTTTCAAACTTAGCTGATTACAGGACCTAACTTTGAGATTTTCAGCTAATGAAGATGATACAAAAAGAAGTGATTTGTATAGCTTGATTTCTATTGATGAAATGAATGGTGATTTTTTAAAAAAGAATTACGTACTATCATTCTAGATACTAATATTGCCATTATAAACTAAAACTACAGAGTTTTTCAGCCGTAGAGGATGAGGTTATTAGTGATAGCAGCAGAACCCGTGAGTTGGTAGGCCAAAAGGAATACTTAAGTCTAAGAAAGTAGTGCTAATTTCTACCGTTCCTGTGCAGTGGATGCAGGTTTTGAACTGGACACTTACATGTGTGGAGCACTGCAATAACGGAAAATACATTTAAAAATAGAATCTAAATTCTTGGTTTTTCTAAACTTGTTAGCCACAAAAAGCACAGCTATGGAGAGCATTCTCTAATTCCCCAAGTAGCAGGCTAGGGAGGCAAGGAGCTGTAAGGCACTTAGAAGGACTAAAGGAACTGCCTTTTGTAAAACATTCTGACAAAGTTTATTGCAAACACGTGCCAAAAGCTGCTTTCCTTCACATTCAGGAGGGTGCCAGACAGGTTTGTCAGGCTGGTGCAGGCCGGGGGCTGCTGCTGGGGACCTCCTGGTGGGTCCAGCCGGGTGCTTGCCGGGCTGTCCCGGGCCGTGTGCGGCGCTGGCAGCGCTGCCCTGCGCGCAGCCGCCTCCTCCGAGTGTGTGTGGGGCGTGAACGGGCTTCCTGCCGCGGGGCCTGCCAAGGTGGCCCTTCACT
>NW_008239324.1:12812818-12815318 GCF_000691975.1 Corvus brachyrhynchos
TCTTGTTTATGTAATCTGTACATACAATAAGTGCCTGATTCAGTAACAAGCTACTCAACAATGTAGATTTTCTGAGACCCAGGAAAAGAAGCAAAATCTACCATTCTTCTGAATAAAGCCATCACCTGTGCACTGCTAATGCTCTGAAGTTTCTGCATTGGAAAGGGGCAAAATTAGTATAGGAGATAAATTCCTCACGTTATGCAGAAGACAAAATCCTCATGGTCCATTGTAGAGCAGGTGAATGGAGCTGCAGGAACAGGGAGGGGTAGGCCCCTTCTCACAGCTCTCTGGCACCATTCCACATGGCTGCTGTTGTATTTTGAGGGTAAGAAGTTTTGGGGCTTGGCCCCAGAATGGACACTGGAAAACACATGTGAGAGTGGAACTGCTGAGCTCTGCACCCACCAATGGCCCAGAAGCCTGTGCTGGGCAGGATTTCACTTTTCAGGCTGGATGTGCAACTTTTTATTCTCTGTTCTCCTCAGAGCTGTGGCTGAAGGTGGCTCATTATGGCCATTTCTCTCCCTGCCAGTGGCAGGAGTGGAGTAGGGCTTGTCTTCAGTGTGGAAGAGCCCTGCCTGGAGGCTCAGTTGGGATATCCACTCATGAATATCTGTGTGAGCTGATGTTCTGTGTCTCACAGAGCTCTCTTCATTGTGAAGAATCTGAGGATGTGTGGGAGCTTTAGCTTTGCCCTGAAGTTTCTGAGGCTGTTCTGTGCTATGTTGAATGCTCACTTCTGTCCGCAAACTGGAAAGGTTTAATGGCAGAGTGAAAACAACTAGAAATCACGGGTATCAATTCACCTCTGGGTGAATTAATTTTATATGTGTATGTATTTCCCTCTGGTAAAATTTTGGACTTTCTGCTCTTAGTTTCAAGAAAATGTTTTTGTCTTTAACTTAGGATCTCTCTCCATACTTAAATGTGTAGTAGAAATCTGAATTTGACTCTTCAGAAATGTCTCCAACTAACAAAAATAGCATTGTTGTATTCATTCAGTATGAACAGCATGTTAGTGAGTGTTAACATGCCATTAACAAATCCACTGACTTGCACACCTGCGTTTTCATGGTATGTGCATGGGGGAAGAGAAGCAGTGGCTCACTCTTCCAAGGTGTCAGCACTGTAAATCGAGTGGATGGTGTCTTGTTGACTCTGCACCCAGATGGAGATGGACTTGAAACAATAGTGCTGACAGAGGTGTGAATCCTCTCACTTCATCTTAATGGGGTGTTAAATTAAAAACTTAGTTATGACCACATAAATGTTGTTGTTAAGACAGTTGTCCACAGCACACAAACCTAACATGAGTCGTTGAACACATACATTTTACAGTATATTAAAATATTTATATTGTTAATGTGTAATATAATAGAACCTACTGGATTTATTTCTAAAATTTGGAAATGTATTCTGTCTTTTAAATTACTACTTAAGTGTTTAGTTTATTGATGTGTGGTGTCATTTATAAATTCATAGCCATCATACATGGCTTATTTAGATTGAGCATGATTTCTGTTCTTCAGAAATGCATGTGAAATACATTATGATTTTATTCTATTTTAAATAATTGGTTTTAAAAGTGTGTCTATATCTTGCTTTGTACTGCTGAAATGTATCTGAACATGATACCTCCAGGCCTTTTGCATAGTCTGGGAGTAGTGTTTTGTCCCATATGCCACACTGATTTTTTTTTAGGAGAATTATGAGTTTATCACACAAGTTAGGCTTTTCTCAGGAAAAAACCCCAACAAACAACCCCAAAGAAAACAAACCAACCAACCAACCAACCAACCAAAAAACCTCCCCAAACAATCAGATACAACTGCACACGGGCATGTCTGATACATTTCTTTGCAGAGCTGCTGGACATGTGTGATTGCTGTGTAAGTATGCAGCAAATGCTTTGCATCCCAGTTATGTGAGGCTCATTGCATGTGTTAGATCTGTGTGCACAGTAAATCCAACATGTCTGGAATGCACCAGACTTGCTGGACATAAGTAGATCACCTGCTTGTTGTGGGATTTGGAAATCCATAGATTGCTTCATTAGGTTTGGCAGGTTTGGGTCATGTAATTAAGCAACCTGTCGTGAACTGCTAACTCTAAGCCTGGTCCTATTGCTTGTCTCCAAAGAGAAACAGTGGGAGTTTTTCATGCTTTGGTACATAAAACTTCTCATGTGGGGAACATTGATCTCTTGCAGGAGTCTGTTGGGAGAATATCATCCATGTCTAGAACTTGTTCAGAAGGTGTTGATCAGAGAAGTTTCCCCCAGAATGGAGCCAGTGCATCCCTCTTCTACCTGGACTAATTTTTCAGAGCAGTGGAGTATGACTTGGAGGGAGAAATCATGTTTTGTTTACTGTTGGTCAAATGGAAAGATTTCACAGATCTGAGTCTGTCTCTTAAATCTGTCTGTTGGTCCATCAGAAACAACCAAGGAAGACTCCTAGCTTTGCATTAAGACCTTTACCTTAAGGTCTTTACCTGT
>NW_008239324.1:12820318-12821628 GCF_000691975.1 Corvus brachyrhynchos
ATTCTATTGGTGCTTCCCCCACAGGGTTTTTGATGAATTTGCATTAGGTGATTATCCCCTCATGCATGTCTTGGAAAGGCAGGTAACTCCACATTGTCAGTTTTCCATCTGTAGCATGTGGATAATGATACTTTTCTGCCTCACATGGGTGTTGTGAGCACTAATTAGTTAATGTCTTTTCAGCACTTTTATCATACAAATACTAAGCAGTTATTGCTATAATTATTATTTCTTATTATTTTGTTGTTCTTCAAACAAGGGATTTTGAGCACTCATCTATGTCTGAGTGTTTGAAAGTATAACTTCATATACATTAAGTGACAATTCACAAATCCACCCCAGCTGAAGTAGCATTTTATTCAAAAATATTCCTCTGAAGCAACAAGGTCATGCCACCAAACACCAAAATACAGCGTCTGTAATATAATAAGGCATAATGTGATCGTCTACGTTAGTTGAATAGTGCATGCTTTGGGTGTGCTGTGAGCACTGGAAAGAACTCAGTTGGCTACAGGGAATGTGGCTTTGGACATCAGTGGCTGAACCACAGCCATGTCAGTTCAGCAATGCGATAGTTCTTGAGCTTGTGCCAAAATCACTGGACTTCTGCAGAATTTTAGGTTCTTTCAACCCCCAAATTTAAGTAAAACTCTAGAAGAAAAAAAAAAAACAAAACAAACCACAAAGCAAAAAACAACCAAACCCCACAGAGCTTAAGGGAAACCTATCAAAAAAAAGATGAAACCATCACATTCCCTGTGCTTCAGTATGGAAAGTGCATGTTTACCAAGAGTCATGCAGGAGTCAGAATGTTGCTTCCTCAGCTACAGAATCCAGCCCCAAGATTGCCTTGGCCCTGGGATTTTCTAAAACCAAGAGATTGCCTTATTCTCTATATGACGTAATTTTTAAGTCTGGGAATCCTGCTTTTTGCACAAATAACTGAAACACAAATATTTGTTGTTTTTTTTTTTTCCTCAGAGAAGGGGAATTCTGATGTGTGAAAGCTTCTTCTTGCAGATTAAGGGCCCAGTTTCTGTAGCAGGCTTCCTTTTTCTGGGCTACTGTGGAACCTTTTCCATATGGTTGGAGGACAATATAGAAGGCTAATGGCATGAAGGACTCAATTTCGCAGGTGGAAAGCACAGGCATAGGAATGAAATTCTTATTGTGTACAGCCAGTTGGAATTGGATGCAGAACAAAGCAGATCTCTGGCAAGCATCTGAAGAACTGATTGATGATGGAACACTGTGAGGGGAAGGAGTAGAGGCTGGCAGGTAGGGATGGGTGGGTTGGGAACCACGGGAAG
>NW_008239324.1:12821667-12844604 GCF_000691975.1 Corvus brachyrhynchos
GGAATGCCGCTCAAGTCTTTAGCCATCATTTTTCTTGGAGCTTCTTAAGGACCCATGAAGGCATGGCTGTAACTGGATTAGAGTTTGTGTGGAGGCACAAAACCTCTGTGCAGACGTCCTTGACTTGCTGTCTGCTTCCCATGTGGAGCAGCTAGGAATTGGGCTGGTGAGGAGAGGCCCTCGTGCTAGGCTATAGCTGGAGAGGGTGCTTTACAGAGGGGCTCCCCTGTCCCACATCACAGCAGGTTTCCTGCTCCATGACCACATGTGCAACTGAAGTTGTCAGCTCATCCCAGAGCAAACTCTCAGCTCTGTGATGACACAGAGCAGGGGGAATGGAGAGCTTGGGCTTGGGCAAGGTGTGCAGGTCTTTCAGTGATGTTTTGGCCAGAGGGCAGGGTTTAATGGGATGGGCTGGATGGCGCTGCCAGGTTAGTCCTCTCAGTGGAAGCCAACTTCTGCCCTGCTCAGTTGGATGGATCACATCAGGATTTCTTTTGTTTCCAGCCTTTCCCATGGGACTTTCTGTGGGGAAGGTATGATCATCTCCATACAACAAGCTGTCAGCCTTCTGACAGCTATATAGTGCCTGGGCTGGTTTGTCTGCAAGTGAGCATTTTCAAGCTAAGTCTGTTTCTAACTGAGGATGGTCTGGGAGTGACTGTGATAACAAGAGCACCCTCTTTAGAGGGTTATTTTGAAAATGGCTGTGTTTGTAGAGGTAAGATGCCGCATATGATGTAGATAAATAATGTAGGAGAGTCTTGCAGCTCCTATGTAATCTACTATGGTTTTCTTGCAGTGTTGGGGTCACTGTTAAAAAATCTTAGTCTTTGGTAAATTTGGCTCTAAAAGCGATTTAAAGTCTGCAATTAGGATGGGAATACTTTTAAGTAAATGCCTGATTAAATGCAGCAAGAATATATATTTTCCAAAACTGACAACTGAGGGTTTTTTGTGGTTGCCTGTGCTTACATACTCACTGCTGTATTTTATGGCTTGCACCTGAAGTTACTTATGCATTATGCCCAGCAGCTATATACATATCCATTTATGTGACCTTGTAATCAGTTTATTAGTGTTTTAGTACCTTGTTGCTGTTATTTGTATCAGCCTAAGCCACAAGAAGTTAATTTCAGTAAGGTTTCATAAACTAAAATTGAAAGAAGTAGTTCACTGAAAGTTATGAAGCAATGGGAACAGTTAAGTCATGACAGGATTTCTTCCTAAGTTCAAGAAAATCGCAATGTAAACTGTAGTGTTTTGTCAGTTTTGTTGTTTTGAGTTTTTTTACATCTTATTTTTGTTAAGTGTTAATTTTACAGTTATTTTTTATAATGTGTTTTCAGAAAGACAAAGTTTATAGAGATGCAACATGTTAGTAAACCAACAGATATCTCTGCAGGGAAACAATTGCTACATTTTAGAGGAAACAAGTCCTTTTTCTGGTCCCAAAATCTTGTCTCTCTTGTTTTGTTTTGTTTTGTTTATTTTTCTCACAACCGTATTGGCTGGTCTGATAAAACCTATTACATCTCTGTATAACACTTCTCATTCTTAGAATAGACCATCACAGTTCCAACAATACACCTATTACATACTGTAAACAATTTTATTTAATTGATGTCAGAATTAAATACTATTTTCTTAAATAAATGCATGAGTGGATTATCTGGAGAGAAGTTTTCAGTACCTGTGACTGTATCACACTAAACTTGTTAAGCGGCAACTGTCAGTACTGCATTTTGTGACTGTGACTAGGTGTTACTTTGTAAATAAGAAGTCAACCTTCCAATGCATTCCCAACCGATAGGCTTAAGATACTGTGTGTCTGTTCCATAAATAACAGATCATCCTGTTGGAAAGCAAAACAAAACTCCATTAATTGAGCATGCACTGGTATCTTTTTATAATATGTTTTTACAGTTTTAGGAAGGGACAAATCCCATGGTGTCATCCATGAATATAGCTGAAGTAACAGTGGCCCACTTTTAGCTTGAGCAAGAAGCACTGTAATAGACTGGGTCGCTGTTATAGAAAGTTTATTGTTATTGGTATATAAACTAGCTGGGGGCTTAAACACAGAGCAGCTGGGTAATTTAGCTAGCTCCTGGATCCAGTTAAAAAAATCGATGTTCTGTCCACAGCAGGGGAATGGTCATAGCTGAGAAACTACTCTGTGTTAGATTGTACCACACCTGTGGCGTGTGCACCATTGTGAGCTGTGTAGGCTGCAGCAAACATTAAATCCCCTCATTACTGCCTTACATAAGACAGACACTTCAAGCAGTTGCACGTTTATCTGAGATTACCAGTTAAACTCATTAAAAAGCAACTAGGGCTTGTTCACTCAATTGGATGTTTTCAGGATTTTGGTGTGCATTGTGATTAACAACAGTATGTCTTTGATTAGGGAGATGACATTTTTGGGGAAGACTTACCCTTTCTGATGTTTCTGTTCACTGGGTAAATCTGAGGTGACAGGTATGTTGTTAGCTCTCTCACCTTTTGTTGGGAAAGCTAAACTTGCGAAACTGGAACTCGAGTATTTTTTTTTCCTTTTAATTTGAGAAAGAAATGCACCATTAACACTTCGGGTTCTAGCCAAGCTCATGCTCTGACAGCACTTACAGTCAACTGATGGAATAAATTGTTCGGAAAACTCTTTATCATTAATGTTTCCTATTTCTTTATACCAAGTAAATGAGGGGAAGAAATTTTTGAGTTGTAACCAGGTAGCAGTACATTGAACCTCCTACCACTGATGTCCTGGGGTTTTTTGGCTGTTTTTTCTTTTTTCCCCTCCTTGTTTCACTTTTTCAAATTTTCCCACTTGTTGCTACTGACTAAATAAAACCTTACTAGTTTCTTTAAACCCATAAGTAAACTCAGCCTGCTATGTGGTTTCACAGAAGTTGAGGGGGCCAAGTTGTTTGATTTCTCTTTTGAGAAACATAAATACTTTTGGGATCAGAGAGCTTCTGTGGACAGGAATCCTTCTTTTCCTTTGTATTAGGAAGTCGTCGTCTTCTTAGCTCTCCTGGATCTGAATCTGAACAACATCAGCCAAGACATTCAGGCACTACTGTAATACAAATAAGAATATTAATGGCATTTAACATTGCTTTTTTCATAAATCAATCAAAGAAGTCAAAGCAGCAGGCATAACTAATATTACTTACAGTTAGATATGGCTACATCTCTCTCATAAAAAGTGTTTTTCTGCAATATTTAACCATTGTTGGCAACAATCATCAATATTAATCCTTAACAGCAACATGATAACCAAGCCAGCAGATAAAATGGCTGTTAAAAAAGTAGGGGGAAAAAAAGGAATAATAGGATTGTGGAATTTTAATATTCTCCAGCTATTTATTAAAAAGTGCTTATTTTGTACGTGTTTATTTCTAATAATCAACTGTAACATTACTTTGCAAAAAACTGTAATTGCTTCTTAATTTCAAATCCCAGTTCCTTTGTGCTGTATACAAAGGTAGGATATTTCTGTACTTATTGTTCACAGCACTCTGTGTAAAAAATCACGTTCATTTCAAGAAGCTGTTATGGTATTGATTCTGGTAAAGACTTCCATTAACTGACCAATCTAAATCTCATAAGTGATGTCAGGATAGTTATGCATTTGCTTGGTTCAAGTATTCAGCCATTATGTTAGAATGCAGGCAGTGTCTGAATATGGCTGTTAAATTATTTCTAAATACCGAACCAGAACAGCTTAACAGTTCTGCAGTTTGAGACTGACACAAAAATGACAATCTGCCACCTCTTTGTTTTTTAAATATTAACGTTGTATTGGGATAGTATTTTTGGAGTAAAAACCTGTGGCACGAGAGGATAAGTGACATAAACAAAGGCAGCTGGGCTGCATGAAATAATGGAACAATAAGGCCCTTACAGCCGTTCTCATCACTCCAGTATGTTAATTAGCATTCTGTTGTGGCCGCAACACTGAAAACATGTAATCTGTATTGGTGTACTGTACAGCTGTGAACACACATTCTTTTTTGTTAGTCCCTAGAGTTAGCCTTGCCATTGGCATATGTGTGTGGGCCAAAAGTCAAACCAGCACCACTAAAACGCCACGCTATAGAAGCAAGAGAGATTTTCTTTTATTTATTTCCATCATAACCTGTGATGTAATCTGGTTACACAGCTTCTGTCTGTCTGCTGATTCTTTTGCCCCCTTGCATGTGTATATGTTGTGTGTGAATCTGTGTGTGAGCATGTCTGCATGTCTGTGCAAAGACTGAGGGTATATATGGCCAAATGAATCATCTGAAATAAGTGATTTGGGAAGATAAAATCTGCTATAAATAAATAAAAGCTTTTGCCTCAGTGGAATAGTTTAAAAAGTCCACCATGAAGAACATTGTAGCTATATTTTATTTTTCATGGGTAAAGCTAGTTCAATATTTTTATTCATGATTTTATTAAAGAAAAATAGTCCAGAAATCATCGATGCTTCAGTGAATTCAGCTGCACAGAGATGGAACACTTGCGTTTCTTTTAATTTTGGTACAAATATGTAAAAAAAAAAAATATTGAAAGCAAACAAGAAGGAAGATGATTAGGGGAAAAAAGTTTTCCACTTATGCTTCTTTTTAAAATAAGTAGTACTAAAGTCAAGACATCAGCTCACCATGTACATGTTAAACTTACTTGGCCAAGGACTAGAGAAGAACACCTGATTTGATGAAATGAAAGTCCTCCCTCAGTTGTGGGGATTGGTTTTCTTTGTAGTGCTCCTGTAATTAAATAATTCTGACCTCTTTTAACACACAGGTATTTACCTCGCAAAGAAGTTTACTTTTGGATTGTAAATAGGGTTTAAAATTAACAAATAAGATTTCTAATATTTCCTCTTCTATGTACATTTTCACAGTGAATACTCACTTGTCAAACCTGTTTGCTAGTCTCCATTTATTACTTTGTTGTGATGATCTCTGTACTCACACGGAAAAAAAGAGGTAGGAAAAGTTTTTCTTAGAAAATAACTTTCGGTGCTCTTGGGTGAATGCATCCTTTATCCATACTCAGATGATAAGAGTGAAGGCTTAGCTCATATTTCTGCACTAATCTACTTCAAACCTGATCTTGAAAAATTACCCTCATTGCACAAAGAAAATACAGCATTTAAGTCACCATGCTGATCAAATTTGGTTCTGCTTTTTGACTGTGGAGGGAACAAATTGTTTGGTGATTCTGTGATGTGAACCAGCATCCACTAGGGAACTGAGTAAGTTTCTTTGGTTTTTGTTTAACCACTCTCTTTCTTTCCCAACTAGATTGTAACTCTTAATGAGACAGATACATTATTGTAGTATCATATGTATGATAAGTATTGAAAGGTTTAAAAAAAATTAAGCTTAATGCTTTATATTGCTTTGGATAGTATGATTTTAGACTAGAGATTCTAAATATTAGATTTCATGCTTGCATTACTGTTTTTATGGAAAAAAAATCAGGAATGCTGCTTTAAAAATTAAATTTCTACAGAAATAAAATACAGGCTGTCAAAAAGAGAATAAGAAGAACAACGAAAATGTTAGTAGCTGTGTCTGAATTTGTCTTTATAGTGCTAAAAGTATATAATTAATAGAAGAATTTTAGCTCCAGATGTGGCTATACTATAATAGAGCCTTATAAATGCTACAGAAAGAAAAATTGCTTGGAACGAATGAGAACCAAATCAAGAGCACACCTGGGTTTGACAAAGATTGCATTTACTGACTGCTGTGCTATCACATTACAGAGAAAGACCAAGTCTTTGGGAGCAGCTGTAGAGAAAGGCCTGGCAAATCTGCATGCAAATAGCAGCACATTGTTAACTTAATCAGATGCCGAGGAAAAGATGTGCCAGACCATGAGGATGATCTATAAACAAGTACAGAGTCCAGAGAGATTGTGAGGGCTAGGCAGATTAAAAAGGTATGCCACAAGGGTTCTGTCCTTGGGTCAGATTCGCGTCTTTTATGTTGCCTGAAGGTCACTGCCACTCGGGCTAACTTATCACACTGTCTGTTACAGCCCATTGTAGTAAATTTGTCAAATAGTACCCGGGTTGTTCTTTGCATGGATATAAATAATTGCATATTATTTTGGGAGTTTGGTAGCTCTTTGTTCCTTGGTGGTAGAGATACGGGTATTATTTTCTGAAGGAACAGTGTGTGATTTCATAACTCTCATTAAATAATATTACTGTATAAATGTCCCAGTGTAGTGAGATAAGAAATAGTGTGGTACACCATATAAAGAGACAAATCTTCCATTAAAAGAAAATCTTTCTTATAAACTGAAGTGCCCTGACAAAAATAGTCTTAAAGTTAAAGACACCTGCTCTTCATATCATTTATTAATATTAACGGGAATATATGTTTAAAATCTTCTCTTTGTCTAATATCATAAAAAATAAAGAAGTAATACTATTTAATCACCCACAGCTTAATAGTGCCTTAGTTGTTTACTGCCATTGCACTAATTGCTCTGTACTAATGTGTTTTTGTGTGATTTCCAGTAGTGCTAAAAGAACTGAGATCCATAACCAATTAAATATAGTGTTTTTATGTTAAAAATATATCTGCTGTAGACTAGCAAATGAACAGTGGTATTCTTTTAAAAACAAGAGAGAGTTGGCAGTTGCAAAGCTGCAGAGCACTAGGTATTTTTCATTGCATCTTTTCCACAGTGACAGTGGAGTAATCTTTATGAATAACCAAACTGCAGAAAGCTGAGCATTTTATATTATATTATGGGCCAGAATCTCCTCTCACACAGTTATAAATCAGGCATAACTTTATTAAAGACAGAGGATTTACACCCACCCAAAAGAGGTGGACTCAGGCCTTTTGTTTCTGCTAATGGCATTTCTTCTTTTTTCAGAAATGTAACTTTTGAAATCTGAAGCACAGATTCCTATCACACAAGCTCCCCAGCAGAAATATTTTGGCTGTTCCTGCTGCATGGCAAACCCCACACAGGGCCAGCTGTGCCGGGCAGGCAACCCAAGGCCAAGGAAGAGATTTGGGTCCCTGGCAGTATCACAGGGAGAAAGGATGCTCAGAGACTTGTAGGAGAGGAAGCAACACCGTTTATATACTGCAGTGTACCCTGCCAGAGGGTTAATTGGGTAACATTGTTGTTGGCTCCAGAAGGAGCTCGCTGCCTGAGACAGGGCACCGCAGCGGAGACTGTGAGGGTGAGCGAGGTGAGGGGAAATTGGACATAATAGCATTAATAATAATAATTAAAGACTAAGAGTAACAAAAGAACGCATAACTAATACACCAGTCTTGCTTTTTATTACAAAATTAATATTCATATGAATGCTATCAGAGTTATTCAGTATTAAACTGGTAAGACAAAAGCCACATTGTAATATATTATACAGTGTATTACAAGATGTTTGTTTCTGTGGATTTTGACCAGCTGAAAACAAACGAACAGCACTACCAAATAGTCAGTTTCCAGGTCTTCAGCACAGGGTCCTCAGTCAGCCTAGGATCCCCAAACCCAAAAATCCAGGAATACTCTTCACTTTATATGGGGCGAAGTAATGAGATCAATTAGATCCTCATCCATTGAGCTGTAGACAGCTGTTGGTGCATAATAATCATCATTAGAGATGGGTGAATGTGGGATACTTGATTTGCCAGACTACCCGCAGGTATTCTAAAAATGCCAGACTTAACTCTTGAGTATTTTGAGTACTTGAGGCCAACATTTTCTCTGAAGTCTCTCCTGGGACTATTGATCATAAAAGAAGAAAAAGGTACATCTGAGAGCAAGGAGAGCTAGAAGGCTGCCAGGCTGTTTCTCAGGGTCGGAGAAAGTTGAGCGGATAAACCCTGCCAGCTGCTCTGTACACACCACCCTCTTCAGGGCCACATGGAGCCTGGGAGCAACTCACCCAAGTGTTAGCTGCCATCCTGATTTCAGCCTCAGCAGCCAGCTCCTTGTTCTGCCTCCATGAGATTTTCATGGTAAGAATTGCACCCTTTTTAGGCTTGGGTGCATTCTCTCTCTATCCAGCCCAGAGTTCAAAAGTCACGCAAGAGCAAGGTTCCCCCCGCCATGCTGGCTGTGTGTCTGTGCAGTCTGTTTGCGTGCTAATGAAGTTAATCTGGTTCTGATGTTGCCTTTTGGAGGATGGGAATGCAGCCTTACCAGTATTGCAGTCGGAGCCTTTAAACCCCAACAGGCTTTATAAGCACCACTAGCGTGTCCAGCATATTGTCCCTGTGTTGTGAACTCCACTGGTTGTGGTTATAAATTTCAGACTTTTCTTTGAATCCTCAAACACTATAAGCATTTATTTATATGTTAAAAATACTATAAAGTCCTCCTAACTGGTTCTTTTATTCATATACATCATTGCAGCTCCATATGTTCTGCAATTTTAAACCCTATAATAATTCTTATAATTGAGTCCTTTTTCGAGGTAGTGGGGGCTGACATTCCAGGGAGTATGGTATACGTTGCTACTGCTTAGTTTTGGTTTGGCAGTGTAAAATAAAGAGTCCATATAGACATGAGCAAGAGACTTGGCTCTAATTTGGAAAATAATACCTAGGTGTCCTACAAGTTGGTGTGAGGATTGATTTGCTAATGTTTGTACAACACTGAATATGTAAGTGCTGTATAAGTATTTAGTCATATTAAATCCCCATGCATCAGTTATTTTTCCTCAATATCTGTACAGACTGTGAGTTTTACTCTTATGGACTTGTAAAGGAAGAAAAGGAAAAAGATATTATGGTTCTGGCAACTGGCAAAATAAAGCAACTGGCAAAATGTGCTTTATTCCTCCTGCACACAGATAATATTTGGGTAGACGGTCACACAGTACCATTGTGCAAATATTTATCTGTTTGTGAAGAGAATCTCAGCTTTTATTGCCCAATGCTGCAAACCATTATTCTCGTAAACACCATTGGATTTCTCATATGCATAAAGACTGTTTTTAAGACTAAGGGTTTGTGGAGAAAAAATCTAACGTATCTTTTTAGATTAAATTCATTGTACTGGTTTTATGGCCTAGCATGTTTTTGGTAGATCAACTAGCTGATTGCGCTTGAAGATTCATCTGCAATAGTGGTCTAGTGTGTGCAAGAACAAATTAAGCTTCTGCACTTAAAACACACTGAATACCCGAGGCAGAGGCTGGATGGCAGGTAATAGGAATCTCTTCGTTCTCTTTGATGGGTGCACTGTCATCATCAGTTTGGTTATAGCAGCTGCTCCTTTCTTGCCATTTGGTTTTATTTCCTGTTCTCAAATAATCTCTCTCATTCAGAGGAAGGCAAAGACAGCCACCTTCTTGAAAGCTGTTAAAATGGGATAAATGAAAGTGATCAAGGAAGACTTCAAGCCAGACATTCTCTCTGTCTGGCATGGCTGAACTGGGGGGCAGATGCTACCAGAGAGATTTCACCATATTTTTCATTAGAGATATATGTATGAGTAATGCAGTATTGTGAGATGGAATATCAGTATCATCTGGGGAAGAGCTAGAAATGCCAATGTGTTTTGAATTGAGGAATATCAGTGCATTCAATGAATGCATTGAATCAGAAGATGTCTTACCTCTGTGGTTCTGGGTTATCCAGGCTGTTCTCAGCTTTGGTGGTGGAAGGCAGTGTGAAAGCCCCAGCACTCCTGGGATTGCCTAAGAGGGGCTTTGTGCCTGGTGTGAGCCGAGTACTGCCAAACACTGAACTCAGCTCTGGACAAGTGTGTGCATGGCTTTCTACTTTTGGTTTTTAGCTCATGCCTAGTTCTTAAAAGTAATCATACTGTGTTTGTGGAAATGAAAAGAGGAAAATCTACTTGAGAGAACCAGCAGGGGAATGTGAGATCCTTATGTTTTCTTGACTTCTCTCCAGTGCTGTTGTCTTCCAAATGGAATTTACTTTCCTTCAACTTTTTTGATTCCTCCTACTCACTGGGTACATAGCTGTAAGCCCAACTAAATGTATCTGATGTGTGGCCCCAATATAATTTAGCAGTTATGCCCTGTAAGAAAATTGCATAGGAAGAACATTGATGCACTGTCAGTTCACACACTGCCATGTTTCTCCTCCCCTCCTGTACTGAAGGTTTTAGCATCATGTTTTGGTCACAACAGTCAGCAATTAGCATGAACCAAGCAACATGATGGTTGTAACTGGTTACAGGTTACAATTACAAAGCTTACTGTGAGGAAAATTAATTGCCAATATTTTTTAAGGTTTTTGCCAATGACAAGAATTGAAAGGGCAAAAGTTCTTTTATGTCCTTCTATCCCTCCAGCTCTCCCCAGATAATTCCAGTCACTCATCTCTCCAACTCAGAAGCATTTTAAATTAAGCTAAAGGGGGAGGTGATCATCAACAAGTAATTACAATTATAATCGGAAGCAAAACTTAAAATGCAGTCTCCCAAGGTGATGCAGTTATTCCTGGGTGTCAAAGCAAATCTCCTTCTTCTCCATGCCCACTGTGTCCACACATGGAAGGCAGCTGGAGCCTGACCCTAAGTACAGTAGGGTATTGTGGTAGTCTGCTGGTATCAGAAATGTAGCAGGATGGAAGCAGCTGGAATCTCCCAGTGTCTAGGCCAATTAACACCACGTGTGATCTTATCAGTTGTGATTGAAACTGGCATTTTTGTGGTCCATACTATCTGTTTTTCTGGCAAAAAGGACCCACCTTGTGGCTGAGGGGTTTCTCTCAGATGGTGTTCCAGTTTTTGTATATATCCTATTCTAAGGTAGAGCTGCATTTTATGAAACATGAGATTGAAAAGCACGGTTCATATTAAGTCAGAACTTCAAATAATCTCGAACAAAGCATCTAGAATTTTGTCTCTAGTTCGTGTGCCTGTACAAAGTTTGCATGGATGTGTAGTATTCCACTGCACATACTCTCCAGCAAAAGCGGCTGATACCTTTTTTAGCTCTACTGACCAAATAAATCCAGTGTTGAGATGGATGATGTTTATAATCTTGATGGTCTGCAGCCTTCCCTTATTCTTTTGCAAGTAGCCTCTGTCAAGCACAGCTGCATCATACACCTGTTTTATTCTTTTCATAGCATGAGTAATGACTGTGGGGATGCAGCAGGAGAGAGCAGATATAGTGCACTGTGTTTCTGCTACCAAAAGTATCTTTGAACATTATCATGTTGCTTCCTTTGCTGACCTGGAGCTTGAAAGAAGCTACATAATTATCCCTCATCTTGTAAATGTTTTGTTCTACCTGTGGGTACTCATTTGAGGATCTTCACTGCTCTCGAACTTTCACCAAGGTTGCATCAAGTAAGGTCTCTTAAAGATTCTTCTGGAACAACTTTTTCATCAAAGCTTTCTTCCTACACGTGAAGTAGATTTTTTTGCAGCACTCTGGTCAAAAGAAACATACTATCTAACCATGACCATTTCTACACCAAACTCTCCGAGTTCAAATTCTGTGTGCTCAGCATTCCCTGTAGTCTTAAGCAATGTCCATTTTTTTTCCATAGCTGTGACATAGAATGAGTTCCCATCCATTATCTTCACAAAAAGTGATGGCTCATTTTTCAAAGTACTGATTGGCAAAAATTTTGTGGATGACTGTTTTTGATGATGATTATTTTTGTAGATGGGTTATTTGCTGTGCTCTTCAAGTGCTCCCCAAGCTTTGACTCCTGATGTTGTCCAGGCAATTGAGCTGCTATACCACAGCCTGTTTAACTAGTCTCATGAGAGACAGCTTGCCTGCTCACTCACCTAAATTGGTGTTAGTGTAGTGTGTGGAGTGGAAAGACTCCCTTCAGTTAAGGCAGTATGTTCCAGATCAGGGATTTTACTTTTTGTTTGTTCATTTGTTTGTTTTACATGGTTTCTTTATTTAGAAGCTGTTGTTGCTGGGTGACTGCTGGCATACTGCTGGGTAACTTTAGAAGGACATAGCCTGGCTGAATAGATCATGTCACAACTTTAAACATAAGAGGTACAACTGCATCCGGTGCCCGTTGCTGGCTCTTGTTCTGTCAAGGCCAGAAAAGTGCTAACTGATTTGATAAGCAGTTAAAGCATCCTCCAAAACGGGAGCATGAAATGGATGGATCTGTACTCTGTGAGAGCTCTGTAATGGCAGAAGTGTGCATGATCAGATATTCCTGACCTCTACCAATGGGCTGTTGGCCCGTCTGCTACTCTGAGTTTTCGCTGTCATCAGCTGTGCTGCCAGAGTCTGCTCTGGCCAACTCTTCTAAGCCATGGCCAGCTTGCTGGGAGCAGGGACTGCTGGGCTCCTCACTGCAGATTTCAAGCAGAATGGCAACTGGCTCAAAACTCTTGCTTTGGCACCCTTCAGCTATCCAGGTTCTGTTCTTTATCCCTCTTTTCCCAGTTTTTCTCTTGCCTTGCCAAAGAAATGTGGCACTAGCAGAATCTTCCATTCTGGGCAATTATCTGAGGTACTCTTTGCCAGAAGACCCAGAAATAGGGTTTTTCCTCAAATTAGTTCCAGAAAAGAATCAGAGGAAAGAGAGACAAGAAGATAGATTTGTCAGCTTTGGTGCTGGCACTCTTAGGGCCGTGTTTGCTGGCTCATTTTGTTCACCTTGTGAAATTTCAGGGCGATCCAACGAAGAATTAGTTTCTCTTGGGACTGCAATCCCTATTGTATCAACCCAAATGGCTTGCTTCTCTCTGGAGAAGCCAAAAAATGCTAGCAGTAGCTGCTTGCAACAAGTTTGTCCAAAAGCAAACTGGACATGAAGATGGATTTTGGGCATACCTTTTTTTTTTCTGAAAGTTGTTTCAACGAACAAAGGAAATTGAGAGCTTTTTGCTGTTGGAATAGTTCCCTGTTTAACTGGGTGAAAAATCCAATTTAATCTGAGATCTCCTCACAGCCCCCTCAGAGTGACCTCCCAGAACTGAGGATTTTCTTGCCTGTAAAATTTGAAGAGCTTGAAACAGTTGTGAATTTTTGCAGGGTTTCTTTGGAAGACCAGAATTTCTAGTTAAGCATATTTTTAGCATGCTAAATGCATGGTCAACAACAAAAAGAGAAGAATTTAAATCCTCAGTATCTTTGGACTGTCTTAAAGAAAGTGGTGGATTGTCTATTTTTTCCCTTCTCAGTTTTGGTAGAAACCCCTGAGCACTTACTGTCCCTGGCTCAAGCTGTGAATTAGCCCTGCAGGTTGTCCCAGAAGGCTGTGGAGCTCTCAGCTCCCCGATCTGACCCTGCAGGAGCTACCTCAATTCTCCTCTGCTGAGAGTGAGCACAATCCTATCAAACGTTCTGCAGAAGAATGGAGGGTTGGGGGTGGGGGTTTGGGGTGTCCCTTTAAAAGCTCTGGGTTAGGGACAGCACAATTAGACTTTACTGTCTTTAGTTCCTGCTATACCTCTGAAGCACTTGAATGGAATGGATGCTTCAAATTAAGTATGACCTGGTTGTCCAATCCCAATTACCTAAAGAATCCCTCAATTTGCTTAACAATTCCCTCACAGCTATTATGGCTCTGACTGATTGTCCCCAGGACTCTCTTAGGCTTACAGCTAATGTAATTGATTCTTCAGTAGTAGCCTGAAGGGCCATTTGGCTTCAACCATGGTCGGGAGCTGGTTTTGGAGGGTGAGGGTGGAGGGAATCATCTGGTCACAGCTTGGAACAACAGTCTGTGCCAGATGGGGATGTTTTTTCCTTGGGCTCTCAGTTAAATTGGCTTTGGATGGAAGGTCTATGTAGACTTCAACCCAAAATTTGGATGGGTGTTTCTGAAAAAAACCTGTAGTGTAGTGAATGCTTAATTCTGACATTTTCCGCTCTTTCTTCCTCTTAGAATTGTAAGAATGTTTGAGGTATTTTTTCTGTAACTGAAGGAATATCAGTCATGACAGATGAATCTTTTCAGTTGTGACAAAGCTATCAATCCTCAAATGGTCTCATTCCCAAGTTCTGTATACAGGGTATACAGAAAGTTTGTTCTGTGTACAAACTTGTGGAAGAGGTCTTTGACACTGTAAAGTGGATTGTCTTTTCATGAAGGACTAGATCACAGAATTCTGTAGGCTGTTAGCAAATCTGCATTAGTAGGGGTGCTCATTGAATCTCATAGTGTTGTGTTGGGCTCTTATATTCTGAGCTGTGTTGTGGCCCTGTTAGGATAATACTATTTTTGCACTTGTTAAGAATGGATAGCTGCAAGGACAAAATTCTATCAAAACCATTTCCACAACCCTCATCCCCTTTTTTCACCAAATCTCACAAACTCATAACTTGAACACCCAGCAGAAGTAACAGGAGATTGGTTTAAAACAGATAAAAAGAAATAATTCCTGACACAGTGAGTAGTGAACTTCTGGAACTTGCTGCCAAGGGAATTAGTAGAGGCAGACAGCATCAGCAGGCTCAGAAAGGGATTAGACAGATTCATGGAAAACAGTTCAATAAACAGATAGTAATAAACAGGTCAATAAACATCTAAAAAAATTGCCATAGCTTTGAGTCATGAAGGGCACTAATTTTCTACATACCTAGAACCTTAGAATTAAGGTTCTTAAACTTGTTGAGAATGAAAAAGAAATGCTTGGATTGCTATTCAGTTAGGTATGGCAACGAGGGAGGAAGAGAAAGGGAACTGATGTCTGTCTGAACGCATCAGTGAGCTGCTTTTCTACCTGAAATTCATAAGGAAGGGAGTGACTCTTTTAATGGGGGTCCTTAAAGGAATGGTTCACTAAGAATGTTACTGACTTTGAATCTCTACAGCTCTGGCAGTCTGTGAGAATGCTAGATTCTCAAAAATGTCCTCAAAGTTCAGAACTGTACCTAAAATGTATCTTTTGCCAAGACAGACTGGGACCTTTCCAGGCAATGGAAGACCCTACTGCAGTATTAGTGCTCAGACATGGGAGACTCTCTCTATATTCCACCTCCCTGCCCAAAAAAAAAAAAAAAAAAAGCTGGGCAGAGTATATGTTGTCTATATTGCTTTAATGCATTATAAAAAGATGTCAACGTTAATTACTAGAATGATGTACTTGCCAACAAAATAATGCACAAAATACACAATATTTCCCAACTTGCTTCCATGTGCAGCCCATTAATTAATGTCTTTACAAAATAAACCTTGTAAGTAACGATTTAGTCTTGATTCCTGAAAAATATGATTTTGAAAACAGTGCTTATGGCAAAGCAATGGAGATGCCAGCTGCCCTTTGGTAAAATACATGGTATAGTTTGGATTATGGAACACTATTTTTCCTGTACAAGGTAAGGCAATACTGGCTAAAAGTTAGGCTATCTATACAGAGAAGGCATTGGGATCTTGAGAGGATTTCATTCTTTGAAGATGGATGTCTAATACAGATAGATGAGGTACTGAAGCATCTACAAATGGGTGAGATAGATTGTGTCTTAAAAAAAGACTATCGTAAAAACAGAAAGTGCAAGTCATAGCATGTGCCAGATCATATCGTAGTCTGGCAGAGAAATGGCTCCAGCCAGTACTAGCAGTATTTGTTTACAAGTTACATTTCCTTCATCTGTTGTTCTCTACCTGCAGAGTGACTTTGCATCTGCTTGAGATTTCAAGATTATTGAACAAACTTGTCTGTTTCCTGATTGAAAATTCACTTTGATTCCCTCTTCAGTTACTGAAACTTGTTACAATTAATGCTTTATAACTTACCAATGACCATTGATGCTCTGCCTTATAGAAATTTGAAACGAGATATTATAGAAAAACCCTGCAAACTTTCTGGTTAGTGACATCTCTCACAAGCAGTGCTGATATTTGGCAGACTTAATTTAAGAAAGTATCTCAGCCTGTGCTTATGTTTAGGCAAGTTCAAGAATTTTATGCAAAGCTGTGGAGTAGAAATCAGTGAATATACAGTGAAGACAGAGCAGCAACATTAGTGTGGCCATTGTGAGCATTCTGCTTGGTTATTCCAAAAAGTTTTCATTGCAAATATTTATTAAACTATATTCCCTCCTGTACAGGAGATCTTCCAAATGAACTGATACCTCTTGCTCTGTGAAAGTCCCTTACATACCCCAAAGGTATTTGGTCCTCAGGAGGGAAAATGTTATTACTCAGGATATATAGCAGCTGTCAACTGATTGCCATGGAAGATCATATGAGTAAAAGGCCTGATGATAATGTTGGAAGGAGATGATAAATAGGAATTCTTGTGGGAACTTTTTGAGGAAAAGCCTGTACTTATTTTCGATTGTGATCATTGTAGCTGCTTCATGAAATTAATAATTAACAAAAAGGAAAAAATGCAGAAATTTTGTTTATAAACGTTTTTGCCAATTAAAATGAGCCAGAGAAGAGTTTCACCTATATGTGTAGATTCATGCTTTGCTTAGGGCACTGTCCATGCACAGAAAAAGATTCTGTGAGTGTGACCCCTCTTGTGTGCACGGAGCGCTGTACCTGCTCTCTTACCAACAACGCAGACACATCAGTCTGCGCCCAATATTTCCTTGCTGCACATAGCAAATGAAAGATAGAGCAAAGAGTTTTCTATACTGGTTTTAGTCACGGAAAAAAAAAAAGATGAAAATTATTGCCATTAGGAATAATTCCAGTGCATTTTTGTTGTTACTGGTTTTTTTCTGTATCACTTCATCCTCTTATCAGCGCTGTTCTGGTTGCGCTGATGTATCCCAAAGTGCTTTGGGTTGATGGTGGCAGTGCCACCAGTGGAAGAGCATTCCACTGTCAGTGAAATAATGCATGAAGAACTGGAAGCTCCTGGGGATATCTCTTCCATTTGAATTTTTATGTTTATTTTCATTCATGAAACCTGATATAGCCAGCCAGTAATGTGTAAGGTAGGACTCCCTGTTCTCCCTGTATTCCAACTTCATGCTCCATTGCAACCCAGTAGTACTACAGAGATGTTTTTGAGCAGGAAAAAGAAGGGTGAAACCCTTACCAATCTGTTAGAGAAACTCTAGAACAGTGTGTTGCTGTAGTTAAATGGTGTGTGGCTTATAATGAAATTACACCTGGGTGAATTCTTTTCTTTAAAATGTTTTGTGAGTAATACATTACAGGCCAATGTTGTTTGATTTTAATTCAGATTGTTTTCATTTATTGAAAGTAACTTTTCAGGGAAAAAAGGTTTAATGTAGATGCCCACCTTGATTTTTTGTGTTCTGTGTTAATGACTGCAGGATATGCGTAAATTAAATATTTTCTTGTATATGTGGTCATCATTTGCAAAAATAAGCTTCAGATGTCTGTGGATTGAAGTTTCACCCTGAGATCCATACATAGATATAAATCTTTGTAACTGATTCAGTGTGAGTTTGGACCAAAATTCATGAGGTTTATTGCAAAGACTGTCACCAAGTATATTTTTAAAATTTGTATCTCCTACTGTTTTAAGCCTTGGTATCTCTGCATATTGTGGGCCTTAGATGCTTTGTGATTTTTATTATGTGCTTTTGGCAGCCCATATTCTGTTGCACATTTGGTGAGACATCCACAGCAAATAGACCCTCTGGAAAAGTCTGGTAACTTCCCCATGAAAAATTTAACACAGGTGTTTTAATGAAACAAATTGCAATTTGAAATACCTGATTTTCTTAACCCTGGCAAAAGACCACAGGATCTAGCAGTAAGTACTGATCCCACACCCAGGTCCCCACTGTCAGCTGCTGTAGCTGTCTCTGTAGTGGTTCCTGCCTCCCAGCACACAAGGAGCAGTGTGTTAATTTAGCCCTAATGAAACCAGTGAAACACGTCTTTCACTGAAAGCTGTGCTAAGTTTACATCACATTTGCCAAGAGCATGTACACTAAAAATTACTGTGAATCAGTTAACTTATGCTGACATGTTACTCTGTGATAAGTTGTTGTAAACCAATTTTCTGATCTTCTGAATACGTGAAAGTGATGCTGAATTTAACTTGACTTTGGATGGTTATATTTGAGCTGAGGGAGTTCAGCCTCTTGCTGTTTGTTATTAGCTATAGGAGCCAGGATGAGATCAGAGTTCCATTGTGATAGCACTAGTGCAGCCAGAGGCTTGGGGTGTTATTTCAGTAACTTTATCAGTCTGATTTAACAAATTGATCTAAAATTAAATACAAACAAACAAAACCACTCCAAACCAAATAAAAAAACCCCAAGCAAATGAGTAAAAAGCCTCAACAAAAGGTTGAGACTGACTACAGTGCTGATAGGGAAATTATGCTGAGATGAAGAGGTTTTTAGAGAAGAAAGAGGGAGTGAGCACAGTCAGTCTTACAGGACAAAGTGTCCAATGGACAAAGCTGGTCCAGTTCTCTCCATCACTGCATTTTGTATCAAGAGAAGTTGCTTGTTGCAGAGGGATTTCATGATACCACCTCATTCCCACTTAGTTCAGGTATTTGAAAACAATCCCATGGAAATGCATTTTCCCCATTTCTCTCCCTCTCTGTAGCTGTTGTATTTGTTACAAGTTCTGCAAGAAATATGAAAGTAATTTGTTCTTCTTTGACACTTGTGAGAATTTTTTAAAAATGTTGAAGGAAAACTGGTACTGTAAAAGGAAGCAGAAAAGCTTGGGTACTTTGGGACATATGTGACTTTTTTTTCCTTTGCTTTTTTCATACTTGGTTAAGATATGTACTTGTTTAAGAAACAAAGTTGTATAATAAACATATTAGTAATGTTGGAAGTAAAACATGTTTTCTTAATACATTGGTGGAGTTATTCAAGATCAGTTGACTCTTCTGTAAATATGCCCTTAAAGTCAGGAGGACCTTTGGTTCCACTGCTGTACAAATGCTATTTACATAAGTTCAAATTGTCCAGGTCCAGTTTTCAAACACAACCAACTTTTGGCAGCATTTCAGAATGTATAGTTGCATTTGTACTGATATATATTGCATATAGTACTGATATTTGGGCTATTTTTTACACTTCTGTTTCTATTTAGTAGCTCTTTTCATATTTTCTGAAAGATACAGTTGGGCATGATCAAATCTTCCTTCTGTATTTTATGGGATAGTAGAAAGAGTCACTTGCTTTCAGCCTCTTGATCAGAAGACAGGAGAGGCTGACTTCGTCAACACAGAGCATTTAGAAATGGATTACTTAAAACATTTTTTTAGTATAAACCCTCCTGTGTCTGTAACAAACTGCACAAAAGTGTTCTTCATGCAAGAAAGTTTGGCTCTCAAGTGGAGCCCACTTTTGCTCTTTTTGATTTAGTACTGGAGGAAAAAACTCTAAAATTATTTTTAAAGTTACAGGAAGACTTATTCCTGAAGAGTAGCAGGAGAAGCTTTTCTCCCAGTTGGACAGTGTGCTCCTCAGTCAGTGGTGTTTCAGCCTGGGAATGAGGAGGATTCTCTCCCTTGACCAGGAGAACGAGGGCGAAGGATCTGCAGAGCATCCTGTGGTGTCCCATGCTGTTTTCTGCCTCAGCACAAGGCATTGGTCAACATCCCCACAATGGTGATTCACTTTGTGAGTTACTCATTTTGTAAAGCTCCAACTGCTTTATAAATTAAGGCAGACATTATCATTTTTGAGAAATCTAGCAATAACAGCCTAGCAGATTCCAGAGAATAATAGCAGTGACCAACTGTGCAGGTCAGAGGGGCTGTGAGTGTGCATTCATGAGGACTTTGGCTCTCCTTTGAGAATTTCAGACAGAAGCTTCTATTAAAGTGCAAAGTATTGTTATTATCTTTGTCCTTTATACATATTTAAATAGTACATGATAATCATCTCTGTGAACTCTTAACTATTCATAAAGGTGGCTGTCAGTTAGAGGCCTGAATCAGTACTCCAGATCCAAATACTTAAAATGATAGATCATGTTGTAACCTTCTGAGAATTATTCATAACCTTTGTGTAGGAGGAGTTTCCTTTTAGGAGACAGGCTTTGCAGCTGATTAGTTACTGGGGAATTTAATTGTACTGTTGGGGTAATGATATCCAAGAAAGGTGGAGAAATTTTGCCAAATTAAAGTAATTTTTGGAGATTTACCTGAAGGAAGAGCAAGAAGCAGGGGATGATGAAGGTATAGGGTTCAACCATCTTTCATCCTTCCTGGTGTAGCATTTTCTGATCCATGGCACAGGGAGTCCCTAGAAGTAGCTCCAGGTTACAGCTTCAGCTACCTGTGTGCCCCCCACTGCCCCCAAAGAAAGGTTAAAGAGTTATATGAAATTAAAGTTGTGTAGGGACAGGTTTGCTCTGAACCATGACATTTTGAGAACGTCATATATGTATTTTGCAACTCAGTGCTCAGAACAACGACCTAATTAGCACAGAAATTTAGCTTGGAGTCTTCAGGTGGAGTGTAATTGAATGTACATTTGAAACCGTGAATTTTCCAGTCCCTATGGACTTCCCAAATACCTTCCTCTTCAGCTGTTGGATGTTCTTTAGCCACTTCTCTTTGACTTTAACCGGAATTTAGTGGATCTAAAAAAACCAAAACCAAACACACCTTTCTGACTAAAAAATTTAATCAGAAGCATCATACACTGACAATCCATGCAAGAAGAGTCTACCTTGGCCTGCTGCTGGTCAGCTGTGAGCTCAAAGCCACGTGCTCCTCATGGCCCAGCATCAGAAGAGGCCATCCCAAACCCCAACAGCCCCAGGAGAAAGGAGCAGGGCAGAGACCAGACAGTTGGGCAGCACTTTCCTTCTACAGAAGCATCATGCAGGACTGTGGGGTTTTTGCACATCTTCCCAAGGGTTTTCCAAAGAGAGAGCTTTGCCTGTTTCACACACGGCCACATCCCCTCTGGAGCTCATCAGGTTGTGCTTCTGTGCTGTGATGGGCTTGTGTCCTTCCTGGAGAATTCCACTCATCCTGATTGAGGCAGATACTGTAGTCTTTCCTCTAGTTTATTTTACCCTCTTGGTATGCAGAGTATTCTTTGTTAATCTTCCTTATTTATTTGAATGTTAATTGGTCCTTGTTAATTTGGTTTTCTGTGCTGAAAGCCAGGGTCAACAATGGGTCCTTCCACATTAGCTCTTAGTGTGATTACAAGATAGTGCAATGCATCTTGGAAAAAAGTAGAAAGAAGCCTTCCCCCTGTTTTTAATGTAACCTTTGTGTTAGGTAGGGGTTTGGAGGTTGAAAGAAAGAGAGAAAATGTATGTTCAGCGCAGACTGAAGGGGTCTTATTGATTGAAAGGGACTGTTAAATTAAAAGACAGCTGTTTTGAAAGCAAAATATCACTTGACCCCGAAGAGACAGGCAATTGCAGCCTTGGGGTTAGGTATAACAACAGTGCTGGTTTTGCTGTGGGAATGCAAACAGCAGGCCTGGAAAACAGATTTAGTTTTTTTCTGTCGCTTCGTTGTTTGTACACACAACTTTCAAACTGCTGTTTTTCTTGCTCTAAGAGCAGTCTCTTCTGAGAACACCCTTCTTTTGGGCTGGAATGGCCATTTTATGAGATAAAAGTAAGAATTTTTGTCTAAAACAGACTCTGTTCCATGGGGCAAAACAAACAGAGCTATCATAACACTTTAAATAGTAATCAAATATGTTTTTCTGTTTGCATTCAAAAAGGTGGAAAGGTAACTTGACAAGATGAAAGAAAGAACCAGATTTGTGTACCCCCCCTTTCCCCAGTAACAGGTATAGAGTTTTAGAGAAGACTTCAAGGCAAAAAGAAAAAAGCATAGAATATACTGTTATGGTGTTATTTTTGTCTTTCATTTTTATGACAACTTATTTGTACTTAAAGGAATCTTTCCAAAGAGTTAAGAAGCATCATTAAATAAAGACTGTGAAATGTGCAATATGGCTTATTTATTTAAATGTTAATTGGTCCAACGAACACTTCTAATTAGCTCTATATTTGCTTAGCAAAAAGTTTTACAAATTCCAATTGTGAAAAGCAGCTATTTTGAGCTGGTAAGCATGTTGCAGAATCAGCTATGATTTTTCTATAGTTCTCAGCCCTTGAAGGCACAATTTAATTTTTCATGTATGCATACTAGCAACGGTAAACACTTGCGAGTGTAAAGAACCTTCTTTAATTAGCTGCACAACAATTAAAGGATTCACAAACTAAATTGAACCCTGTCTCTGTGCTTACTAGCTGAATTCTACCACCTGTCACAACAGCACTTTGTTCAATCTGTTATGCAAAATCATTATAGCAATATAGCTGAGGAAAAAAAAAGAGAAAACAGCAATTATTTCTTACTTTTCTCTTGAATGGGTTATTTTGGGTTATACTGATGTCAGGTTCATTGAAGCTAACCTTTTGAAATCTGTAACAGCATAATACTTATATGGCAGGCTTAGAATAGCTAGAAGAATATTTTGTTTTACCCTTTTAAGAGCAAGTGAGGCACATCCTGAAAGTACTGTACTTTCTCTGATCATTTGGAGGAAAAAGAACTCACCAAAACTGTGCTAACTCCTGCAGCAGCCTGTTATTGCTCTTTGTCAGACAAAAAAATGACCAATATCTAATAATACAAAATACTCTTTTGTTATTAAAACTTGTAAGCCAATATGAAAACTAATTTTAAAACCCACTGGTTTCCTAAAGTGGAAAGAGCTGCACTTTTAGCTTACCTGTCCTGGCTTCTGACATTTGTGATTATTCTTCAGATCCTGAAAATAAAGTAGCACATAAATATAATCTATAAAAGTACTGGACTTATGTGCTGACTTTATTTCTCCTTCAAGCAGAAGTGGTTAAAAATGAAGAAGTTTGCATGTCTACAGAAGAGCCTCATGTCTCATTTCGATTGCATCCTTTTGCTGAAGGGAGCCCACAGGACCAGGTGCACAAGCACATTGGGAGTCCTGATTTGCATCCCTGTGGACAGGAGTCAGGCTCTGACAGTTCCTGGAGACCTGGCTTGGGGTGTACAAAGCTTCAGGCACCATTTCACCCCCTCTGCTTCCTGGCAGGGCAGACGCCTGGTTACCCCCTGTTCGCTCA
>NW_008239324.1:12844758-12862258 GCF_000691975.1 Corvus brachyrhynchos
GCTGATTTTGTGTTGAGTAGAATTGGAGGACACAGGAGGAAGGTGGAAATTTGTGAAAGGCCAGCTGGGAGAGGAGGTGGGCATGGGGCAAGAAGGGTGAGGGCCCACAGCAGTGCCTTGGGTCACCTGCCCTGCTGCTCCTTGCTCCAGCTCTTTGCAGGGACAATGATCTGCCCCTCAGTGCTCAGAGACCTGGGCTGCTGGTGCTGCTGAACATTCCCAGTGAAACCAGCAGCGTGTTTTCACTGTGTGAGGACTGTGAGGCTGCGTTTAGTGAGGAAGACCTGTTTAGGTTTCTCTTTATTCCACGGTGAGAGCTGACAGGAATGTGCACCTCGCTGCCAGCTCTCCTGCGGGAGAGGCACAGGTACGTTCTGTGGGCGCTCAACAGAGCTGAGGAGCTGAAAGCGAAGCTGCCTGCTGACAGCTTCCTGAAATCATATCAATAACATATTGTTAGCTCTTGTGATTGAAGCTAAAAGAGTCTGCTGTTGGATAAAGGATACATGATATGGGCATTTCATATGCTAGGGATATAAATGAATAACTCTGCTCATTCACAGTACTTACATTTTTTACAGTATAATTTTTATACCATTGTCATTTTACAGTATTTTTGGAAAACCCAGAAGGAGAACAAAGAAGTTGTTTAATAACTCTGTGAGTTTGTTTTTTTTTCTAAAACAGTCACTAGGAAAATAAAGACCTACAAGGAAGCCAGATACTTTGATTAAACATGACTTAAGTTCTTAGCTAATTTTGCACTGAAGTATGAGAAGCCACAATTTGCTCTATACATCTACTTCTTGCTTTCTCACCTCAAGTAAGAATAGTTAGTCTATTCTGAAGTATAAAACTAAGGAGATGAAAATCCTTTTAAGTAGAAAGAGTTGTAATGATCTCTATATTCGTAAGTGTAGGTGCAAGGGGCTGGAATTCAGAAAAAATGAGTTTCTGCTTGGGCAACAGGAGCAATACCATTGCCCAAGCAGTGATTTTGTGTGGGAACTCCTGAATGCTGTCAGCTCTGGGGCATTTGGGATTCAGTCCTGTAGGAAGAGGATCTCTCGGATGGTCCTGTTGCAAGTAGTGGGAGCTTACTCACTGCTTCCCATGGCCAGGTCCTTAAAACTGAACAGCCAAGTATTTCCCCCTCCTTTTGTCTGGCTTTGTATTTTGCTGGTGTTACCTGGATTCACACAGGTTTGCAGCAGTGTAAATTAACACTGAGTGAAGGTTTACACGAGCTGGAGAAAGTGAACACAAACTGCTCATTTGCACAGACTTTTCAAGAGGCTTGAAATAGTTTCACTGACAGTTTGTGGCATTTATTTGTGTGTTGTATTGAAACCTTGCAGTAAAGCACTCCCTGTTAGTCCCTGGTCCTTCTGATAACAGCTGTAGCTGATCTCAGCCTGCCGTGGGACGGAAGGCTCCTGGGATCCTGTCAGTCACTCAAAGGAGTTTGGTCAGAGCCGTTCGTTGCCAGAGCTGGCTGCTAAGGATATATTACAGTTAGCAGAGTCCATCTCCCACCTGACTTTGCAACCGTAATTGAACTTGCCAGGGTCTGTCATCCTGTGATTGCATTTATCAGACTTTCTTTGTCAGCTTTGCTACCACTCGCCTATCACCACGAGAGTCTGTCTTTTCAGCCAAGGGCCTGGAATGTTGCAATTAACATCAAAATTATTTAAAGGATTTTTATCCTTCAGATAGCTTTGAAATGTTATTGTATTTTTATAGTATTCATTCTCCTCTCTATTTATCTATCTGCTGTGTATCTGCCAAGTTTTCGGTGCCCTTTATTAGTGATCAGAGCTATTGTGCCAAGATAAAACAGGGGTGCCCAAACAGCAGTTGGCACCCAGCTTGTTGGATCCTGAAGGCCGTGCTGCCATTGCACTTAAACCTGTGTTCTGTTTCACCACAGTCAGCACTCACATCTCTGCTTCCTTCGAGGGATGCACAAGATGATTCCCTTTGCTGTACCTGATCCCTCAGGGCAAAGGGAGGAAATTCTCTGTTTCCTTCATGGACTGCACCTCACTGCAGCCAAGAGTACTGCAAGGATGGGGCCCTTTCTTCTGGTCACTTGTGTGACATCGTTATTATTATTTCCTTGGCTTAACTGTGGAACTGTTGCAACCGTTTTGTATGATCATTCAGAGGAAGAGGCAGGGTTATTGCGAGCCAGAGTAATCTCACTGCAACAGGTCGAGAGGATTTTAAAAGCAGCTGGGAAAATACAGGGAAATACCCCAAGTCATTTACTTTCAGTACAGATGTTCCTGTTCGGGGTTGTCTTCCTCCCTCTGAAAGAGCAGTGTGATGTATTTCTTTTTGCTTCTCTAAAATGACATATGAAAAAGAGCTTGTTTTCTGGAGATTTCCTGACCCCAGAGTGGGTGTCTGAGCAGTGCAGTGACTGCTAACCACACCCTGGTAAGCCTGAGCCACTTATTTCAGTGGGAAAGCAGCTTAGGAGGTACAAGTTGGCCTTAGAGTTCCCAGCTCTGCTCTCGTGCTCATGACAGTGATCAATTAATAAAGTTAAATGACTGAAGCAGTGATATATCAGTAAGAATATGGGCAGGCCAGAACACCAGTGGTATAAAGAGGATTTGTTTCCGTTTCATTTTACTTGGGTGATAATTAAGTCTATTTTTTTGTAGCCTTAGTCTGTGTGGTGTTTCCTCGTCTATCTTTTCCACTTAATTCTGCAAGGAGTTTTCTCTTTCTACTTTTTGGGAGACCACAAACACAAGAGGTGTTCTGAGCAATGTTTGTTCTATTTTTCCTGCATCAACCTGCCTCCCAGCATCCCTGCCTATTTCAACTGCATCTTTTATTCCATCTCATTCCACTGAACCTAAGGCTTTCTCAGCTTTATCTTTTTTTTTTTTTTCCCCTGGAAATTAGTATTAAATTAATATGATGAATAATAATTCCTCGAAGCCACTTGTATCTAAGAATCACTATGACCATCTAAGTTATGTGTGGTATTTTTTGTCACCAAGTCCATGCGTTATAGGGAGAGGAAAAAATAAATCAGTTGGATTGAGGGAAGAGAGAAGATAGAATTTGGAGATAGAAGGTATTAACAGCCAAGAATCTCAGTTATTAAAAAAAAAATAACTCCAGTATTTTAACAAAAAAAAGTTTAATGCTGACAGGTTTGCCATGAGTTAAACCCCAGGCTTTTCATCAGTCAATTTTGTTTGATAAAGAAAAGCTATCTGGCATACTGGACTAAGCAATGGGTGTCAAGAGTTCTGGATGCTGTCCCTGGCTTCTTTACAGAGGATGAGCCATCTATTTAAGTCAAGATACATGGCAAGCTTTTTCCTAAATGAAATGTGGAAATGACCAGTTAGAGATACTTATTTCTACAGTGCTGAAATTCTGAAAACCTTGGTCCCTTTATGGCCTTTTGGAGCACTGAAATTGGGCAAGTTACTTCTGAATTTCTACCTGTTTCCATTTACATTGTATTAAGATGTAGGATATTTCTGTACCCAGCAAAGTAACATTTAGCAAAAGTGTCCCTCTCCTCCGATTGAATAGATCGCAGTGCGCTTTGGTGTTGGGTGGTGCTGGAGGCCTTCAGGGAATACCAGCGCAGGAGCTGGTGGAAGTAACTGCTGGGGGGAAGGAGGTGTTTAACTCCTTCCACATTTGTACTGTGGCCCTTTATGCTTTTCATGGGGGGTGATATTTTTTTTAATGTTGGTTTTCTTAAATATACTGACCTTGAAGAATGCAGATATTTATCTTTTTATTCTCTCTATATTTTTCTTCGCCTTTGTTCCCTGTTAAATGTTACTGGAAGTAGAATAAATGCAGTTATATTATATATGTACTTTGGGAGTATGTATTGTCACGTGTTCTCTTTCATGTGCAACAGGTTATGCAAGGTTTAATGTATTAATATTTATTTTTTCTTAAAACATTTTCTTAGGCACGTAGTTTCTGTCTTGATGTCATCACAGGTAGCCCATATGCTTAGTGATGTATTGTTTTGTCTACAGTCTAACTCAATAGCATGCAATTTGGAGCATCCTTAATTATCCTACAAACCATTTTGTGATAATGAAACCAAATATGGTGTAGACTTGGCTGACATCTCTGTGATATTACTTGGCATACCAAATATTTCTGTTTCAAATATAAATTGGTTACTTCTTCTTCAAAATATGCATTGTATTAATTAAATCTATACTTGAGACATCTTCCCCCCACCCCCCAAGCTGTTATAAGCATTCTCCTTTTCCTTGTTCTGTATGCAGATAGGGTTGGGTATGGGCTCTCTAATTTAACAAAAAATAGGCTAACCTTGTGGTCTTTCAGTCCTACAACTACAGCTGAGTGTGCAGTGTCTTCCCATACAACTAGGTCTTTTGTTCCACTAGAGAAAATTACTTAATTTGTTAGAGAGCATTTTTTTTTCAAAGGTTTAACTATAACAGTCTTTACCTAATAGACCTGGGATTGCAGGGAGGTGATTCATGTGAATTAAAGGATCTCTGTGGCACAGGACTAAAGGACAGAATTACGGTGCCGTTGTTGTTGGCAATCCCACTTGTGCAATTTAATTCTTCCCTAAACCAGATTTCCAACATTTTGCATAAAGTTAAAGGAAAAGCCTAATTGGACCACATACTTCTTTTTGAAACTCTCTTTATTCAGGGATGTTCTGTTTATGTATTTTCCCTGGTAGTGTGTGTCTTTGTCCCTTGAAATCCATCTATTTATTGCAGTGACACCTACTGCTGAGAGAGCTGATCCGCAACAGGCTCGGTTCCTGTTAAACTTGGCCAACAAGCAGTTTGTGACTCAACCAGCAGATGTTTCTGTGGCTCAGGTCAAAGGCAACTTATGGACTCGGGTTTTTTTGCTTTGCTCCTAGCATTAAGTGCCAGGAAAGTCAACACTAGGTACAGACAGTTGACCTGACCAGTAGCAGGAGGAACTGAACCAGGGCCCTGAGGATCTGCAAAAACCAAAGCATTAGTCTGTTGAGCCACTGTGCTGGCTACAGTCCAGCAGTTTCAGACAACTGACTATCTGATTGCATGCCTGGATTTTAGTAATGATTTTACATATTTATTTGATGATTTGTATCCAAGCTTATGCTTCTGACAGGTGCCCTTGCGAACAAAATCTTGCTGGGCTATTGCATATGAATATTTCACAGTCAATCATACTTTGATCTTTGGGACATATGTGCATTTGACATTATGTTTAGTTGTGCACAAAATCTACGTCTAAGCCTTTGTGAAATGAAAATAAAATCATCAACCCAGCATTACAGGTTTGGATTTAAATTGTTTCTAACTATGCTTTTGACTTCTGTGGTCTTAACTCTTCTTTCTTGATCTCTTTGGAATTGGTTCAGAGGGCCTGATCCTCCTGTCCTCACCCAGCTGAAATGCTCTGCCTTTTATTTGGAACTTTCCTGTGTGAGGAATGCAGGATTAATAGGGTCAACATTATGTATCTTTTGGTATTATATAATGGGTTAGAGCATTGCGGACTTCCAGTGCAGTGCAGTGTCCTCAGATGAGGAGATTCAGAGCCCTTTCCATGCTGTAAAAATGACAAAAAATGAAATAATAAATATGCTTTGCAAAGTCTTACAGGCATTTTATTATTTTATTTGTACTCTGTGATGGTAAAGTTGTTCATTAAAGGCTTAATTTTAAGGTTTCTTCAATCTGATGTGGATGCCAGTTAGATTAATTAAAGTGAATGATCAGATAGGAGCTACAGGAAATTGATCAAATTGGAGAGGGTTTAATCAGTTGTATACATTCCAAATTACATGAAAATAACAAATTTACTTTAAAAAAATGATGTTTCTAAAGTAACAGAAGCTTTAGTTTAATGAAGCTTTCCACAAATAAGGCTCCAATTTGAATTTTGGTATCACTCTTATCTTTACTTTTGTTGTTGAGAGATCACTAGGAAAAAAAAGTAACGTGAGAATCAATGTTTATAAGCTAAAAAATAATGATCACAGATGCAACCAGTTCCTGGGAAAAAAAAAAATCATGATTTTTTTTTTTTAAATTTTTTAATCTACTGAACTTTCAGTACCAATTATTTATCTTTCTCTTCTTTGGATCTGACTTCTTAAGTATATGCAAGTGAAATGGAATAAATAAGAAGGAAAACAGATTTTGCTAAGTCACATGCAAAGTAGCAATAAATCAAACAGCTTGTCTGCATTCTTCTAATCTTTCTATTCTAATCAGTGAGTGAGATTTATAAATGACCTCTCCTCTCCTCTGTGCTCATCTTCCTAGATTGTGATCACAAACGGTTCACAGTCCGCCACTCCATGGGTGCTACCAGCCAAAGACTGTTCTGGTGATTTATCTTCCACTGATCAGTTATCAGTCCCAAAGGCTGTGCTAACTAGAAAGCACCCTACAGATGTAACAGGTATTTTAGAAAGCAACTCTCTTCCCAGCCCAGAGCGAAGGCAGTACAGCCTCAGCAAACCATTTTTTGTCTGCTAATGACTTTTGAAACTTCAAAATCCCTCTGCTAACCCTTCTTTAAGACATAAAAACTGTTGTGGAATGAGTTGGCTCTGTTGTTACTAAAGGAGTACTTTGTTTTGGAATCAATAAGCAGCTTGTTTAAATATCAGCACTACAAAGCAGCTACAGTTTTGTCAAATGCCTTCCCGGCTGCCCCCTGCGTGGTCCCGGGTGCTGGAAGATGGTGTTGGTGTGAAGCTGCAGCCCCTGGGAGCCTGCTGGGGCTGTGGGATGGGGGCAGCCCTGCTTCCCCCTCTGCTCTGGACAGGCTGTGCTCCACTCCTGCTTCGATCCACCTCTCAGTTATTACAAGCTGCGTGTGCTTTGCAGTGCCTACAAAACTTAAATGTGCTAATGTGACTTACAGTGATAACGAATTACCAAGCTGGCCTTAATAATATTTAAATAAAAACAAATAGATAGGACACATTACCTATAGGTTAACTTTCTTTTTTCTAAAGACATCCGGTTATACTCCAGAAACCATGTATTTTCCTAATATAATTATATTATACCCCAAGGAACAGGACACCTACTTAACCAAAACTCCTATGAAGTCGATGCAATTACTCTATTTTGCATAAGTAAAATGAGAATAGAATCTGGCCTAATGTTTATTTCATTTTATCAGACTGGATAATGCTGTCCTGGTGGCACTAAATACAGCTGATCTCTCCCCTCCCCTTCTGTGCACACATGTTTTTGTTAAAATCTAACTATTTACATCTATGTCTCTTAGTATTGCCTACAAATCAGTCAAAGAAGAGTAGGTCATCTATCCTGCCCTACTGTTTATATATTAATCATCTGGCAAATAAACTGCTCAGTATCCTACCCACCTCAGTAATATTTGTGATGTAATTTGTTTGGATGCCCAAATGTCACCAGCGTTGATTGTAAGAGATGAAAAAAATGTACTTGCTCAGCACACCAAGCTCTGGGCTAAAATGTAAGCATGAAATCTCTGGTTTATTTTTGTAATAATGTTTACAGCTGTTTAATGACCCTGAAAGGGTTCAGTAGTCTGGTGTTCTGTATTTCTTAACAGGAGTGTATTATGCTTATAACAGCCTTACTTCAACTGTTTCTGCTGCAACAGTAAGAACAATATTTAATAAAAATTCAATGTATATTCTGATCTCGGCAATACCTGTTTACGAGTTGCTAAGAACTGAAGCAGTCTGTATTGGAGTATTCAGAATTTGCCAATGGACCACAAGATAATGTAGATATATGTGAATTTTTCTAGCTGGAAAGATAAATACCAGGTCTATATTCTGAACGCATAAGTAACAGTGTGTGTAGCTCTAACTGCTTAGAGGATCAGGGCCAGAGCGAGCTTGTCGTCTAAACACGTGAGCTTGTAAAGCATTACTTTGCTTACTGAACTGTAAATCTTTTAACTAACCTAATCTAAGCTATAATAACAGCACAACAGTGGTTTTAAAATGACTGTTTTCTCTACAGCACTGAAGAGGGGAAAGTTTCAGTGTGTCTGTGTCCAGCAGGCATGAACAGGTGTAAATAAGAGCTGAATTTGGTCCATCTGTTTGCAAAGATAACAGGTGTGTGTCTGCACACATGTGTCTGTATACAGATATGTGTGTGCCTGCATATGTTTACATGTGTGTGTAGGCATAGATTTATCTTTAAATTCTGTCTTTCTGCTTGCCATATTTTTTTTTTCACTCTGTTTCCAGCAAGAGGAAGCTGAGCTTCTCGTATTACATTAATGTAGTTGTGATGACAGGCATTTCTGGTGTCATAATTGGTTTTAAATTCCAGTAATCCATTTCAAATAGTTAAATAAAATCCGTGTGTTCAATTGAAATGGCTAAAGCCAGAACTTTTGCTATTGATATCACAGGAAATAGTCTTGAGGGCAAAAATGCGAGTGAAATCAAAATAACTATTAGTATCATCAAAGGGACTTGAATGTCTCACTGCACCTTTATGTAGGAGATGAGAGACAGTATTTTTATAATATCTGTATCCCATTGTGAGTTTCATAAGCTGAGCTCCTCCTCAGAGGAACGGGATCCTGCACACTGGGCACAGAACGAGGCCGCATGGCCACGGATGGTTGGTGCGGTGCTTCCCAAGGGTGCTCCTGCCCTGCCCAGGGCAGTGTGAACGCAGCTAGGTTGTAGCACATGTATGCAGCAGGATCAGGTCAGGGCTTTTTGGCCTCAGCAACTCACTTGGGCAAGAGCTGAGGGTTTATTTAGGTTAGAAAAGGCAGCCCATAATAACTCCTGATCCCAACACACTCTGTATGGGGCTGTGTCTTGAGGGACACTGTCTTTACACAACATTTGAGATAATTAAAGGTCAGAAATTTACTACATAAACTTCAACAAACATATTTTGAATTTCTTAACAATCTCAAATTTGATTTGCAGTTCATTTTGTAAACATTTGTTAACTACAGAGAACATTGTGCTTCTGTTCCCAGCACAAGAGATGGCAAAACATTCTGTGCTTTCCTTATATGAGAGATCAGGATCATGAAAATAATGTGATAGAATATATATTTAAAAATTGAAAGCTAGATATTTTCCCTACCATGGAGCATCACAGCAGCATTTCCAGCTTTTTTATTTTTGAATACCTTGACACTAGGGTGGGTGCCATGAACTGCAGGAGCCTCACTGGGGAATGAAAACCCCTTACCCCACCTGGTGTAACCCTGTCTGGTCATAGATCTAGACAGGGATGATGGATAAAGAGGGAGAGAATGAAATTGCTAATTTTTTTTTTTTTTAGGGAAATTAGGCAAATTAGATTGAGTTACCTAATTCATAGTGGAATGATGGATGAATTTTGTTTCTGTCTTGCATGTGGATACAAGATGAGATTTTGGTAGGTTTTGCTGTGAGTGGGCTCAAGGATACCAAGAGTGATTTCTGTGAGAGCTGGACAGTAGCAAGGTCCCTGTGATCAGAAAAGCTGTAACTGGGCATGGCAGAAGTTCACAGGGCAGTACTTTCAATGCTGTGGTTATCCTTAATGAAACCAGGCTGGAGTCAGGAACAGAGGCGACAATTCAGAGCCAGAGGAAGAACAGACCTGCAAGAAGCAGGGACAGGCGAGGGTGGAAATGCAGTTTAAGTGAAGGATACATCTTGAGATTGTGGTAGCTGGGTCCCAGAAACTGCACAGCTGGTCAAAGTAGGTGGCATTCAGAGCTGGTTGTTGCTCACTAAGCAGAGGCTTTGCTGACTTTTCGTCATATTTAATCAAAAATATATAACATTTCCTGTGCCAAAAGATCCATGTGTGTGGGTTAGGCTCCCCCGACTTAATCCAAAATTATAAGTATTTAAATGAGAAATTATGGATTTGGTATTCCTCTAATCCATTTTTTTACTTGTTCTATCTGTATTCTACATTATATGTTTCTGTATGATTTTAGAAGACAGAAAATAGCAAAAAGGGAAAATTGGAAAACTTAGGATGTTCCAGCTACGACTGCTGTTGCTAGTTTATTAAAGTTATATTTGAAAAAGAGGCACAGCATAACTAAATCTCAACCACAACTCCCCTTCTCAATCCAAATAACCATACATTTGAACTGATGCTTAGGGTTAAACATCAGACTTAATAAATTCCTCTGGGATCTGTCAGCATTTCCAAACTTCGATAGAGCATAAAATGCTAGAATTAACTACCCAAACCTTTCTGAGCATGTAAAGGCACCAGGTCCTATTGAGATCAACTGAGAAAAAATAAAATTCAGACTGCATTTTTGAAGCTGCTGTACAATAATGACAATTCACAAAGACCTATCTAAACCTTCTTCACTGTGTGTATCTGCACATGCTATGCATTTCTGGAATTGTCATGTTCTTGTTTGCAACAGGTCTTGTTTAAGCATGGTGGGGAGAAATAACACTCTTGGTATGTGGAATCCAGACAAAAAGCAAATTTTGGGGTTTTTCTTGTTGTTTATTGGAGATTATTTGTTTGGTTGTTGGTTTTTTTTTTTTTTTTTTGTTTTTTTTTAAGAAGTACATAGGCAGATAATCAAAATCTCAGTCGACTTCAGGCAATGGCAGATCTTAGCACCACAAGTCTGAAGTTGCTTATTTAATCCTTTTGAACATGAAATCTGATTTGTTCCAAAATTTAGGCAAACTTTCAAAAATTTAAAAAAAGAAAAGGTGTTTGTATGTTCCCACATGTTAAATGACTGTGGTCTGCTGCACAGAAAACTTGAATGGAAATTAAGAATTTTCCTTGTTTGCTACATGCCCTTAGGTGAACACCTGGCTTGACTATGTTCTCCTACTGCCTACTTTTGGAAATCAGACACTGCAAGCTAAACTTAAGTGGGGTCCTTTTATATACTTGATTTCTTTAATGTTTTATAAATAATAACATTGACAGCATGCAAATAATGGGTCCCCAACACGTGACCTGAATAAGAGGACTGTTAAATTTTGACAAAGATCTGCTTTATATATGGGTAATATTAGGTAGCTCATTTTCATCTTTAATACATCATCTTTAATACACATGAATATAACTCTTTCCTGTACTTCTTACACGTTCTGCATTGTGTCACAACCTCAGTCATCCTGTCAGGACCAAAGAGGTCTCCCCTCGAAGACCTCCCGTGCTTTTTTTTTAGGCCCTGATCCTGCAAATACTTAATCATGTGTGGAACTTGGCTTTCAAGAGTCACCCTTTGAAGTCTACTGGACTACTCCCACGAGCACAGTTACACGCATTTTAAGTACGTGCCAGATCTGGACCTTGAATTGTCTATCGAGTGGCCACTGTGAAGCTGTGTGAGGAACCAGAGTGTGTCCACCCAGAGTGTGCCTGGAGCCTTTGTAGAAGACAGAGTGAAAAAATGCTTTTGCCTAAAGCCACAGAGAGTGTTGACCAAATTAAGTTTTTAAGAACGTATAGAATTCAGTAGTTTTGTGAGTGAATAAAGTGTCAAATCACTCCACTGAACAACAAAGATCTTAATTATGCTCTAATATAACCTTATAGCATCATATAGTTTATGAATTAGTTATGTGAAACTTTATATTTTAAACAGAATTTTATAGATACATTATATCTGTGTAGAGTAGAGAAGTGGCAAGGATGGATTATTGTGGACAATTATGCAGACCAGAACAGAGCACTTGTGTTTAACAAACAGCTTTGAATTCTAATTTCCTGCAATATACATAGTGTAGCTACAATTTGTAGTCATTACTGTGTATTAGGAAAGTTATTAAAATTCTTAAACTTGTTGAGGCTTTCCACAACACCTTCCCCAGGTTTTAATTGGTTTTATCTAGTTCCATAAGAGAGCTCTTTAAAACAAATCAAAGTGTCTTAAATCACATGTCTTACCCATCGAAGGGCAGACATATTCCTTCTATAATTTGGCAAGTTTTCCTAGGAACAGAAATTTGAAGGTTCTCAATGATGAATTAAAAGACTTGGCAGAAGATAATTTATGTGCCTTTTGATGGGCTCAGTTTCAAAATGACAAAATAACAGTGTTTTGTAACAGAAGGGTTAAATCTTAATCTCAGAGGTTTACAAAGCTGCTAGTCGCAGTCTCCTTAAAATTTAATATACCTCGTTAATGCTTACTTGCAAACACTGAAGGATTTTTATGATTATAATCATGTGTTACAGCACCTAGTACTGTTTCTAAGCAGCATACTAATCAGCTTAATGAGATATTACTGCACTTTTTGTTGACTAAAGCAAAATCCCTTTTATTGTTCTAAAGCTTGTCCTTTATTTTTTCCCAAAACATTATCTTGTTTTATTGTACACCAGTAAATATCATACCATCGGTTTTTTGTCAAATCATAAAACTATCTTTCTCATTGTAGAATGTGTAATATATTGAATATGGTTAACGGAACCGAAAGTTACAAATGGATTTCTATTTTTGGGGGGGGCGGGAGGTTGCTGGCTTTTTTAATGAAAATGGGTGAGATGCATAAGATTTCTTTTTCTATAGATTTAGAAATGCAGACAGGTGCAGTTTCACAGGAAGGACAAGGGAGGTGGTCAAAGCTGTTGCCCCTTCTGTAATAATTAGATTTTGAAATTGTCACATATTTTAAAATAGTAATTAATAGTTCTTGGTAAACATGCAGAATGAGGAAAGTGCATGTATGATCAAAATTGTCTGGCACAGTTGGCACTTAATACACTTTTAATTGTTTTTACACTAATTCCTTTGCATTATTATGAGTAGGTAAAACATAAAATGCAAATTGTACGCCGGTGATTCAATGCTTGTAACTCTTTCACAGTCTGAATCTAAAATATCTTCTGATTTTCAGAGATGGAGGAAGCTAGTTTGTGCCTTGGTGTTTCTTCAGCTGTGCCAGAAGCTGACGCCCATCTCAACAGCACCATCCTCAATGGGCAATATTCAATGAGTCAGAAGCTGCACCAGATCACTTCCCAGCTCAGCCATGCCTTCCCGGAGCTCCAGAACAGGCAGAACCCCGAGGAGAAGGCGTCAGTGCCACTAGAAGACAAAAGTCACATGTCCATAGCAAACCAGCCCATCAGCAGCCAGATGGCCCTGCTGGCAAACCAGCTCAATAGAGAGGTTGATACCAGTTTGAACGGGCGCGTGGATCTGCAGCAGTTCTTAAATGGACAAAACCTAGGGATTATGTCTCAGATGAGCGACATAGAGGATGATGCCAGGAAAAACAGAAAGTACCCCTGTCCCCTCTGTGGGAAACGCTTTCGATTCAACAGCATCCTGTCGCTACACATGCGAACTCACACTGGAGAGAAACCGTTCAAGTGTCCCTACTGTGACCACAGAGCAGCTCAAAAAGGCAACCTGAAGATACACCTGCGTACTCACAAGCTTGGAAACCTCGGCAAAGGTCGTGGAAGGGTCAGAGAAGAAAACAGACTTTTACATGAGCTGGAGGAGAGAGCAATTCTTCGGGACAAGCAGATGAAGAGCAGCCTCTTGCAGCCACGACCTGATGTGAAAGCACAGCAGCACACCCAGCCAATGCCGCTCGCAAACTGCAACTTGTCTGTGCCACCTAATCACAACACACCTGACATTTCCAACCCTGTTCCCTCTCCAAAGCCAGTCAGTGTCCAGGAAGAAGTTGTCGCTCAGACAGCTGGGTTCAGATGCACGTTTTGCAAAGGCAAGTTTAAGAAGCGAGAAGAGCTGGACAGGCACATAAGGATCCTACACAAGCCTTATAAGTGCACTCTGTGTGACTTCGCCGCCTCGCAGGAGGAGGAGCTGATCAGCCACGTGGAGAAGGCTCACATAACTGCAGAGTCAGCACAGGGCCAGGGCTCCAATGGAAATGGGGAGCAATCCACCAATGAGTTTCGTTGTGAGGTGTGTGGCCAAGTGTTTAGCCAAGCCTGGTTCCTAAAAGGCCACATGAGAAAGCACAAGGATTCCTTTGAACACTGCTGTCAGATCTGTGGGAGGCGATTCAAAGAGCCTTGGTTTCTTAAAAACCACATGAAAGTTCACCTGAATAAGTTATCTGTAAAGAACAAATCTCCTAATGATCCTGAAGTACCTGTCTCCATCAGCAGCATGTCCCAGGAAGCTCACGCAAACTTGTATTCAAGATACCTGTCATGTTTGCAGAGCGGGTTTCTTCCTCCTGACAAAGCGAGCTTAAGCGAACAAAATCAAATCTATAACAAAGGAGATATGCCCATGAAAGAGAAGGAAGTCTTGGGGAAGCTTCTTTCGCCCATTTCTGGCATTGGCCACAGTATTGCTGAAGGGGATAAACATTCTTTATTGGGCTGTCTCAATCTGGTGCCTCCTCTGAAATCCAGCTGTATAGAAAGGTTACAAGCTGCCGCCAAAGCAGCAGAGATGGATCCAGTAAACAGCTATCAGGCCTGGCAGCTTATGGCAAGGGGAATGGCCATGGAACATGGCTTTTTGTCTAAAGAGCAGCAGATACAGCGCAGCCACGAAGACACTTTGGCAAATGCTGGAGTTATGTTTGATAAGGAGAAGCGGGAGTATGTGTTAGTAGGAGCAGATGGCTCTAAGCAGAAAATGCCTGCTGATTTGGTTCACAGCACTAAAATGGGCAATCAGAGAGACTTGCCAAGCAAACTAGACCCTTTAGAAGGCAGTAGAGATTTTTTGTCACATGGTATGAACCAGGGACTAGATTACAACTTACAAAGTCATGGAAACATAAAAGAAAAGCCAACTGAATGCCCGGACTGCGGAAGGGTTTTTAGAACATACCACCAAGTGGTCGTTCACTCCAGGGTCCACAAAAGAGACAGGAAAGGAGAAGATGAAATAATTCAAGGTAGTCTCGATGAGCGGCGTGGGTCTGGAAGTGATCAAGAGTCTCAGTCTGTCAGCAGGTCGACAACACCAGGGTCCTCTAACATTACTGAAGAAAGCGGAGTAGGTGGGGGTCTCTCGCAGACGGGGAGTGCTCAGGAGGACAGCCCTCATCCTTCCTCACCCTCCTCTTCAGGTATGGTAACTTCTTCCCTCTCTGCTCTGAAAGCTTCATAGCTATATTTGAAATCACGGCAGCAAAGTAGTTTGTGCATTCTCTTGTCAGGTCGTTTCCTACAGTCCACAGGGACGTGGTGTTATTTGCCAGAACATCTGTGTTTGGGTTCCTGCAATACCTTCGAGGTTAATTCTCTGCTCACCCTTTTCCCCTCTAAGGGCAGGTTTTCCAGCCTTTCAGCTGACACCTTCCCACTGTGCAGGGGCTGAGCAGCCACCAATGGCAGTCGCTTCCAGGGCCTTTCCCTCCAGGTTTTGGAAGGTGGTTTTCTCCTCCTCTTCTGTTCATGGTGTCTCTCTTGCAGATCCTTCCCTGTCCTCCGTGTAAGAGGGTGAGGAAAGATGCCTTCTTTGAGCTGTAGTTAATAGACAGCATGTTGGCTCACCTCTCTGCCCTCACTCTGACAACCACGTCAGTTCCTTAGCTATGTCCTTGTACCTGGCCACTGGACTGATTAAAAAGAGATTCACAAATACAAATTACTAACCTTTTGACAATCTTCTAACTTATGTGCAGATTTTAACTTGTATGAAGCCTTCTGCTTAATTCACATCCATTTGAAAGTACAAGAAAAATAGAAATTGGACTGAAATATTTTAATTGTATTGTATGTCATGTTAACTTGCTGTGTACAAAATAGCAAAGCAGATAATATTTCATTGGAGATGTCTATAAAATATTGAGCTTCCTGGTACAATTTTTAAAGTTCCTAGCCTATGACTGCTGAAATAAAATCTCCATGTAATAACAGGTAAGATTTCTGGCCTCATGTATATTTCCAAAGTCACTTACTAATGGATGGTAAATTGAAAGTTATATCTTCTGCCCTTTATAAAGAAAGCACCTCACTAATACTGTAATCATTCTGCAAGCCTAACAACAGAGGAAATCATGCCATAACAAATACTCTGTTACTAATGGCAACATTGATTTCTGCAATCAGCCATTAAGTCTAGAAAATGAAAGACAGTTTGAGGTACCTTAAGGCATTACATTGCCCACTGTTAAAGAGCTGGTAGCAGGCTGTTGAGGGTAATTCTTTTTAGCTTTTTTTCCCCCAGTTTCGATAAATATTTTAGTATTGGAGGCAATTCACTGTTACAGTTATTAAGTATATGCCAGTTTACTTTTGTTGTTCTTGTCATGCTCCAGTATACTCTACTTCTGAGGCCAAATTAATATAAAAATAGTGTTAGTTTGCTGGCTCTATTACAAACCAGTAAAGAAATTGTTAAGACACATAAATCTGCACTCCACATTCCAGAGATTCCTATAGTACTTAATGCTGTTGTTTAAATACCCATGAAACACAGTCTACTCTTAGAGTCATAGCCTCGTTTACAATTTATTACTGGTGAGACACATTAGAAAATTCTATGTAGGAACAAGGCTAACAGGCGAGAGCTAATTTCATACTATATATAGTTGTTGAGATTGTGTTAAGAGGATTGAAAATATGTCAGGATGAAGAAGATTATTTTTCTAACTTTCACTTTAAAAAATCCTACACATTTAGAGGGGGGAGAAATACTCCTCTTTATTATAAAAATTGTCACTTTTGTTTTACAATGCCATAGAGCAATCAGAAATAAAAGATCCTGAAATTGTTCAAATTCTGTCTGAAGCTTTTCAGGGCTGTCAGGAAAAGTTTTGAAAAACATAGCCCCAGAGTCTTCTGAGTGAGGTTGAACTGATAGAGTTTGAAGAGGATTTGAAACAATGCATGTGAAAGTTGGTGTGTTTTGAGTGCCCTGAAAACTTTAATTCCAAGTGTTCTGGTTTGTTAAATGTGTTGTTGTGGGAAGTTTTTCCTGTCTTCAGAGGCAAAAAACCCTGCAGTGTTGTTCTCTTCATGGCCACTAATTTAAAATTATTTTTAATTTGAGCTACCCTTTATTTAAAACATTTATTTTCACACCTGATGCATTCATATCAAAGCATGTGAAAATAAAAACAAAATATGTGCAGTAACAGTTGCTGTGGAAGCATGTTTGTTTTTACTGAAGAAAATAAGACCTGTTATATTGATATCTGATTGTCTCCTTTAGTTACCAGTAAATGTAAGTAGGTTCTCAGTGTCATACATCCTATCCGGGAAAGTGTGTAGGTTTTTATATTACAACTTTTTAATCAGATGAAAGGATAAGAGTATTACATTTTAACAGAAAAAACTCTTAAGTATTGTTTAGTACTTGAAAGTTAAATTTTATTGCCATGTTGCCATTGGAACTGTTCATCACTATGGACTGTGTATTTTATCACTACCTGTGAAAGTAGACCCGTAGAATATAAAGAAATGAGATTTTTTTTTTTTTTTTTTTGCATAGGGTAGAATTAAGTAGTCGTTGAATCTTCTATTAAGAAATTACTGCAAAACACAGTTTTACAAATTTCTCAGACTGCGTAACAATGTCTCAAAACTTAATTTGC
>NW_008239324.1:12867258-12877051 GCF_000691975.1 Corvus brachyrhynchos
CATATGCTAAAGTAATTGAAAACTGGTCTACTCACATCTTATCTAACACCAAGGTAGGGGAGTAGCCTATTCATCAAAAACTGCATATTTTTTCCTTTTAATGATCTAACAAAACTATTCAGAGAGGGACAGAAGCAAATCTGAAAAGACTTCTGTAATGTCTTAAGCATCCATCTTACACACTTCGCTCTCTCCTGGGAGATTTATGGAATACCAGGTATGATCTGACTGAGACCAAAGGGGATTCAAAGATCTCTGTGAACAAAAGGAAAGCAAACAGCCATTTTTCATAATTTGTGGAGAATTCAAGGAAAGAACAGAACATCTTTGATTTTGATTAGTAAATGGAAATAGATGTGTTTATAAGGATGCCATATATGTAAAGAGGAAAAATTACACAAGTGGAAGTTGACAATTACTGTTATTTTGTATATTCTAGTGCCTTTATTTTAATCTTATGGATCATATGGGTCTAGGTATGTGGCATGTGCGTATATATTTGATCAAGTAGATACCTGTTATGATTAATATATTACTTGTTATTCTGTCACTGAAAAAGTAACTTGAAACAGGTATGGTGCCAGTACAGTGAAGAACTCTAAGGCAACACAGAACCACATTTACCACTCAATGGTATCAGGATCACCACAGTTATTTCCTATTCTGTGTAGAAATAATATTGTGGTTGCTCAGATGCTGCTCTGTAGTAACTGTGTGTAAATACTGATGTTTTGATGGTGACCGCAATAGTATAATTATAGTGAACTTTCTTTGAAAAGGGGGTAAGGAATGAAAGTGGATGTTACTGAAAAGGGCAAGCAGGAGTAGTGAAAAAATACAGAACGTGTTCTATTTCTGTCTCTTTGGCAGTTTCTTTTAAGTCTTATTATTGAACATACTGGTACTTTGCAGTGAAAACCAAACTAACTGTCATTGACACTAAAGGGACCAGGCCATATGACTTGGGCAATGCAATAGGACAGTGTAGCTGTGAAATCCAGACAAGGGAAAGGTATGAAAATACTACTGTACAAGGGAATCCATGTTAGTTACTTATCTACCAAACATCATTTGTACTACCTTTAATGTAAAATACCAACACAGCAAGTTTGTCCATATTCGAGTGTCTGATGGCAGGATTGCACTACCTTTCTTGTTCTACTCTCAGTCTTCATATAGGTGACAGGTTCAGTAGCTGACTGAACACAGGGAGAGAAATTGAAGCCAGTGAGGCTGCTGAAATAACACCAAGGAACAGGCTCCATTTCTTTTGCACTGAAAGAACTGTGAAAAGACCTGAAAGTATGTTTGCAGCAGCCAGAACTGAAGAACTCACAGCTGTGGGTACAATTGATGCCCATCAATTCCCAGGCATTCTCCTCCCAGCTCCCCTATGGTGAATAGCAATTTTTTGCAAACATATCTTAGGGCAAGAAAAGATGCACAGGAGTGATCCTGATGCAGGTTCTCAGTCTGTTGAGGAGGGTGATTAGTGTCAGAATTAGGCATGCTGCAGATACCTTGCTTTTTATGTGCACCAACAGTGATCTCATCAACTATCTGAACATTCAGCAAGTCCAAAATCAAACGCTTGTGTGTCAGATATACACAGCTGTATTTGTACTGTTGCTCTATCTAAAGAACATGCCAATTGCTTTACTTAGAGTGAGTTGAGAGAGAGACTCATTACTAAGAACATGTATAGCATTATCAATGAAAAACATTATTGTTCTTTTCCTCGGTAGTTTTAGTGTCCTTGCTTATCCTTTCACGGGAGCCTGTGCTAATGTGTCTTCAGAGACTGTGGGGCCTGATTCTCTGCTCCCCTGCACAGTGTATTGGCATTGACACCTCTGCACAGTGAGTGGGGGTGTGAGTTGACACTGGCAGCCGGGACAACCACAAACTCAGACACAGAATGCAAAGAGTAAATTTATTTCTGCTACCTCGCTATCTGGGGAATCCCCAAAGCAGAGGCACACCAGAGGAGACACAGGCACTGTTGAACTCAGTCCATGCCAGGGGTCACTGGCTGCTGCTCACACTGGCTTACCAAGGGTTATTCCCAGCAGCAAGGTCACTTGAGCCATTTACAATCCTCCTCGCCACTCTTCCGCTTTTTAACCCATTCCTCCCAACTTTCCACCCCCTTGCTCAAGAGACCACTGCTGCCAGGGCTGGAAATGTGGGATGGGGGATTTACAGAGGCGCTTAAGCATAGGGGAAAAGGAATAAACAAATAAGCATATAATGCTCTGAGCCAAGTGTTCCACCCCTCCTGTCGGGGAAGTAACCCACACTGTTAGTCAGGCACCACCAGTAGGTTGTGATTTGTAGTCCTGGAGATTTTGAATGATATCCTCTATGCCAAGTGGTTCTGCAGCCAGGTCAAAGCAGCACATGCCTTCAAGCTCGGAACAGAATTTATGATGTTGAAGGGGATGTAGTTCTTCAGTAACCAATGTTGCAAGGTACCACGGTGTACAGCAGTTACTCCCAAATTCAAGGGAACAGCTGCCTTGGATGGCCAAGTAAAACCTCACACATGCCACCTGCTCTATGGACACTTCTCAGGAAGAATAATAACAAGTTAGTTACAAGTGAAAAACAACCACACACAAGTATTTACATATTGATTTTGCAGAATTGTATCCAAGATATGTGCTTGCAATACAAGCCTAAAAAGCACAATAAGCCAGCCTGTGGAGGAAAACAGTAGTGTCATCTCTGTCCAGTGATACATACACTCTTGCTCCAGCTCCAGCTCCTTCTGCTAATATTTACTCCAGGCTTGGTAACTGGCGATGGGGTAATTGGCCACACAGATTGGAGAGGTGTGGCTTGTGCTTTTTGAGATTGAACTTTGACAGGAAGTTTGGTTTGTGACACCAATAACATAGTTCAGGTGCATTCTCCCCTACATAAGGCACAGGAAATAATCAAAGATACATGAAATACAAGCACTTGAGAATATGATATTAACAGAGGATATAGAATAAAGGGAAGAAGATAGAGAAAACTATACTGCATTGTCAGAAGTTATTATATGAATGATCACATCTAGATTAAGGGCTTGCAGAATCCATTGGTATAAACAATTCCATTTCCTCTGTGGGTAATATTTTGGGAAAGACACCATCTGAAAGATTTTTGGTCCTCACTGTGTTTTGTACTGAAGGTGTACAGTTATGCTATTTTGGCCTGTAATTCTTTCAGTTTCTTGCAGTGCCCAAGCTACATCTTTAATTCATTTTCCCATCAGGGTTTAATATATAGCGGTGCCTTGGAATGACTTGGATCAAAATTCTGCAGATTTTTTTGTTGTTTGGTCCAGTCATCTGCCACAACCCCCACGAGACTATGTCATCTAGAATTATTATTTCTAATTCAAAAGGATTTCCTTGTCTAGGAGCGCATAATTGGAACTCTTTCAGTGTGTAAATATGTGTGATCTATGCCACCCCAGTATCTGCTAAATCTGGCTAAATCTCAATCTCGAAGTCTGAGTACTCACCCCAAATACTTCCATCCCATTCCTTGGGATCCCGTGAAGATTTCATAGTTGGAGCACGAACTTGGGAGATCAAAACCTTATTTTCCACATATTTATGCCTAGGTGACACCAGCTGCTGTATAGTGCATTGCTGCTCATAGCACTGCTCTGCTTGAGTGGTGGTTACTTCACGTGCAATCATCTTTGCAGCCCGTAAAGTCCCAACTTCCCTTTCCAGCTCTCTCACTTTACTCAGCAGCGCTGTAACTTCACGTTCCAGAGCTCCGGCGTAGGTAACTAACTCCAGCTCCCTCACTTTGCCCTGCAGTGCTATCGCCTCACAGTCGCGACCTCGGGCATAGGTGACCAATTCCAGCTCGCTCACCTTGCTCTGCAGTGCTATAACCTCCCGGTCGAGAGCTCTCAGCCCTGTGGCCAAGAGCCACCCCAGCCTCCCAGCCAGCTTGCGGGAAGACTTGGATGCCGCTTTCCAGGGCAATCCGCGCATGGCGATCTCAACCCTGTGGGGGTTCACCACCACCCCGTCATCTATTTCGGGCCATGTCTCTGGCGTAGCCGATTCACCACCACAGCCTCTCCGGCCCCTGACTTTTTCAACTTTTTTGGCTTTTTTGGCTTTTTTGATTTTTTCGCTAGCCATGACATGGTTGTTCCCAGATCCTGCCAGCTGTTTCAAATGTGGGAGTGGGCACAGGCAGGCAGCTGGGATAACCACAAAGTCAGGGCTAGAACACAAAGAGTAAATTTATTTCTGTTACCTCACTGGTCGGGGATCCCTGAAGCAACACCCAGGCAGGGGCACTGAAGAGGAGATGCAGGCACTGTCAAACTCGGTCTATGCTGTTCACACTGGTTTATCAAGGGTTATTCCCAGTTTCAAAGTCACCTGGGTGATTTACAGTCCTTCCCTTCAGTCTTCTGCTCCTAATCTGTTACTCCTAACAGTGGGAAATAAAGACAAATCAGAATGGTAGCACTTTGTTCCAGTTTACATGTGTTTTGCAAAAATAGAAACGATTGTGCAAAGCTGTGGAGAATTGGAGTGTGTAGGGCACTAGTTTCATCTTATTTCTTCCCAAAAGTTCATGAAATGATCTTTTATCAGCCAAACTTGAGTGGAACTGAATGGATTTTTTTTACAGTGTAAAACATGCAATTTACAGTGTTTGTATAGTTTTTACAGTGAACGAAGGACGTCCAGGTACCACAGTTAGAAGATAGGTGAGTGTGTGATCCAGTGATGTTGTCTTACTGGGCTTTTAGCCAGTTTCTGCCCTTGACTGGCATTAAGCTCCTATGCTTTCTATTGAAAGAATTCTGATTGAATAAACATTTTTATATTTTTTACTTCCTGACTTGTATTTGAATAGCACTGCTGACTTGAATTTAGCTTGATGAGGCTAGTGAGCCTAGAAAACTTGGGAAGTTTTTTTTGAAGTTATACACTCAATACACTGCACTACTGTGCTTGTTCATCATCTGTTTTTTCACAGCTCTAGTCAGAATTTCAAAGGGTTCTGTAGCCAAAGAAAATACCAGACGTTAAGTAGCAGGGCTTTCTTAAACTGTAGAGTAAATTTTGGCAAGTACAGAAGGTAGTGTTTCAAAACTCTCTGTTTTCATTGTTGCTCTGTTCGCAGAAAAGTCCATAGGAGACAAACCAAAAAGAAAATTAAGATTACTGTATTGAGAATAAAGATACAAAAGTTCAGTTTAAAAAAAATTAAATAGGGCAGACTCTTTAATAATGATCATTTCAGACACTGGGTTCCATTCAGTAATTTTCAAAACAGTCTCTGATGGGTAGGTACTATAATAGAAACAACGTTAAAGTCATCAGATCAATTTAAAGTAATTCTGTAAATTCTTGAATTAAAATGAAAGAAAAAAAGACAATCCACACTTGAGCTGATTCATTTATGTCATTTCCATATATTAAGTAGAGAAAGTGGCTTCCTTAGTTGTGTCTTTAACTGTATTTAACCAACTGCATAATGTTTGTTCTCAGCTTCACATGTGGAATCATACAGAAGAAAAAGGATAAAAGGAAATAGGTTGTAACTTGACTTACACCTTGAAGGAATTATGTTTTTTACTCTTAAAATACTACCAGAAAATGAGTATCCTTCTAATCTGACTCCTGCATGAAAAAGAATTGTGGGACAGTTGTACTGTTTTCTGAGGGATAGTACGAACATCAATCGACATTAATACTGTGGAAAGATGAGTGAGCTCTTGCATTAAGGGCATGGGTATTTAGCAGAAAATAAACTCCCTTGTGTCCCAACCAGTCCTCAGAGATCAGAGGGGCTGGGTGCAGCTGGGCTTCATTTCAGCCAATTTAGCCCTCTAGCTCTGTTTGAGTTCAAAAGAAGAACTTAAAGGAGTACAGAAGCACTGTTAGTGCAGTTATCAATCCAGTACTATAGGTCTGATCTCATTCAACAAGTGCTTTGCATGATCCAGGTTCACAAATGCTTATTGAAGGTTTATTGAAACAACAGGAAAGCAGGTTCAGGATTGCCAGTGACAAATGCACTGGCTACAGAGTGCTGATATGTGTCATGGCAGAAAGTACAGCAAGATTCTAATAGCTCTAAATATATTTATATACATATATGTAAATGAATATTCCCGAGTGTACTCCAACTCAGTTGGAGGCACAAAGCTCACCTTAAGGTGTCCCTTCAGGAGAAGGGGAGAGATGCAGTCTGTTGGCTGGTCCTGAGCAGGCAGAGATGTTTTCCTCCTCCAGAGGTGTTTTCCTCCTCCGGCCTTTTCTGCCCCGAAGACTCCCGTTTAAATTATAAATTTTGATCTGTCCCAAGGGGATGGAACAATCGCGTGTTATGGACGGGGTTTGGTGACGTTGGTCATACATGCATTGCATGTCCCATGTTCTCCTTCATTTGAATCCTGAGGGATGTGTATGTCAATATGTTAATGGAACTTAATGAGAGTCTCTGTTACCCTGTCAGAATTTATAATTGACAAAGAGGTAGAAACAAACACTTTGGCCCTCCTCCTCCTCCACATACTGAGGCAGCAGCAAAAGCTCTCTGACCTTCATCAGAGGGTCTTTGTGCACACCCTTATCTCCTTAATGAAACAGATTTATAACAAGTGTTGTTTTTCACAGTGAAGGGAGTGTGGCTTTTGGCTGGTACAGGGGCTTGATGTTCTCCTGTGCCTCACTGAAACATTGGGCCATGAGACATCCAAGACTTTTCTTGAGCCAGGTGCAAGATAAGCAAGAGGCCCTGCTCATGCTTTTCTCAACCAGCCTTATCAACTCTTCACTATCTTAGAGTAACACTGTACAATTCTGACCATTTATCACAGCTTTTGAGCATGTAAGAGTTATGTAGGTGATTTATTTTGCCAGTTAGCTTTGTAGTTAATTTTTTATTTTATTTTCTGCTGCTGTATTCTTAACTGGTTATTACAATTGTGAATTAAAAATAGAATAATTTTCTAATACCAGTTAATATCATCTTTTGAAGCATAAATTAGAAGGGCAAGAGTGTGAACTACAACTCTTACAGGTTTGTGGTTGGTACTTTGTCAGTGTGACCCTGTCTCACACCAATGATCAAACTCAGTGGGCAGTTAGCACTGAGCTAACTGGGTTTGTCTGCCTGTGACAGTGCCAGCGGCAGGAATGTCACTTCTCTAAAAAAATTGCAAGATTGTGCACTAGGAAAGAGGCACTGCACTTCAGACAGAGGAAATCACAAAAGCTGTCCATCCACTCCATTGCATGCTAAAACAAAGCGTGCACAGAAGTAGCATTAGGAATAGTTCTTGTTGACAAAAATATTACCTCTACTATTTTCTTAGACTCTTACCATTTATAGCATAGCCTGCAGATAAGATGGAATTCAGCCCATATGAAGGGAGAAAGATGGAAAAATAGATTACCTGCCCTGAAATCTTTTGGTTTGCTGGGTGCTTCGTTTGATTATCTGTGATGGGGTGGGTGATCAAAAATTCAGAACTTCCCCTGAGACAAGTAACATGCAATGGTTGCTGGTGTGTTTTCTTCCCTTTCAAATATTCCACAGGCTGTATGGATAAAAGACAGATTAGGCTTTGCATCAGATTTATTAGAGCTCTACCTCCTTGCCTTTGGACTCCAGCTTGCATTTTATACTCCTGTCTGAAGTTGCTGAAGAATTAAGCTTGTGTGTGCACTGTTTGTACAGAACGTGCTTTCCCAAGTGACTATTTAGCACTATTAAAAAGCAAAACCAAGACTAGCAATAAGATTGTGGTAAATGTAAATGTATTCTATTTAAAAACGGATCATGATATCTTTTTGTAATGAGCGTCTTTTTGCTACGTGCAGAGTGCTGGTGGCATCAATGAATTAAGAAATACAGGGATTTGAACCTGATTTGCATTTACAGTATAGACGTTTAGCACTGTTTGACAGTAGTAGTGGACTTAAAGTATAGGAAGAAATGTAAGGCAGGTACACTTCAAGCCTTCCTGACACTGCTTGGCTGCTGTGCGTCGTGTGCCTATTAAGGTACACTTGTGTAGCGTTTGTAGCTTAAAACTTCTAATCCTGCATGAGGTACCAGTGCCATCTACTATATTTTAATCAGTTACATCAAATGTGAGTTTAGTACAAACATGAGCATAGTGATAATTTTTACTGCTTTTCTGTAAATGTTGTGTTTTGAGAAATATTCCTTTCTTCAGCGTCTGTCACTGGATAATGTTTTTTTAAATCCTCATCTGAATTTTTATGTGTTTATTTTTTAATTTCCTGTCAATAGAAATGGAATCAGTGGCTCTCTCTGTTATTAATATTTAAAATGTGGGTGTTTGGGCTTTTTAACACACAAGTTGCTATGCCCCTTTAAATTTCCTTCAGTTGTTCTATACCTCTAAAAAAATCTTTCATTACCAAGTTGTTTATCTGAGAAGAAAGTGAGACTGTCTCTTTGTATTGCTGAATAACATCACTCTTTTTCTCAAGGAGTCATTACACACTGACATCATATTGTTCTTTATTAGATGATCTGTTGCCTGAAAGTATCTTGGTGACACTGAACTTGAAAGCAACAAGAGTACAAGTGCTAGGATGCCTGGAGAGCAGAGACTGGTAATACCTTGCTCAAGCAAATATCCAAGACAATTTTAAAAAGGCATTAACAAATACAAACCACCCCCACAGAGGTAATTTTCACCTCTGAATTTTTGCTTGTTTCTTAGTCCAGCCCAGACTTCAGCCATCAGTGTTACAAAGCTGGAAGCCAAGTCCTACCTAGCAACGATAGCCATGTGCAATAATTTAAACTTAAAGAAAAATAACACAGCTGCTGGTAGAGTAGTGTCCAGAGATTTCTAGATGCTTTCCAACAATAAAAGGGTGGTTTCTGTCCTGAAAATGTATCTGTGTGCATAGAAAAAGACCTTCAGTGTTCACAAAGACCACAATTAGTGCTGCATTGTAATTGTCATTCCCTGATTAGTTGGAAACCTTATATACCCAATGAGTTTTATTTTTCCTATTCATGAGTTGCATGAGACAATATAGTTGCTTGTGAAATTTGTACAAGTATTCCTTTGATTTGTGCTGTTTTACACACCTTTTATTATGAACTCTCAAAATTCTTAACCCTGTGCCTGAGTGCATAGCTCTAGTGGTGAGTTTTAGTATGATGACTGGATGACAATCATCTTAAAAACTTTTTAAATGTAAACACATAATGGAAAAAATTTAGCTTTGCTTATAACTACTGTATTGTTCTCTTTAATTATACTGTTCTGGGAAATATTCCTCCCATGCACTTACTTAATGTAGAAGGAAGAACTGCCATCCAAATTAGCTGAGAAATTATACTGATAATCTCCAAAGTGCAAACCCAAATACAGTGTCCAGCTCCCTGAAGGAGAAGGTGAAAAAAAAGTGTTTGCCTTCTTTCCTTCCACAGGTGGGGTCACTTACCTTAGGGAGAGGAGCTAACACAGCTGCAGTTGTCTCATAAACATCTTTATTATCACAGCAGTTGTGGTTTAGGTTTTGTTTGTTTGTTAGTTTTTTTAATTTATAGTAAAACAGCAATGAAAGACTTAAAACACATTACCATTCAGAGCTATCAATTACATTCCCTTTCAGATGGGGTGGTAAAAGTGAGGCAAGAGCTGTGTGGCCAGAGAGGTGTCCTCAATCTTCCAAGATTTTGCAGCGTGTTCTACCTATTGTTTCAAATTCCCTCTTCCCACTCAGCCCCAGCTGCAGTTGATACTCCTCAGATCAGGCATTCC
>NW_008239324.1:12877408-12894908 GCF_000691975.1 Corvus brachyrhynchos
CTCTCATAAACATCTTTATTATCACAGCAGTTGTGGTTTAGGTTTTGTTTGTTTGTTAGTTTTTTTAATTTATAGTAAAACAGCAATGAAAGACTTAAAACACATTACCATTCAGAGCTATCAATTACATTCCCTTTCAGATGGGGTGGTAAAAGTGAGGCAAGAGCTGTGTGGCCAGAGAGGTGTCCTCAATCTTCCAAGATTTTGCAGCGTGTTCTACCTATTGTTTCAAATTCCCTCTTCCCACTCAGCCCCAGCTGCAGTTGATACTCCTCAGATCAGGAAAAAGCCTCTGAAACTTTGGGTGTTAAGAAGGTAATATCAAGTGAAGTCCCTTCAGCCATTATCATTTCCAAATACCTTTTGACTTACGAGGAGCTAGAGCCACGTGGCTTGTTAATGCTCCTCTGATTACCTACTTGTGCCAGCTGTGGGGGTTCAGTGGCATTCCAGCCTGGGAATCCCAAGTACACAGTAATCAAACACAGAGCTTGAACAGTTAATGCTCTGTTTGCAGATCCTATTGGATAACTACTAAAGTTGCACGGGTGAAATAGATAAAGTTGGGAAGTCTGCAATAGAAGTGTTTGCCTTTATACTTATTTACTCACTGTTGTTGCCTTTGTACAATAATATCTTTTCCCTGAAGGTCTTTGAAAAATTCGATCACAAAATGGAAAAAGAGTATGTTTGTTCTGGGTAAAATTTGGAAGCATTGTTCTGATGACACCTGTAAAACATAATTATAACTCCCGTAGCTGTTTCCTCTCATATTTAGAGAGGAAAATTCTTTGCCTCTAATCTCAGGTGCATACCTGTGGAAGGCTTAGATTCCTTCAAGCAGTATCAAAGTAATGATAACAGTGTGCAGCTGCTGACTGTCTTTTGCTTGTTGTTACTCACCCAGCTGTTTAGAGGAGAAGAAAAAGAGAGAGAATATCTCTAATCAGCCATATGGCACAAAGTTTTATTTGCCACAGTAAGTTAAAACGCGCATTATTGGTCAGCATCTTGAATGCAAATTCTTCCATAGCTTTTCAGGAGTACTAGATCTAATGGGAAAGAAGATCAGATATATTTAGTTCACATTATTTTATATTAAGTACGGAAATATTTGATTCTGTCTAAGTAGAGTTTCCATGACTGGACTCTGCTGTACCCAAAAGATGGTGGGAGCATGGAGTGCAGATCTCAGCCCCTGCTTTGGGCCATAAAAGGTAAATTAAGAGCAGTTGAAATGGTGTTTCAGGTTTCTGCAGTGTAGTTTTGCTTTGCTTATACTGTACATTAGACAAATTAGGATTCTGGATCAGACAACTGGGACATGAAATCTAGGAGATGTCTTTAGTAGCTGTTGATGTTTATAGTGCATGCAGTCAGTTTTTTTCATTAAGAGAAAGTTTAATTTTGCTGCTGTTTTTAAATTGAACAAGAAACATAGAGTTAAATATAGGGGAGAAAGATTTTTGTCTTAAAAAACCCACTTTTTTGAATGCATGTGAATGTTAGAGGAGAAATGAGGGACTAATATGTGTATGAGTTTTGTGAGTCTTCATTCTATAAATTGCAGTGGAAAATGAGTTTTGAGGGCTGGCTCGACTGAAAATTTAGCAAGTCCACTTTTTAAAGCTTCTCCTGCCATTTCAGGTGTGCATATGATTGGAACTCCTTTCAATGTGGACATATTGACTTCAAACATACTGTTTGGGAGACTTAATGTTATTACAAAATGTAAAAGGGAGGTGCACACCTGTGTACCCAGGATTGGGTGCATGGCTTTAAAAACTGAGAGGGATTGTAACCCTGCTGATGTTGCTTCTTGCAATACTACTACAGTGCTTTTTTTCCTCTGAAACCTGTTGTATGTCAAAGGAGTTAAGAATATGGTTAATTTTGTCTTCTTGTAATATACTTAAAAACTATTTCCAGAAAGAAAAGTAGTTCTTGCAAATACCTTTAATGCATAGATCTCAAAGGACTCTCTCGTACCTGATTTCCTGCTTAATTGATCACACTACTTTATGTTTTGTGTATTTGTTTACATTAAATACTGGTAAGGGATACTAAGATACCATCCATTTAAGACATTTTTGCACGAGTTATGAACAGTTGGATAAGTGGTTTTGATGATGCTGTTTTGGGCTACTGCTTTGCAGAGATAATAAGCTGGGATAGAAAGTATTGTGATTAGTAAGCCAGAATAGTTTTTTCTGGTTGATGCCATAAAAAAATCACTGTGTACTAATGCTACTTAAAAAAATGGACATGCTTTTTCCATTTGGGCAGTGATTCTGGATAGTATAATTCAGATGAGTGGTTAGGTCTCCTCTATTTTAAAGAGTCTTTCTTCTGTGATTCTTAATGTCCTTTGACTTGTGCTTTATAAAGTACCAAGGAATGTTTGATCAGATAAGAATCTTGTTTTCTAAGAATAGCTGCTTAAGTGGTTCGGTACTGTCTTACAAATTCATAATTTCATATAGTGAGGTGTTATCTCCTAAAAAATAAACCTTGACCCATATAATCAGTACAAGTGTTTGTTTCCCCACAGAAGCACTAAAATTAAAACTATCATGAGAGGATTCAAAAAGAGGTGTGCAAATAGTTTTCCATAGAATGCAATTCCTTCTTCATCTGATGGCCCATCTTGCTATTCTTCTCACTGTTTCCATTGCTGTTACTTAAAAGGCTTTGACAAATATAATAGACTTTGCATAATGATGCCATTGTAAGTCACTTCCAGCATATTACAGTGTGCAGTTAAAATTACTCTTGCGATTACCACTCTCCAGTGCTTCTACTTTATCATGGCACCAAATGAAATTAAGAATGGCCATATTCCTTCCTTTACTTACCAATATTAAAAAAAAAAAAAAGTTAAATAACATTGTTGTAATTTATTTAATTAAAATTCCTTTTGGATCTTTTTCTTCCACAGTTCAATAAGAATTATTTTGCTTTAGAAATAGATTAAAAAACAATAGAATATATACATTCTGGGATAACATTAGTGTGAAGTTGGGAGAATATTGTAAATGCTTTTTCCAGGGAAGAAGGCAATGCCCTACACAGACTGTTCTGTACTTAAGACATAGAATGGGAACAGCCATAATTCATTTCAACATCATCTTTTCACTACTGATCTAAAGTGTGTGGTTATGTATCTGGAGGTTCTAGATCTGTGCATGCCTTCATGGCAGAATCTGCCTCTCTGTCTTCTAACCTTGTTAATTTTGATGTGGTTAGTTTTTTCTTTTAGTGACTAAGCAAGAAAATAAAGAGATGGAAAAAATAATTTCCCCCCTATTTCTTATTTTCCTAGGAATAACAGCTCTAGGGGATGAGTGTTGTAATGCATATGATGAGAATACCTTAAATAAAATGGTATTATTACAGGATTTAATAATGCAATGGTGAAAATACACAGAAAAACAATGAGCTGAGTGAATAATGTAAAATATCATATCTGGGGTTTTTTGTTTGCTTGGTTTATTTGTGGGGTGGATTTTTTAGGGGTTTTTTTGGTGAGTTTTTGGGGGGGTTTAATGGTTTTATTTTGGCTTGAAGTTGGGTTTTTTTTTTTGGCTTGTTCTTTTGGTTGGTTTGTTTTGTTTGTTTTGTTTTGTTTTGTTTCTTGTTGTGTGGAAAATACTTGCTTTTCCTGGTACTGGCTGCACCGTATAACAATGGAAGCCTTGGCTATGGAAATCCAACCTAACATCAGTACTTTGTTGGAGCAGATACCCAGAATTTCTGACATTTCTGAGCTTTGTTATGCTGCAATGCTTGGGCAACCATTTCCTGGATAGCTCTTTCCTGGAAGTGGCTATAATTGAGGGGCTGCCCTTATATATTTTGTTGGGTTTTGGAATACAGTAACTCTAAACTTAAGGCACAAGAGAGAGCTACAGACAGCCAAAATGACAGTCCCCTCCAACTGGATGAAAAGCTGCCAAATCATTTATCTGATGTGTCCCACTTTGCTTATAGTACGTGGTATATTCAGGAGATATCTGTGTGCACAACGGTTGCTTCACTGCAGTCTGCCCAAAATCCCAGCCTAAGAAGCTCAGCCCTTGAGGACTCAGCTCTGACATGCCACCTCTCTCATTTTTCACTAGAATGCATTTATATTTAAGGATACTGAAGGTTTGTAGCAATCTGCTATTCTGGAACAGAGGAGACAAGCAGTCCTAAGCCTTCTGTACTGCAGGCTGCTTCCACTGGAGTCCCCTGCACTGGGACTCCTGGCAGAAACATGAGATGTCTTGTAATTTGTGTTAGTACTTGGGTGTAAAATCTGCCAGTAGAATTGTTTCAAGGATGTCACAAAGCAGACAAGGCAGCAGCTTTTGTTTCTCTTGCCCTAGCACCTCATGACAAGGGGTTTTAATAAATTTTTTCTGCCTCACAACTCTTTAAAGTTCTTGAGATCTTTTGGTCATCTGCGCCAATAGCATTCTCAAACTACTGGCTTAGACAATTAGATTATAAAAGTATTCCTCTACATGTTCTGGTTTTCAAACAAGTCTTCATATCCTTCCTTTTCTTTTGGATCTCAGATACTGAATAGTTCAAACTTTGTTCTCATCTATACTGTCCGTGTGTCACAAGCCTTTAACAGGGTTAGCAGAGTTTATCTGGTTAAGGGAGGTTACCAGGGTTTACAGAATTTAGGCTTTGGTCAACATTAACCCCCTAAATCTGTTTCTTTATGAGGTACTGAGACTCTTGATCATGCATGGCACATTTAATACAATTTCACTGACAACTTCTATTGTCAGAGTTAACAGAAAACTGTTAAAAACATTAAGGTTTTCTAATTCTGTATTGTCAGGAATTAAACTGCTTTTTGCCTGGTGTCTGTCTTGCTGTCACTCACTGCTTGCAGTCTCAAAAGGAAGCACTGTTTATGTTCCTCCTGTCTTTTTCCCTTTCCCTTAGAAGATTTTTTTTTAGTTCTTTTGCTATTTACTTGTAGTGCTAAGTGATATCCAGCAATCAGGCAGTGCTTCCAATGGCTGAAGAGATCTGTTCAGTGTCTGTTTCCAGGTGACTGCCTAATGACAAGAACTTCCTAATGTCCTGATCAGATGTTTTGTTCTGGGGCTGGGATGTGGAGTGACAGTGGGTTGTGGATAGGTAATCCTCCTTCTCTCGTGGTCCTGCTGGTAGTTCCCAGCTGCCATCTTCATTTGGGTTGGGAGGTGAACAGAGTCTAAACTCATCAGTACTTTTCTCTCTTGCTCTTTTGTTTTGCTTATTTATTTATTTTCATACTGAGGAGAGATTTCAGATTGAAAGCCATAGAATTTGTAGCCTTTATTTGTAACCCCAGCAGAGTCAGTGAATAGTTACCATGTACCACCAACTCAACAACATTCTTATACCCACCAACCAGCTCCTGGGTGGTAATGTCTGTCTTCTCCTACCACATATATGCAACCTCTAACCATCAATTTTTAGGTGGAATATTGTATAGTATTGCTATTATCTGTTCCTACACCCTCATTTTGTTGGGAGTGGGCTTTGGAGATATGATATTTGTGAAGATCTTTCTCCTTACTTTAATTTTATAGTATGTTATTATTGTTTACCTCTCTGTGTCTGCGTAGTGATTATACTGCATATTCGTATCTGTGCTAATGTTATTTCTCCTGCTGTGTTGATTCACAAATCTTTCTGATTTTCTTTTAAATATATTTTTTTGTCCATAATATACTGGTAAAAGCCACATATACCATGAAGCTAATCAGGTGTCCTTTTGCTGAGAGGACCTTTGGCAGGAAGATTTCCCTGGAAGTTACTCTTGGAGAAGTTTTAGCTAAGGCTGTGATCAGGTCTTAGGGTTTATGAATAAGGACTGTGTAAAATAAGGACAGTAAGTACAATAAGTCTTGACAAATTTAGTTAATTGCTCAAATGCCAGATTACCTGTATGAAGTCAGCCATTAGAAGTAGATGCATCTTCATTCTACTAACAGAGTGTGTCAAGTACTTTGCTGCCTCTGCTTTCAGAAGACAATGTCTCAGGAAAGTCTATCTGACTCTCTAGGGTAGTACGGGCTCACAAGCTTTAAAGATTTTCCTGCACGCATGGTTCTTTGTAGATGGTGTCCATTCTTTATCCTGCCCTGGTTTTGGAGTCTATTTTGCCTTTTCTTTTGATGTTTTCTATAGAGATCTGTGTTTTATTCCAAGATGGACAGATCTGTTTATAGTAACACATTATTTCTACTATTCTTGAAATAAAATGAGTTAACCAGCATCATATGGTCAGCTTCTACATGTCTAGTACATAAACAACTAGCTTTTGCAATATTTTTTAAATTGGTAAATCTCAATTGAGCAGAAGTAAAATATTGCTAATTCCGTTCTATATTTTGCAAAACTTAGGCAAGAAAGGCAAAAGAATTTGCCTGAGGTCATTCAGTATTCCAGTGGAAGAGCCAGTGGAGCATCTCCTGAGTTTCAGTCTAGTGATTTATACGCTAGCCTATATTGAGTTTCTGTAGTTGGATTCTGTAGTTCTTTTTTTAGAAAATTGCAGATCTTTCTGCAGCCAGTATTCATCATGGGTAGGTCCAAAGTAAAAGTACTATTGTATCAGCTATCAAGTAGGTTGATAACTCTGTATCTGCATTATTCTTCTTGAACTGGCTGAGACCATTTTTTTCTGTCACACAATGGCAAATGTCCAGTCCATTGAAATAGATGCAATTACAATAGAAATTAGTGTGAGTTTTTAAGCAGGCAGCTTTAATAAGTAGCGGCTGCTAAGCTCTGATGGCTAAAGCAGTACTAGTTGTTCAACTCAGGCAATTGATGGAATCTCCTAGAATAGTTCTAATTTGATATGTTGACTGACGTATAACCATAAGCAATCTCCAGATAGCTGCAACACCCTTCACACTTCTATTAATTAAAGGGTAGATGTCTCAGTTGTTAGTGACAAGTTTATTTCCATTTAGGATGTTCTGTGGGTTGGAGATTCCTTTAACAATTGTTAGAAGCCAAATGGGCAGCTCAAGGGCTATGTCCCAGTTCACTTTATTTTCTGGCCATCCAAGGGATCATGAAATCCTCTCTCACCTCATATAGGTCACTACCAGCTGGTTGCAGAGGAACATGCATCATTCTGATGAACTTGTTTAACATCCAGGAGAAACTGGTTCCGAGATAAAAATCAGTTGTTAATTGGCAGAATAGATTCATTTAATCTCTGAGGAAAGGGAACATCAGGAAAAAATGTTATTATATCTGATGCTGAGGCTGCATGGGTGGCCTTCTAGTCATAAGCATGACTGAATTTAATATTTATTCCAATGTACCTTTCATTTCAATTATTTGCTGGGAACGTTTTAGATTTCCATTATGGAAACTTAGGGAATTTGCTTCTCTCCATGCATTCTTCTCTTCTTAGCCTGAAAGCAACGGTACTGTAATCAAAGCTGTAATTTCCTGTTTAAATATATATATATATGATTTTCTCCAAAATTATGGCATATTTTGTCAAATGAAAATAGTGGGTAACATCAAACTAAGTCTCAGCTGATAGCAGTGTTTTAATCAGGCTTTAAAAAGTCCAACAAATTGTTCTATTTGAGAATTCTGACTTGAGAAAAAAACCACAATACTAAGTATCCATGAAGACCCAACCCAATCAACCTCACTGAAGTCATCAACCCAGTTACTAATGATGCTGGTGAATTCACAGAGCCTGATTGAAGTCACAAAGTGTTGTTTTAATGACCTTGTGCAAGCAATTGGCAGTTCTGCACAGCTGAGGTGAGTAGTGTGTGTGTATTTCAGGAGGAAGGTACGTGCTGATATTTTAATAAAGCATTGTCAGATCTGTTAAATGACAGTGTGTACGAACCCAGATAAAGATGGTAGTTCTAAAAACTCATATATTATTTCTGGAGGATACAGGATGGACAAATACAACAATTTACTTTGAAGAACAACATTCTCTAAAAGCAAAGAACATCCACTGGTTTTATTAGGTTTATTAATTTATTTGGGTATCCACAGGTCACGCTGCATTTTGTGAGTCATGAAATGATTCTTATTGTGAACAACACTTTAATTTGGAAGATATCTCTTTCGTGTGTTTGAAACACTGGGGTCCTAATTTCTGGCTCTACTGTCTTTCCTTGGAGGCTGCTGTTGGACTGAAATCTGTTGTTTGGTGCCATACAGTCACTGCTGGGTTACCAAGTTGTACGCTAGTGATTTGTATCTAAATTTATGTTCCTTTCTTTTTCTTTGTTTTAAATCACATCTAAAATTGTGAATAATGCTGCTTCAGACTTTCTTATATGTTGCACTCCAGCTGAAGTGAAACATCTCTTTTGTTGCCAGGACATTGTAGAGTCTTAAATTGGCGTAGTTCTTCTGAAATCATCAGTCATCCCAGTGTACCAGAGGTCTGGATTGGGTCTTAGTTTTCACAGATTTAACAGATTTTTTTTAAATAAGGAGAAAATAAAAAGATGACAGACATGAAAGATTAAAGAGAAATAAAATAGCAGCTAATATAATCAAAAGCATATATGCCAATAAAGCCAACTACAGCTGTCAAAAGAAATAAACAAAACAAAGCAAGAATTCTATAATTTGACATGTTTGCTTGACAGATAGTACTTTTTTTGGACCAGATCTTGTGCTGGTGTAAAGTGGCATAAGCATATGAATGCTGGTGGAGCTTTGCTGATTGTACCCAATGAGAATCTGGTCCCTGTTACTTAAAATGAAGGTTGTATCAGATGTTCCCCTGTTCATTCAAAAAGCAATTCACTTCTGAATTAAAAGGATCTCAAGGTGTTTTCACAAAATCATGCTGGCCATGGCACAAGGTTCCTATTTAATCAAGGCAGTTTTGAATTGTGAAACTTTTCCTACTTGAATTTCTAACATAATTTTCTATGGTTATGTTCTAAGTGCCAGCCATAAAAAAGTCCTGTTTGTTCTCTCTTTTGGGTCAGTCACCACTTGGGTGTTTATGAAAGGATTGATGTATATACTGTCCAAAAGGATTTGGTAGGGGGTAGATTTGAATCACAAAAGTGATTATGTTATTTTACTTAGAAAAAAGTCTTTTTTGTACGCTTTTCCATATAAAAAAAAAGATAAAATCCTATGTAAATAATAAGTGTTTTCCCTGTAATGAATGTTCCTTTCATTCTGCATTTCTGTATAATATTGGAAATTGTGTTTTTATTAGAAGAGGTATTGGATGGAAGCCAACAATTTCTTCTTTTAACTTGATATTTTGGGCTCTGATCTTTGTTAAAACTACAATGGCATGTATCTAGTACAGTCAGAGGTCATTTCTATAGCTACTACCATTTCCTATCATTTCTGGGGAATGTTTGTTTTCAAAACAAAGAATTGGGTTAAAGCTTAAGTATCGTGTTTCAGAACATATTTCAAACTGAAATTAAGAATGCTAAAACCTTTCCTTTAAAGGTCAGATGATATTTATTATTATTATAAAAATGATCTGTGATTTATGAATTTAACTTCTCGTAAACCTCCTTTGTAACAGAATATGCAGTCAGAAGCTTAACATTACATTGTTTTCCTTTGACAACGTATCCACGAGACCACTGCAGCTGTTCCTTTACTCACAATAGCAGATTAATTAACACAATCATATGCTGTTGGCTCCTACTCAATGAGTAGGTCTGCAGTGGGATAGATAGGTAAATCCTTTAAATGTGTATGAGATAAAGAATATACTATAGTAGTTTCATAACTAGCCAGTTTTGCTTCTGACTAGTCAGCCCTATCAGCAATGGTTCACTGACTACAGAAGCTGTGAGCTTACATTTCAAAGGCAGCCACACCTATTACAGAGCAATAATGCCTGAATCATTGCAAAACTCAAATATGTAAAAGCACAGGCATGCTCAGAAATCACCATATTTGCTAAAATAACAGGCAATCTGCTTCAAGCATTTTGAGTTTATAAAGTAACCAGGAAAAAAGAAGGGGCATTTTTGTTGGTTGCTTCATTTCTTTAAAAAAAAAAAAAAGTTAAATCATTGCTTTCCTTTAATATCTTAATCTGGTCATTATTCACTTTTTACCCACTGTGTATTAGAAATACTTGTAAGCAGCAGCCATGGCATCAGTTTTAAGTACCAAAAGAATTTTTCATCCATTTCTCTGTGTGTGCTAATGAACATGTGAGCAGCTAAATCTCCTTTTCCTAAACAAACAGTCATCAGCAGCATGTAAGTATTTATTTGGCAACTTTAGATGACATTTTAGTGGATGCTAAAACCTTTGTTACCAATAATATAACTCTTTTTTTTTTAATTTTATTTTAAAAATAAATGTTCTTTTGGGGAAAGAGGTAAGCATGAAATTTAAGAAAATTTCCTTGAGGCTTTCCACTACAATCCGTGAGAAAAAATAATTGTATGCTTTGTTACATCGTTTACACACAAACTGAAAGCACAGCAAACTACTATGTTAAAATTGTCTCATTTAAGGGACAAAGAAAACTCATTGTGAGACTTCTTTTCTGGAAAAAAGCTAAACCACTTGCTAGTTTAATATCATTGAAGTCCTTTCTGGTCCATTTTTTACTGCAGTTGTGGTTATGTGCTTTTACATATTCTATGAGTTTTATGTAATGGTATAAATATGCATTTTGATCATAATGAAACAGAAAAAGTAGAGAACAGGACTGATTTTGAATGGAGGGCTTTGCTTGCATAGGAACAGCAGCATTAGACTTACAGATGGGAGAAAACCAAGTTCAGAATCTTTTTTGTGCAATACAGTTGTTGAAAATAATAAACACTTTAATAGCATCCAGCTTTATATCTGAGAGTTTTTCTGAGTACCCAAAGCTACTATTTATGGAGAGGAAAAAACAGAGCTGGTGAGCTGTCTCCACTCAAAAATGAGAACAGGGAGATTTTTTGGGAGAGGAGGAAGATAGAAAATTTCCTCAACTTCTCCTGAGTACTTCTCCTCCTCCTCTACAAGCAGAACATGCTCTCAGGTCTTTCACTGATCGTTTCTCTGACAAAATAACTGTAAAAAAAAAGCCTCTGCTGCCTTCAGCCCTCTCATTTCCCAGAACTGAAATACCTGCACCAGGCAGCAGCTTCACACCCTGCAGAGGAGATACTGCAGCACTTTCTCCCCCAGCCTGGTCAGAAGGTCTATGAGAAGATGGGGGTATAGCAGATGGGTGGGGGGACTCCCAGGGCAGTGTCAGAGATCACACTGGGGGAGACTGACTGAGATGGGAACGTCAGAGTCTGTGCTAGGAATGGCTGGAGCTAGTGATACTGAACTGCATCCATCCAGGCATCTGGCTGATGTGTAACTTCAGGGTGTAGTAGTGTTGCCCTACAAAATCCAGGGGGTATCTTATTATTGCAGTGGGAAGGGGAGATTAAAGAGTTTTAGTGGAAAGCATTGCTCAACAGGTGAGTTTTCCTCAACCTTCACACCCCTATTAATTGTATATTTATAATACATTTGTCACTATATATGTGTCTGTTATTAGATTCATTGTATAGCTGAGCAGCAGAAATCAAAGGAACTGAGGATCTTCTTGTCAGTTGAAAAAGCAGTAGCTGCCAGTAGTGAGCTTTTCTGAAAAATCAGTTGCTTTTAACCATCTTGCCTAAAGTCACAGGCCTAGCTCACTACACTGCTGGGTCTAGAATAAATATCTTGACTCTTGATCAAAGAAAGAAAAGGAACCATCTTATATGGTGTCACTGTTGGGAGCTGTGCTCAGGTGTGCTGTGATTTACAGACTGGATTCCAGTTCCCTGTGGATTGCTCCAGTGCTAGGAGACACAGGTGCTACAGGAGTTTTTTGAGCAGGCTAAGAAACGTGTTTGGCCACTTGTCAGACTAAAGACCATGCCCTGTTTTTCTCAGAAGGAGAATTTTCCATAATTTAGTTTGTGTAATTACATTCTTTAAGCTTAAATTGTCCATGCAGTTTCAATTTGATACCATTTTCCTTACTCTGTTTTCTAACTCTCTGTTCTTTCAGATCCTTAAAAATAATTGTTGCTTTCTGTCCCTGTGACAGGTGAAGAGGTGCCTGTGTAGACATACCTGCTACAACCTCTGTTGGAATTTGCATTCTATTAAGATAAAAGTGTCTAAATTTATGTGATAAATATTAAGCCCTTTGTGAAATTTATCTGAAGATAGACTCAAAAGCTCTCCCTCTTCTGTCATCCCAACTCAAATTTAGGATCTGAAAAACTTTCCTCTTTTGATAGTTTGTACTTGTCCCACCTAGTAGTTTCTATGTTTTAAAGTTCTCTGAACTTATGTTAGGGATTCCTGTTTTGCAGGACTTGCAGTGAAATAGTTGTAAATGTCTTTTCCTGGTCTGTGATGCAACAGCAGTGTTTTGTGGGGCTCTTGTTGAATCATTGCCAGTGGATGGAGCTTCCCAGCACTGAGAATTGCTGCAATAAAGGTTTCTCGAGAAGTGTTTGAGAACAAAGAGAGGTACTTGATAAAAGCAAGAAAATGGAAAGCTTAGAAATGACTAGAAAACAAGGTCATAGGGAGGTCCATCAACTTGTACCTGCACTACAGCCTGTGAACAAGGATTGTATTTTTGTTTTGAAAATAAGATGTTAATTTGTGTCAAGTCCACTCTGCAATTATAAATACTTCAGTCAGTGTAGCTTTGCAAGTGTCTTGCAATGTGCGTTTCTTATAAGAGTCTCTATATGGAGTGACACAGTATATTGATTTGTGTGATGGCTTCTACCTGTGATGTTTGTCCTTCAGTCTGTCAGGTCATGTGTGCTGAAATGAGTTGAACATATGGCTTTAAATATTTAGGTTTACTACAGTCTACTTCAAAGTTGTTGTTGATGTCATGGGGCTGGGATAGGACTAGGAGCAAAATGGAATGAGCTTCTTGCTTCCACAAACTTTTCTGTAAGCCCCAGCAAGTAATGTTGTCTTTATAGGCTCCAGTTTCTGCTGCTCTAAAGTACAGGTGAGCTTTCTTTGTTGAATGCATTGAGATCTGTGGATAAACATTGGTGGACAAAAGCTAAATGGTGGCAATGCCGTGGTTTGTGGTGTGCTGAGCTCAGGGAAACAGAGCCGAGCCCCTCCCCTCTGGTTTTTAATATTTAAACATGATAGTAGACAATTTCCATTCCAAACTGCATCCAAATAGTATTGTCTGAGTTTGTGGTAGATGAAGTAGTTTGCACTTTATCATCAGTTATCAAAACTTCAATTAACAGTAAGTTCCTACTGGAGATAATACAAGTTTTGTACAGGTTTTTTTTTTTTTTCCTGTGGGCAGTTATCAGAAGACTCGAGTCTGCAAACCTTTCAGGATTCCTTTTGGCCTTTGGATAAGGAGAGTTAAGCTTTTTAAATTTTACTGACCTAAACTATTTCTAGTGTACTCTTCTTTTAATTTAAGGATATTTTATTTAGTTATGAATTAGAGGATTTTGTAAAAAATATATTTGCACCCAAGTATCCAGAAAGACCAGAAATATCAACAAAATAAGCATGGTATTACCTCTACTTAGCATATTTTCCATTTTCTTCAGCTACTAACTGTATCCTCCAGCACTGGAAGGTGTGTCTCACAAATCCATATTTCTTCAGAAATGTATGGTAAAGGAGTTTTTAAAGAATGACTGTCAGGGGTTGGGTCATCAGTGGCATCATGGTTAGATTCCCACAAAACAATGATTAGTCTCTGACAGTGACCTTTATAATAAACTTGCATTTTATCACAACGTTTGTAAGGTGCAGGACAGACTTGTGTTGGTTTACAGGTCTGCCCTTCACCACAGCAGCACAGTGCTGGCCATGGCAGAATTACTCCACAGGTACATTGAGTTCAGTGCTCCTGTGTTTGCTATAATGGATATTTCGAAAACTAAACCAAGTAATTTAGGTCCCTAACAATATTTTTTCCCCTAGAAATAAATATTAAAGTAGTTTCTTAAAAATAAAAATAACCCCAGATCAAACAACACTATTAAATATGACATGAGCATAGGCTGGGAATAATTGTTTTGAGTTTAACTTCAGTAATTGAGCTGGAGGTTTTTTGCTTGCTCTGTTCTTGAAAAGGAATTTTTACCTGAGTTAAGTTTTTAATATAAGCTGTTACTTCTTCAAATTCTGCTGTGCTTACATCCTTAGATCATCATAACAGTAACAGCATTATTGCTATAAAATATGGTAGAGAATTGCGGTAAAAATTACTGAAACATGTTCTACCTTTAAAATTGGATGGGGCTTATGTTGACATCAGTATTAAAAGGCCAAACTGAGAAGATATCATTACTGACACAGAGGAACATTTTGCCTTTGTTCATAGTGAGTTATTAGTGAGGCATGCCTTGTACATGTTTCCCCAAAGAGTCCAAAATTTCCACGTTACTTCCATTCCCAGCTTCTGTGTTCTGAAAACCCCACTGTGTTTAACCCAGGGACTCTTTCACAACTCATGAAGCACATAAGTTTCCCAAAACCAAATCCTGGATTCGCTGAGCTCTAAGCAAAAACGCAGCTCAAACACCACGCTGGGTTGTGACCGGACCGTGAAAAGCACCACTCAGTTCTCAGCAGCAGAGAGGGAAAACTTTGTTCCCTTCCCATTCTGGTTCTGTGCTGGGAAGTGGGCTGTTTTCTGAGCTTGGACACCTTTCAAATGAGGAGCTGGGATAGTAATTTTGGAGTACTAGAAGGATTTTCTGCGTCTGGTGGCCCAGGTTGTGAATGAGCTGAGCCTGGTGCTTTTCCTGAACATGGCAAGAAGTTACCCTCCCCACAGCCAGGCACGAGAAAAGACTGATTTGACAGTTAATGTCAAGCCTGTTGATGGAGGTCAGGGCTTCAGCATCAGCTAGGATTTTTATTTCAATAGAATTTTTATTGCAATTACATGCTATTAAATATGTCAGGCTTTTTCTTAATTTTCCTAAAAGTAGGTTGCTTTATATTAGAAATACTTAGAAATACAGACTTCTTTGGAAGTAGATGTTTTTGTGGAGTGAGATAAATGACTGATAAAATAATGCTGATTTTTTTCTCCATACAGGCTATATTCCTAAGGTTGTAGGGACTGTAAAACTCGTAAGAGATATATAATGAAATTAGCAAGGTGGCCATTAGTTGGATGAATGAAAAGCAGTCATTTTTGGCTAGATGTTTTGGCATTCTTATGTTAGTATTTCCATCTTTGTATGTGAACAGGCAACTGTTTGATGTAGGCCATTGAAAAAGGATGTTTGCATCCAAGAGTCTTGCAGAAAGCCACAGAGAAGAGCAGTGTAGATCTGAGGCTTGGATGTGCTATTCTGCATGGTGGTGTACAGTGCATACTCCAGGAGAGTTTTGTTCAGGTGTCTTAATGGGCTTTGACAGGTTGTTTGTAGCTTAATTTACAAATGAATTTGATTAAAGAGCTCAATGAAAGAGTCTATATTCAAGTTCGGATTTGAAGTTGTGGTCTACTAAAATGAAATGGAGGCTCCCAAATTAACACCTCTGGAAATACTTGATTATCTTCATAGTTTGGGATTGTTTTCCACGCAGATACTCTGTGAAGTACAAATGAATAAGCTACCCCTTTTGCCACCATTATCAATGACAACTATTTTGTTTGACTCTGATATTGCAGGCGTTAGCATAAGCTGAAGCATCTTGTGCTGAGTGGTACACAGGTCTAGTTCAGTTATAGCTGGGGGATGAAAGACTGACTGTGTTCCTTCCATTTAAATTTCTAACCACGAAAAGGTCTTCAGGCCACAGGCTATGAAGGAGCCACAGAGGGAGCAACCAGCCCACAGATGTGTGAAGATAGTGCCAGGAGATGTTTATACTCAGCAATAAATAAGTAAGATAGTGTGGACTTAACTAGAATGACTGTACTTTTTTTATGGTGCTGGAACAGATTCCTGGACCTCTTAGAGCTGCAGCAGGTAGGAAGTTAAATGAAGATTAAAACTAAAGGCCAGGAGCATGTTTCAAATAATATATATAGGTTTTGTTGTTTCGAGTCTCTCCTTGATTTCTGGGATAAACTCTGTGCTTAAATAATAAAAAAGAAAACTGGTGAAATAGGAAGAGTTCATCTCCAGGATTAATTTGTCCAAACTGATGCAGGTAATACAGGTTTTGACTGGAGTTCTGAACAATATAAAAAGATATTTAGGAAGTGCTCCTTAGCTGAAATGGTTAAATATTCAGTTCTATCTTCCTCATTACTTGCGGATTTTCATTTTGTTATAGTAGTGGTCGGCAACAGCTCAGAACTTGATTTGTCAAGACAAGTATGCTCTGCAAACAAATGATTACATTCTATATGAAGGCATTATCACTAAATCTGAAAAGAAAATATTACAGGCAGAAATTATAAGGAGAAGTTTATAAAACAAAGATATCCTTTGGCAGAATATGCTCTTATAATCAAGCTTTTAGCATACCATAGTTTAAAAAAAATAAAAATTTTGCCCACATATACACTAATAAAAATAAATCTGTTTCCGATTACTAACTATGCAGCACAGGTGCTTGTTTGTTACGAGAGAGGCATGTTCATTAATTTTCAGCTATGAAAAGTGCACTGTGCCATAAATATACAATTCAAAATGTACTGCTGATAAATGAATACACAGATTGTTAATGTGCCAGAGTAGGGTATTGGGCATAAAACACATGCCAAACAGGAGCACATTGGTGATGTGCTAATGCTTTTAAATCTGGGTTTAATGTAGGCACATAACCAGCTTTTTACATTATTGCACTAACTTTTACCAGAATTTAGGGCAATATCTATTTTATGGGACGTTTTACTTTCTAGTATAATAATACTTTATACCTATATAGCACTATCATCCAGGGATCTCAAAGCACTTTACAAACATTAATTAACTAAGCCTGTCAAATAGGTAAACTGAGTTTTACAGCAGCTTGGTGGTTGTACTGGAAATAGAGCCCTAGAGTTCAGATACCCTACCTTTTTCCTTTTTTTTAAATTATTTTTTTTTTCCTTAAACCACCCAGACCATACAAATGTTCAGCTGGAATTCGTAAACTGTAGGAGTTAAAGTTTTATGGTATTTTCTGCCCTGACTGTTGCCCTCTTTCAGTTCAGCTCCCACTCTGATGCCATTCCCAAGGCTTGTGTGCTCTGTTGTCCAACTGCCCATACAGAGGCAGCCGAGAAGCGCTGCCTGACCCAGCTGCTGGGGAATGAGATGGAGACTTTGCCTGGAGTACTGCAAATCCTTCTTGCCTCTGTGGTTGCTGCACACACACTGACAGGAATGCTGAATTCCTGTTCCTCTCGTTTCTTTCCAAGTTTTCAGCTAGGAGATCCCTGCACCTCGCGCGGCTGGCGGCGGGGACAGGGTTTTACCTCCCGCCTGGAGAGCCGCGTACGTTTTCAATGAGCCTGCGGGCTGGGCATTGCTGGTGCTTTGAGCGTGGCAGGGCGGAGCGGCAGCAGCCA
>NW_008239324.1:12899908-12934022 GCF_000691975.1 Corvus brachyrhynchos
GCTCTACTGCCCAGTAGTCAGCAGAATCTCTCTTTTGAAACAAATACCTATGACCCTTATGACTGCGCAGCTCTCTGTGAATTTGTAGCCATAAAAGAACCAGTGCTACTAAAACTGTTGAAATTATTTAAGTTTCATTTGACCAGTTTATGCTGCCATTCACCTTTCCTCAACCCCATGCATGACTTTGTTAGGTTGGCCAGTCCCACTGTAGACAGCTTTCAAATGTAATCGGTTGCAAGCCAGTTTGTTATGTACCAAATTCTGTGTGGGCTTGCCAGGCTATTGGAGGGGCTCCCACTACTGCCATCCTAAAAAAGCATGGAAACATGTGTCTCCACAAATGCAGGAGCCTGCATTCTCAGGGTTTAAATCAGTCTGTTCTCTGACATGGTACTTATTGCAGAGCATCTCAGTGTAAACCAGTAATTGACCAAAATTAGAATCTGAAGATTCTCTGACTTGCAGGGGAGGAGTTTGGGTCTAAATCTCTGTATTTATGCATTTGTTCATATTTTGTCAGATTCAGAGATATATTTTGTACATATCATTCATAGGCAGTTTTGTCAGAGAAATTCAAGATGTTGAAAGTTCCCTATTGGTACAAATTTATATGATCTGGTTGCTGTTTTCATCTTATATATTGCAGGAAATTTTACTACTGTTCAGAATAGTGAAAATCTGAAAAAAGCCTGCTCTTCTTCCATAAGATGTGTAATAGTCAAGATGCACTTGTGAAATTTCTATCTCTTAAATATGAAGCATTTCTGTCATCCCGAGGGTCTAGAATGAGTTTTAAATAAATATGCCCACTTTGAAAGATGTTATTGCCAAGTCATTTTCTATAAAGACAATGTTACTTTGTAAGAGTCCAGTAAAGATCTTCTTTCCTGCATATCTGACTTCTCTGAGATAAGATTTCCTTGTGTCAGCATTTAATGTCACATGAGCATTAACAGCCTGGGAATTTCATGTTGGTTGATGGTTACAGAGTGGTCAGTGCTCCAGAAGGTGCTGATCAAAAATGATGAAAAACACGGGAAAGGCATTCAAAGTGATGGGAACCAAACACTCAGCAGAGCAGAGACTTAAAGGCTGTGCTGTGTTAGGAAGCCATTAAGTACCTGCTGCTGCTTTGGGGTGTGTGGGGGAACAGATTCATCTCCAGAAATAAGGAGGTTTCACCACAGAATTACTCTTTCCTTTCTGTCTGCTCCAAGATTCAAGAAATTCTTTGAAACTGTGGAAGAGAAGGCTGTGATCCAGATCAGAAGGGTTGACTCTATTAGCTTTTTTCTTTCTTATTCTTGGTGTTATCCTTGGCTGCTTACTGCTAAGAATTTTATTTTACAGAAAGTGAGCCTGTGAATTCATATTTAAGATAGTGCTATATGCCTTTGGCTGTCTTCAAGAGAGTACGTCAGTACCAAATGCACTTGACTGATCCCAAGTATCTGTATGCATTTGCAATAGCATGTTACAAACTCAGTCCTGGGATGGATTTCAGTGCATCTTTATCTGCAGATTTTTGCTGCCAGATGTGTTTCCTGTACCTCACTATAGACTTCTTGATATATGGGGCCATCAATCTGATGACGACCTGAATATTTCCAGAGTGTTTTACAGCATTTCTGTTTTCCAAGATGGTCGATAGTTTAAGTCTGGCCCTCACAGGCATGGCAGAGGAGCTCATGAGAACATTTTGGCTGAATTTCTGATGATGTTCATGAGGTAGAGGAGCAGCAGCTGCTGTACTAGTAACAGAAAGAGAGAAAGACTAATTCCAGGGCAAGGCAGCTTTCAAAGGCAAGTGAGCATCATGTGACTGTATGTGTATAATTTAAAAGAAAAAGAAAAAAGCTAGAACTTCAGCACAGCCTGTCTCTTCAGTATATGAGAAGTGAAGCAAATGAATACGGCCTTGAATACACTTTTTAATTTTTCAACACTGTATTTTGCCAACTTTAGTTCACTCTGTTGACTGTTCAGTCAGACCGTTTTTAAATTAAAAAGGAATACATGGTTGAATTATTTATTAAACAAAAGGTGCTTCCGTGCATGCAGACTACCTGGGTTTTGAATTTCTTTTGCTGTTGGAATTTGAAGAAAGTGCATTGCTAATAAGTTAAGAGATAGAACAACTCTTCTTCTTCTAAAATAAGTCTTTCTCTGTGTCTGAGGCAGACAGTAAGATAACTTGTGTCTGTCCAGCCAGAGAAGAATGCCTGATCTTCATTCAGATGTCTAATTTTGACCTTAGTGTGAAGTTGTTTCCTCAGGTTGCTAGGCTCCATAGAGACTGAATTTCTGGTAGGGAAATGTGTTTCCAAATCAAGCCAGTCTGGATCATCTCCTAATTTTATAGGCGCTCCTGATTGGTTAAAATATGTATTTATTGGTGGATTAACGTGGAGGAACTGTAAGTAAGTGGAAGAAGGCTCACAAAAACTTTGTACGTTGTTACCATCAGCCTGTATGTCCCTGGAGGTTACCAGTTCACCTTGGGGTGATAAGGATCTTGTACAGTGACTTTGCTTTGCTCAGTCCCCATCACCGCCTCTGTGTTGGTGTTCCAGGTTGGTGCACAGCCAGTGTTTCTTGTATTGTGGCCTCTGAGTGCCTGATCTTTTCTTGTCCACTTCCCCAGAAGTAAACAATCACCAGCTTTTGGACTAGACTTTCTGGACTTCAAATTCCTTTGGCTGATGACTGCAGGGAGAACATTCAGGCTGGGAAACTCAGAAGGGTGTTCCATCAGTCGTGGGACTGTGGTCTCCATAGTTTGCTTAAAAAGGAGTGGGCTGTTTTAGCTGGTATTGGAAAGGAATTAACATGCTGAATCTGAGGGAACAGCTGTCCAAGAGGTTGGTATTTCTCATCACTGATGTGGGACTCGATCACCACCTAGGACCCTCGTGAGCTGCACTGCGAAAGGCTGGTCATGGCAGCAAAGAGGCTTTAGAGAAAGGTTGATGAGACCTGCCAGGACTCTGAAGAGCTCCCAGTCACCCCAGTGTGTGGGGAGGGTGGTTGTGAACCCGGAGATTTTCTGTGGAAGGAAAGCAGTGAGCAGTAGCGAGTGGCTGGGCACACCCTGGCTTTGATAGCTACAGATGGAGACCTAAAAGATTGCAGGGCCACAGTCCAACACCAGCACATGTAAAATAAGGCTCAGGATTTAGATAACTCTGTTCCAGCATACTGACGTGCGTGGCCACAGTCCAACTCCAACACATGCAAAATTAGTTTCAGGATCATTCCAGCATACTGAAGCCTATGCCTAAACCAGTTATTGCCACAAGCTCAGCTAAATCAGAGGACAGCATTCAAAATAGTATTTTTTTCTTTTTTTTTTTTTTTAACCAGAGTAGTTCAGATGAAAAAAATTTATATTTTCATAGTAGAAAAGGAAAACTGTATTATTGATATATCAGCTCCATAGGCAGCATTTCAGAATTTTTATAGCCCACAAATAGCACGTTATGGTATCCGTGTACATTAAGGCTATTTTACAAAACATGGATGTGAGTTGACTTAGTAATGTACTTTTTGAGATACATTAGTATAAAACAATTAATGAGCCCATTCAGATAATATCATGTTCTCAGTATTCTCACAGTACACTGTTAAAGCAATGAGGAAAAAACTTATACCAAAGAGTTAAAGGATTCTTTCTCAAGATTCAATGTAATGAATTTAATCAATATTTTTCCATTACAGCAAAACTCATGTATTTAACATATTTTATTTATAGAAAAAGGGTGCTAGTAAAGTAGATTCAGCAGTTTAGAGTTGCTTGTAAGTATTTCTTCAAATACAGCTCTTTTCTTTTTTTGTGAGATAGATAAACAAGTTGGAATTTATACTCAAGTGGCTTGTACCAAAGAAGTTAAATGGGAGAAAAATTATTTACAAAAGTATTTTTATTAGCTCAAAGGGGTCATTTAGTTTGAAAGGAGCACTGGAAAGTTAAAAGTAAGAAAATACAGATACTGGAAAAGTCTCTCATATCGTAGTCCAAATGTTGTAACAAACACCATGACATTATTCACTCTTTAGAGACTCTGTCAGCACCTCTCTAATCAGTAATCTGTAAACGGAATGAGAGTCTTTAATTCTTTCTCATTTTGTTGAGGGGGAAATCACTAATTTAGCTACCTGTACAGTTCTTTTTACATGCCTGATTCTTTTGTTTTTTGGTTGTTTTTTTTCTTGCGTCTACAGAAAGAATTCTTGTGACATTTTAAATAATTTATGCTTTTCTTTTGTAGAATGAATTTTTATAAAATCTGATGACCTGCTACTGGCACTTTTGTGCTGATTTTTCCACTCTGTGATAAGATAATAATAATGAAAAAGGGTTTTCTTAAACAGTAGTATGCAAGAACTTACCCCATGATACCTGATGCCCTGAGAGCTACTTATAATGAAGGCAGATCTGTGGTTCTCATTTGAAAAAAATATTTGTTTTTTTGATTTTTTTAAACCCAGCAACTGAGGTTGAAACTTGGCAAGTATAATTAATAAATATTTCTACATATTATACAAGCACTCAAAAGATTTTAAAAAATATTAATGGATTTAGAAAACTACATGGAGATGGGTGTTAATTTGTAGTTTTTAGAGTCTCAGGGGCTGCATTATTGGGCGCATGAGAAGAACCTAGAGAAAACAGATTCAACAGAGCTCTGTTCCACCCAAGTTCATCATCTTTCCTGTGGCTTGCTGACACCATCTTGGGTTTGCTTCATAGTGTAGCCTGTACACTGTGCCAAGTGGTTCTGTTTGTCCCACGTGTGTTTTAGGAGCAAGACAGAGGTTATGGTGAAGCACACCTTACCGCTCTGGTTTGTAGGGTTGTAGAGTTGCTAACGTGGAAGAAACAGGGTAGGTATGGAAGCAAGAAGAAGGTAATCTATTCATTCACAGAAGTCCAGTTAATGGTTATTTTAGTTGATTAGCTAGCAACTTCATTTTCTCCCTCATGAAATTGCCTCCACAGATCCTTACTTCTGGAGCTTAATCAGCAGTAGCAATCCATCCCAGGAGTGGGAGATCAGGAGTACTTAATTAAAGAGGGACTGTAAGGCAACTCTCCCAAATTGGATATCTGATCTAGCCTTGGCATCAGGAGAGCAATGCTAGGTAAAAGTGTTTATCAAGCTCCACGTAGCCACTCTGCAAATCTCAGAGATGGGAATATGATGCAGACAGCTTGTAGAAGCTGCTATAACCTGAGTAGTATGGGTTTTAAGGCCATCTGGTACCTGAACACCTGCCTACAAATAACACATACAAATCCAAAAGATGGTCCAGTTGGATAGCCTCTCTGCTTAGATTCCCCACTGGAATTTTGTCCAAAAGCAGTATACAATCTGTATGAAGTTTGGAAAGACTTTGTTCTCTCTGGTCAGTAATCATGTGCCCATTTCAAATTTAGGTGACAGGATCAAAGCTAATCCAGATGAGTCAAGGGTTTGGGTAAGAAAACTGCTGAAAATCACAGGCTGCTGTGCACACTAAAACTCCAGAATATTCTAAGATTGTTCTAAGAAAGGGAGGGGAAAATCATATAAAGTATGTCATATGAAAGGTTTGGGAAATAACCTTGCTATCAGAACTATAATTGGACACCAAAGGAAATTTTGAGGATAGATGGCAAAGACCATTGGCAAAATAGCAAGGAAAGAGCCATGAATATGTATTTAAAGCCCAGCTTTGCAGGTCCAAAAGGTAAGTATCTGCTTTGCTTGTGAAGACAAACATTATGGACAGAGGAGCACAATAGGGTGTCCTGGCAGCCCAGATGTGCTCTTCTGAAGAAAGCAAAAACTAGCACAAGCTAGATAAATGACATTCTGATAAACGGCAAAGCACATTCGCTTCTAAGGCCACTGCTTTTCCTGTGGAGAGATTACACAAGTCTAGTGGAATTTCGTGAACCTCATCTAGCAAACTAGGTGATTTGGGATCAGAAGTGCTTTCATCTATACAGTCAAATTAAGGAAGTGGGATTTCAAAGTCATGATTTTGGAGTGGCAGATCTGAAAAACCAGTGAAGGGGTTGGATGGTGGAAGAGTTTTGCATGTTAAGAGCTTCGGAAAGAAGTTTGGCATTCTGTGATTTTGAAACAAACTGCCAAAAATGGTGTTAGGGGCAATAATGTAGTGGGGAACAGTGTAGTGATCCATGGTCACTTGTCTCTAGCTCTGCTCTCATTAGGTAGCTAGAGGTTCCAGGAGCTAGTAGTGACATCAAAAAAGTGAAGACTCTTTAACCAAAAACAAGCACTCCATGACTAAGCTCTGTGTATTTCTGATGTTCATTGAACTCATTGAAGGACTGTGCACAGATCTGACTGCATAAATTTTGCAAATTATACCTTTTAATTACACTGTTTGTGCATGTGCATGGGATTTTTATAATGGCCTTAAGAGTTGGAAGCACTGGATGAAGAAGTTTGATATTCCTGCATGTGCATATATTTAAAAGAAAAAACCTTTTTCGGCACTCTTTTCAGTTTTATTTTGATTCAATTTTATCAAAACTAATATTTTAATAATATGACGAAGTCCAAATGTAAGTGTTGAGGTTACACTGAGCTCAGTAGGGCTGGAGAGGTGTACAGTAGTGAGATTAAAGTTTGAACCTTACTTTCTTCTCATGCTGAGCTAAGAATATGTGTGATGGTTTGCAGGATAATGATATTTAACTGTAATCTTCTTGAGGCATGAATGGCATTCCATTGATTTTCTACAATTGAACTTGGTATTGCTGATTAATAAAACAATAAATACAGAAAATGAACTATTTTGTGTTTTATTAACAATTTGCATTTCTTATAGTGTTTCATTTTCAATAAGTATAAAATCATACCCTCAAATGGTAAGATGTAATTGCTGATCATGTATCTCTTTGTTCCAGACACTTTTATAAAAGTGTATGTATTATGTATGATGTGACCTTCAAATGTCATGAATGCGTTGTGCAATAAACTGTCAATATTTGTGGCTATAAGGTACTAGATGACTTTTACAATAATTGGAACAGCTTTATTAAAAGCTTGGATCACTCAGCTGGTTAAAGAGAAAGACACAGGCCAATGTTCATCTGGGAGTTTCCTTCTGCCAACTGTTAAATGAAAGATATTGTAAGGTGCTTAAGATGTCTTCTTAAAAAAAAAAAAACCAAAACAAACCAAAACCAACAAACCAGTTAAAAAGGTCTCACACAAAAAATATTATCTCAAAAAATATTATTTTTCCACCATGCTCAATTTTCGGTCAAAACTGAGCTCTGTCAGCTCAGTTTACAATGGCAAGTAAACAACACCGTGTTTTAAGTGCTAAATCTGAGTTTCTATGTCTTTTGGTCACACGGTTCTTCAAAGAAATGAAGCAGCTAAAATGATGTACTCAGAAACTGTGTTTGATCTCTGATTATCTTAAAAGGTTTTAAAATTATAGAAAAATTTGAAAAGTAAGACTGCTAAGAACTCCAAAAAAAAAACCTCTGTAGGGAATTTGATTGAAATGAAAAGAAGAGGATAAGAAACATTTTGTGATTAACAAAATCTTAATTTTGTTTAAGTGTTCTATTAATGTCTCTCTGTGTTGTATATACAGACTCTTGAATGTATCTCAGAGTACCACAATGAAAAGCATTAAGTTATAACCAGCACTGCATACATACAGTATTGCCATGCAAAGTGTTTTGAACCCATGGGGTGTGAAAATCACCAATCTTCAAGTGTGTTGTGTTCCAGGAGTGGACTCAAGGTGTGTGTGCAGCCACCACATCACCAGTTACTAAGAAGTTGCTTAGAATATTTTGGCTCCCTTCCTACTGAGCTCGAAATAACACCCAGCTACTTCCCTGCAGCCTGAGGAGTTGGCTGTGACTGCCATTTGCCCACTTCTCAAGCAGCAAGGCTTGCCACACAAATGGTTCTGGGCATCTTACTTCAGTTTGATTTAGACTGTACTTTAAGTTGAACTCTGCCAGTGACTATTTCTTAGCAGAGGCAGGGCAGTTTGTGCCTGTTTGTCTGTGTGGTTCTGAGGGCTAAGAGGGAATTTTCATGTCAGATGTGGTATCTTTCTATTTACCAGTGGAACCTTTGTATAATCTTTATTTCTAATAATACAAACAATGTGAATGCTGCTTTCTCACTAGTAGGCCTGCTTTCCAATTCTCTTCTAAAATAGCTCTGTGTTTAAACAAATTCTCTGCCAATCCATAGTAGCAGTTTAAGATTACCATATATGGTCATTATAAAACCTAAATCCTTGATGAAACAATAGAGACAGCAAGTTGTTCCTGACCTAAGACATTAGTAACTCTTTCTGGAGGCCTAAAATATAACTGTAATATTTAGTAATATTAGAAACCTTCATTTTAAGCCATGAACTTCACTAGTAAAAAGTGTAGTGACATCCATTAATAGGGTTCTAATTTCAAGTTGTGAGCACAGGGCCAAATTCTGTTCTCATTTACATCGGGTGATACTAATTGAAGCTACTTCAGGTAGCAAGAAAAATATGATTAATTATATCCCTAATTATGTCCCTATTTTCCACTACTTTCAGTATTATTAAAGCTTTCTCTTAGGAATAGGCAAGAAAGGTAAAGCATGTTTTCCCAGAAACGTGGCATATCCTGTGCTGCTTCGCAGGGAATGAGGTGGTTGAGTCCAGGCATACTTGCACAAAGGTGACAGCAGTGACAGGATTAACACACTGAATATCTTCTAACTCCTTTCTTGACATTAGATTTCCTGCCACAGAATGGGCTAATCTGGGTGGTTTATAGGTAATCAAAAATACCTGTGGTCACTACCACTTCTCAATGCACCATGTTTCATTAACTTTTACGGGCCGTTCTGAAGAACTGCAGATATTTTGAATTTCGGAAATATATGAAAACCTGGGATTGTGTGTGGCTTTAAAGGCTTCTTTAAAGGCCACATTTTCAAAGGGTTCTTTAACAGTGTCGAAAATTGTGCAAGAGCAAACACATACTTGTAAGTCTGATTACCTATTTTGTGAGTTGATTACCTTTTCCATGTGATTGCCTGTTTTTGGCTAATTTGGCAAACCTTGTGTCGACAAATTCCAACTGACTTCACTGATGATTTAGTCTTCCTGAGGGCTGCAATTTAGCTCCTTTGAACATGAAAGCACCTCTTTGTGAATCCCTGCACTTTCACATACACACAGCAAATAAATACTCTGGTGAAATTTATGGAACATGTATGTAGATGTTCCTTTCAGAATTTGGCTGCTAACATGACTGAAGTCAGTTCAGCTGCCTAAACAAGTGAAAACAGTTTTCTAATCATGTTTATAGGCTCATCCCAGACAGGTGGACCAGTCATACAGAACATATATGGAAATGTCGAAGAATTTTTTTTCCTTTTGCTCTTCATATGACTGCCTAGATAGCTTCTGCTTTGAGTACACAGATTCACTGTCCACCTGAGCTTGTCTTCTCTTTTCTGGCAATATCCACTGAAGTTGGCATTTCTCCCCTGTGACATCTGTATCTGTGTGCTGAGGGCACTGCTGCCTGTGGCCATGGCTCATTTCTGGGTAGACCATTTCTGATAACCAGTGGTAAGATATCGACTGTAAGAAAGGATTCACTGGTGTCTTTCTCACTTTCTTTTAACCTTCTACTGTAAAAGTGCTCCTGGCTCCAAAACTGTTTGTTGGTATTATCTGTTTCTGTGGAAACTTCCTTTTTTGCCTGTGGCAGTGATGTGGAACCAACCTGATCACCCTGCTAGATGAGGAGTGGTGGCTTTTAGGCCCTCCTCTCCTGAGAACTGGGCATCTGTCTGAAGAAGGGCGATCCCTCAAATACTGATCGTATGGATTGGTTAATTTTTATTTCAGTCAGCATGGCAAACAGATTTTCTCACATTTTGGCCAGATTGGCTCTTTGGTTATGCAGTTAATTGCCACCTTCTGATATGGATGTTGTAGTGAACTTTCTTTCCTTGCGTTTGGCCCATGAGAACATGCGCACAGTCAGTTATTAAGTGCAGCTGAGGCATGGCTTGAAAGAGATGTCCCCATCATACCTCTCCAGAAGCTGCTTTGTGTCTGAGTTCCTCCGTGTCCTGTGTCAGGGAGCACTATCTACCTGCCCAGCAGGTACAGCACACGGAGCAGCGGGGGACTCACAGCTGTTCCTTGCCCTTAGACTGGCACAAAGACCAGTTTCATATACAGAACTGAATGTTGCTTTTTCCATTTCTGTCCCTGGCTTTTGCTGTGAACAGACACTTTTAAAGTGAAAGGAAAGCTCAGCAAGAGTGAGTTGAGAGGCAAGGCTCAGAAGTCTTACATCTAGTATGTACATCTACATCATAATTTATTCTCTTATTTCCTGCACTTGAATCAGGAAAGGTTGGGATGGGCAGGAAGATATTCAGGATGCTGACCTGCCTATAATGGAAGTGGATAGTAAAAAAAGCAGTGCAATCCCACGTGCATCAAGTGCACATCATATAGACGACATAACTCAGGGAACCGCAATGGCTGTAAGATAAGTAACTGTTCTCTTTCCTTCCTGATCTTTTATCCTCAGAATTGAGAAGCTCCCAAAACCATAGCTCAAATCCTGAGTAAATCATCAGTTAATTTGTGGAGGCCAATCCTAGTTCTGCAGATCTGTAAAACTACTTTTTGCTACATTTTTTGCACACTTTAACAGAGCTGAGAGTTTCTGCTTGTGAAGGGGCTTTCAATAACAGGAGAAGGGGACATCAGAGGTGTAGAATACATGATTATTTGTAGAGCTGAGGATTTCCATTCCCCACATATTGTGATGTTGGCATAGTCCTGTATTCACCAGTTGCTTCTTAACTTTTTTCTTGCTGGTCTCTTATTTTTTCATCCTTCATTTTCCACAGATCACTTTTGAGAGACTCAGTAGCAGAGAGACTTGGTAGCAGTCAGTGAGACTTAAACACATTTTAAAGCTGAGCACATTTTAAACTTAAGTGCCTTGATAAAGAGGTACAATGTGCCCAAGTGGGGCCCTAATAAGAAGCTGGGTTAGCATTTGGTGGGGAGAGTCGGCAGCCTTGAACATATCTTTTCATTGTTTGAAATAAAAGAACTTAGATGTAAAGCTGCTCATTCAGGTAGTGATGGCCTCCAGCGCTTCGGTGGGCTTTGTAGGCAGAGGAATTCAAAAGAAAACCCCTCAGCCCAGCTTTAAAGTCTTAGGAACGCTTTCACTGTGGGAAGAAAAATTCTTCAAGGTAAGGCCCCTGTTGGAGTAAAGCCTTTGGAGCTATCTACTGTATGTCTACTTAAATCTAAAAGAGAACTCTTCAGACCACCCACATCTTTCTTTGCTTCATTGTTGTTTTCAGTTTGCTTTTTCAGAGGGATTAGTGCTAGGGTAAACTCCATCATCTTGGTCCCTTGAAAAAATTCAATTTTGTGTAAAGTGAAAATTAGACTCTTAAATCTGCAAAGAGAGCTGTTCATCTTACAAATTTATTCTTTTTTATTGGGCCACACATACTCTAGATAGAAAGATAAAAGGCAAATGGATAACAGGCCATCATTTAGAGTGACATATAGCAAAACATAACTAGTAGACTTATTCAGTAAATTCCTCCTGAGTGGCTTGTTAACTTTATCTATATATTTATCTATAATGCTCATATAGTATTTATTGAAAACCAAAATAAAATCCTGCAGTTTATCATCATGCATTCTGTGTTTTGCACTTCAGGAAAATCTTTTTGCACTCAGGAATTCATTTTTGTTCCCAAAGCAGCTTAAGCCATAATTATATACAACTTTTGAGGAGTAAAACCAGAAAATCTAAACTCTTTAGGGGTATTGGAATTATAGACTAACACCTATGTATGTTTTCCTGGACTCACAAAGACAAAATAAACTCCTGTAGTATGGAACTTTATGTACTTGGAGATAATTCAAAATGACATTTACTAGCTTTCTAACTTAAATATTATGCTTAACTTGCAGTCTAAGAACAGTCAGAAAATGTTAAACAAGAATGTGATGTGAAGCTATCAGATTTGCCTTTTGAAAAGTAGTAATAGCTTGATTTCATACATGACTGAGATAAGCATTTATATATATATATACACATATATATATTTTAATAGTTCTATCATCCCCTTCTTTCATCTTTAAGCAAAAAAATTTAGAGGAACTATTTTATAATACATACTGAAATGCTTGTTAGTGTTACCTTTTCCAGAAATGTGGTATTTGGGTCTCTGCTACTGTGAGAATAGATTTTATTAGAGCCAAATGTTTAAGTCTTTCTTATGTCCCATTACTTCCATTTAAAAGGCAATGCTGTGTAAACTGCACTATGTTTCCTGACAGCTTTAGTTACATATCAAATGGGTAAAGACAGAACATTTTTAGTCAGTAGTTTATGGTTGAAATAATCAAGACTCTGCATGCAGGTTTTAACTCTGTGCTCCCCACCTGGATCTAACCCAGATAGCTCAGTTCTGCATGGGGTGTGATGCTGTGCCCATGTGTCCTGCTCCCGATGTGCCAGCAGTGTCAATCCGGGTCACAGTTTCAACATTTGCCATGGTTTTTCATGAAATCATCAACTGGTGCTTATATGTGATGTTACATGACCCTCTATGTAAGGGATGATGGATGAGTCTTGTGTGGTTTGAATAATGACATTTTTTTTAAATGCCCTACATTTTTTGCAATTTTTATGTCAGTCTTTTGTAAGTTATTTTGTTCTTTGCCTGCTTGGATAAAAGCAGCTCACTCAAGATGACTGAAATGAATGTTTCTTTATATCAGGAGAGAGAAGTGGTGTCCTGGAGTCTCACCCATTGTGTTATGATGCAAAGGATAAGTGTAGCTGTGAACACTGAAGGAGAAAACACAGGAGCAGCGGGTGAGAGGGAGATGGAATTCCCCCTCATCTGACCAATTTTTTTCATTGTTTTTCACATGATTAGGTCACTCTCTAGTTTGCCTGTTGTAATTCCAATGCTGAAATGTTGCAGAGGAAGCTGGTTAGCTTTGTGTGTAGACATTGCCGCTGCTGTGGGACCCCCCCCCCGTCACTGCAATTCTGTTGTTTTAGGAGGTTTTAATACACTGGTGCAAACTTTTTGCCTCTAAAAGCCTACAGGTTTTCACAATACTTATAAATTAAATAGATTCAACAAAACAACCATCTCAAACTTTTGGGGAAAAAATTAATAGGGACTAAGCAAAAGAAGAAATCAAACCAGCTGCTGACACAGCTGTTTCTTTTCTTGTATAATTCAGTATATAAAGGTACCATATGCTGCTTAAAATGATGATAGGAAAGATGAAATAATTTAAGACAATAACAAGAAAATACATGAATTGTCAGCATTCTGTCAGATTTCAAGAATGAAATAGACAGGTGTAGTATTGACATGTTTAACTTTGTGTTGTGTTAGCAGTTTTAGTGAGAACAACTTCTGACGTGCTGAAGTGATGTGAGAACATTTCTGTGTTGCAGACATTGGAGAAGAAGCTGGGAGATCTGTAGGAGTCCAGCAGCCAGCTTTACTGAGAGACAGGAGCCTTGGTTCTGCCATGAAAGACTGTCCATATTGTGGAAAAACTTTCAGAACATCCCACCACTTAAAGGTCCACTTGAGAATACACACAGGTGAGAGGAACAAGTGAGCGGAGCACTGTCGGCATGAGCCGTGTGTGTGTGGGGGTTAACATAATGTGTGTCTAGGAGCCTTAATTCCCACTGTAGATTTGGACTTATTAGTTGGAGAAAGTCTTTTGAGAAAGATGTATGACAGTCTTAAATAAAAGCACAAGGAATGTGTTGTTGGATAAAGACCACTTTAATAGAATCATCTTTTCCCAGTTGAGGTTATTTCTGTCTCCTTCCCTGCTTCATCACTGTTTCCTTCAATTACCCTTGTCCTTCAATAGGCATAAGCCTATTGGTTTCAGACTTAGTTATACTAACTGCTTCAAAGGCCTTTCTTAGCATCTGCTTAGGGATTCTGTATGTTTTTCTCAGTTACTATTTTTGTTCCATTTAGCATGCTCATTTTTAACCTCTCGCTGTTCATATGAATGCATCAGCTTCATGGATCTGCTTTTTTTCTCCCCACTAGAACTCACACGACTTAGTACTTGTAAGTAATAACACTTATCATGCTTTGCACCATGGTAAAATTTCCCATATTTTATTTCAGTAACAATCACAGCATTTTACCCTACAGAGATTTGCTACTGGTCTGGATACTCACTTTGTTTTGGTATGTCTCTCACTGGGAGGACTGCTCTCAATCCTAGTTATTTCTAGCCACTCCACTTAAATTATAATATTTTGTTTGCTTGAGAGTACATACGTGCATGTCAAGGTTCATGTAGAGACACAGTATGTGTTTAAGAAGACTTTATCCATAATTAAATTCTGACATAAAATGTTGTAATCCCCAGGTCCTGTTAACATCATTTGAAATTCTGTATATGGTCAATAGGATCCTGTTTTTTCCCAGAGTTAATTGTCATGGTAGGCTTTGGGAGAGTATTTAAAACTGGAGATTTGGGATACTTCTTTTTGGAAACAGACATAATGAGCCCCTTAATTGTGGAGTCATTTTCTTTTTCAACTATTTTAATTGAATTTCAGAATTTTATTACTACTTTCCTAATAGAAAGGTAAAATAATTGCATGAAGAAATACGTTCCAGTTATACCTCCTACTTGAAAAACTTCACTTTTCATTTTTATTTGACTGAAGTACCAGATAAGCAATGGTTTCCTCCCTTCCCAAAATCAGCAGTCATGTTTCTCCTATGTGCTTGCACAGATCGAGTACTTAATGTTTGGTTTGTGAACGTGAGGCCTGATTTTGAAAAATTGAAAATTAAAATTATTTAAAGGAAAAAATATCATTGTTGAAATGGGAAAGTTTGTTCACTGTATTTTTTGTTCTCCTTTCTTTGCGTTGTGGAGTAGGAGTATACCACACTGAAATTTAAAATTTGGCAGCCTAATGTAGTTTGTCTGATTGGATTGCAAACCATTTAGGGCAGGAATATTCTTCTCTGTGTGTTAAACTTTCAGGGGAGGAAAAAAAAGAAGAAACCCAGTGAAAACCCAATTTGTGTGCTCTCTAATGCAGTAAAAGTAAAGAAATGGTAGTTATTTTATTGGAAAATAATCTTGTAACTATGGAGTTTAAAGAGTTTGACATTTTTAGTATTTGAAAGGCAAAGAAAAATTCTTTATAATAAGATGAGGTTACCCATCTCTGCATTTTGCTTTATTATATAGTGATCACTTTGTTCTTATGTTAAACATGGCAGTGATTACATATTTGGTATTTGTGCCTTAGAACTAATGGAAAGTAAATTAATTACAATGGAAATATTCCATAAAAATTGCATATTAATACTGACTAAAGAAAATTAAAACAAGAAAAAACCCCTGTATAATATAACAAAATCTAAAAAAAAAACAAACCAAAAACCTATGGAAACAAACCTAAAGAAAATTAAAACAAGAAAAAAACCCTGTATAATATAACAAAATCTAAAAAAAAACAAACCAAAAACCTATGGAAACAACATTTACAATATATTTAAAAATAATTATAATTTTAAAATAGGTAAAGATCAATTTCCATTAGGTTGAGAACAAAGTATTTGTAAATAACGACAAGAGTACATTTAAGTGAAGCAATGTTTTACATATTGGAAATGATCCTAATAAATAATATAAAAATGTAAATTGGCAAATTACTAGAGTTATTAAATAAAAAGTTGATTTGCTCTAAGTGGAAATGATGTAATAGATACCAGTTATTAAACAAATATTGGTTAGCTTATACTTATCAGGGACAGTTTCCTGCCTTTTATGTCACACTCTGTCTTTATTATATGCTTGGATCATATAACTGGCTGATAAAAAACACTTTACTGTATTTCTCCACTACATTAACTCAATTACTGTTCTTGTTCTCACAGCACCTGTTTGTTAGAGATGAGCTCAAGCAGTTCAGCAGAAGTCAGGCTCCTTCGAACATCTGTGTGTTTGGAGGCACACGACTGGGTTGGTTTGGTACTCATGCCAAGACCAGACCCAAAGCCTGATCCAGCCAGGAGGTGCTTCTGTGGCAATTGGCCCAAAAAAGCTGGAGAAGTAGCTTAATCTTGCACAAGAGGAGGAAGCTGTGCTCTGTTTTTGAAGAATTAGCCAGTGGCTTGGGTTGCTTCTTTTTCTGTTGGATATTTCTTGGTTGCAAGCTACTCCACACTGAGTCTCAGTTTCTGTGTAGTTTGCTATCACATAACAAGCCTGTGAAGGAAAGAAAAAACAAATCAAAGTTTTATTTAGCACACTCAGTTTTGTCCCAACACAAAAATGTAGAGGATTTTTCTTATCTAAATCAGTGATATTCAGGCAGGAAGAGCTTTAAGGGGAAGATAGTAAGATATGATTTCTGATTGTTCCCATGTGATAAGAGGAAAAGGGCATAATTACATGAAATCAGTTTCTGCTCTTTCTTGCTCTAAAAACAGTTGATGGATGAAACAGTTCCCTGGGACAGCCCCGAATGAAGAGAGGAAGGATTTTCAGGCCAAAATGCTTGCGAGCCTTGGGTCTTAGAGAGGACAGACAGAATTCTTCATGCCCTCTCAGATGAGCTCTTTCTGCTGCCCGGTGAGCCGAGGTGGGCTGTGCTGCCCCCACAGCTCACACAAGCTCTCTGCGGAGGAGAGGCAGGACAAGGGCAAGGCGTGTCTGTGCACAGCAGTGCAGAGCAGATGTGGGGGACCTGCCCACTTTGGGAATCGGCCTCCCTGCTATAAAATACAGCTGGGAGGGTTATGACACAGAAATCTTGGAGATGCTCAGTCTTTGTGAAAAGGAAAACTGAGTATCTCAGACCTATAGTGTTCCATATGCAGGTGCTTCCAGAGCTGTCATTTTGCCACTCTGGAGGCAGAAACTTAAGGTCCTTTCATTCAGGGGGCTGAGCATCTCCTTTGTGTTCCTGAGCACTTTCAACCCCCTTGAAACACAATAAGTGGGTGTGGGTTTTACATTGCATGCCTTGGCATTTGGATTGTGCAGAAACATTTAAGTGTAAAAAATTAAAATTTCTTACGTTCTACCTTTGACAGGGGACAGTCCTACATTTTATAGGAGCTGGTTTCAGATTGGTTCTAGCACCTCTTGTACCTTGCATTAGCCCTCAGAAGCTACTGCAGATGTAGACCAGTCTGAGTTTGTGCTGTCATTAATTGCTCAGGTATATTCCCAGAATGACAGAAAAAATGAAATCCCTTGAGTAATGAAAAAAAGGATAATGTGCACGAGCAAAGGAAAGATGGTTTGGATTGTGTTAAACAGAAGAAACCTAAGAAAGAGATGAATAGGAGGAAGAAACTTGGCAGGGCTGTGTCCATTGACTGAGAGTATGTTACAATATATGTGACACACATTTTGCATATATTAGATGTATTATATGCATTTACAGTGTTACTGCATTTTCCCTTGGAAATGTGACTAGCCAATTTTAAACCATGCTTAGATGAACTGATGAAATACAGTAAAAATGGTGCTGTTTTAAATGAATTCAATTCACATTTCCTTCCTAAAAAAAGACTGCCTGTTGCCATTCTCTGAAGGCGCTTGTAGTGGGATGAGCAATATGAATAATTAAGGAAAATGGGTATGTGTGCTCCAAGAGGAGACAATTTTGGTATTGAACATCCTTTATTCTTACATTTCTAAGATGAACTAAAAGGACTTTTCATTTCTCTGGATTCCTCCAGATTTCCCATCCTTAACATTGTACAGCATGCCTTTTCTCCTGTCTTAATGACATCCCAAACTTTTGTTGAAAATAATTGATTGAATTTAAATTTCCTTAAAAGTTTAAGAGGTAATGTTACAGTATAAATTTCCTACCAAACACTAAGTAGGGAAATATCCATTAGTGAAATTAACTACAGTTTCTAGGTAGCTAACAATGTGCAGTATACAGTAGGGCATGGCTAATGAACACTGCAGTGGGTGATATTTCATTATACAAATTAATGCTCACATTTTAATGGGAAAGTCACATAATGAATCTCAGCTTCAGTGACAGCAATTAGAGACACAGATTGTCCCCTTCTGGACAAGGCACTGTTTAGCAATAAGCAGCTGTGTAAAAAGTCTTCAGGTTTACAACGTATATATATGCTTTGGGGGAATTGTGTACAGTTTATATTAATGTACTGAATCTTCCCTGCAAAGTAACAACCATATTTATCTCTCTGCATTTTAACTAAGTAAAGACATGTAAAAGGACTAAATAAATATTGCAGATGAGATATAAATAAAGGAAAATATTCAATTATAAAACTTCATAAAAATTAAAATATTTTATAGTGATGGCAAGTGCACAATTGGAAAATCTTTAATAAAATGAATCAGAACCATCAAAATTCTGTCCTATTACAGGGTAGGGGTAGTTTCATCTTATATAATAGAGAAAAATGACTAGTAAAGGAAAGTAGTAAAGAGAAAAAGTTAACTAGTATTTCTGACAAACAGATTAATTGTGTGGTGAAACATGTGCAGGATCCAAAAATAATCCTACAGAACCTTTGATATTCCATTTGGTTTAAAAAGTGTGAAGTGAATGATTAGAATGATAAAAGAAATTACCGTGTAAGAATAGGCATAATAATGAACTAATTAAACCATACAGCAATTCATTTCTAAAATATCTACTGCACAATGGATAAAATAGGTTATCAATAACTGTTTCAATGGTAAAATAAAAAATGCTGGAAAATGTTTTCAATATTTTCATTAAGCCGTATTCTCTGGAATTATAAGATGTTTGATTTCATTTGCTTTGCATGAAGGCAAACTGTAGCTTGTTAAGAAACGTGTGAGGTTGAATTGCAACTCCCATTGTCCCTGAGTGACTGTCACAGCCCCGCTGCAAGTGGGGCAGCCAAGTGTTTGGGGTTGGGGTTCTTGCCCTGGTGCACAGCTGTCACTGTAGTGGGGAACAGCACCACGAGGAGCAGAAGGGCATAATCCACGGACAACTCGTGAAATCTTATTTAAAAGCTAAAGGGGAGCATTCAGTGGGGAAAGGGAGTGTGGGGTGCAGAGCAGGGGTGCAGGGCAGATTTTTAAGAAGCTGTATGTTAAATATGAAAAATTAATAAAGAAGCTCACAGCACTAAGTTTAAATAGATCTTTAAGAAGTACAGAAATTTGATAAGGGAAACTAAAAGCAATAGTAAAAATATGTATATGGCTATGAGAGTTAGGAAAATGGGGTAAAATTCTGTATATCTGGCAGGCTAAACAATTGGTATCTTGCTGATACTGGTCAAGAACAGACAAGAAATTATCAACCATGGTATAGAAGACTAAATACTCTTCTGCTGTGTTCTCAGAAAGAAGCATGATGGTTTTCATAAGCATTTTCCAATGATACAATTGCGCTCCCATTAAGTAATGAGGCTGTTATGCTGTAGCCCACTGCATTTTAATATTTTTTAGAATGAATGAGACTGGATAACTTAAAGATAAAATCTTTAAAACCCTGACTGAAGAGCTCTCCAAATCGTTAAAGTTCATTGAAAAAAAACCCCAAAAAACATCTTGGAACATAGCGCAAGATCCAGAGCACTCATGGTGGTAAAAAAAGCTCTGGCTATTCTTGTATTTCCCAAAAAAAAGAATATTAAGACCTTGAAATTAGGACTACCCTGACATAAATTTGGGGTAAAATTGCGGAATGAATTTGTTAACTAACTGAAAATTGGTAGCATAGTTAATTTAATTTTATTTTATGAAAGGAAGTTTTATCAAGTTTCTTCTCATAAAAGTAGCTTGTTCTATATGACAGTCCTGCCAACAACAACAACAAACAACAACAACAAAACAACCACACTAAAAATCCCCCAAAAATCAGTATACAGATATGAAATGGCTCATAAACTCCCAGTTCCACAGCAGTGCTTTCAGCTCTGACTATCTGGTATTTCATCATTATTTGGAAGACTATATAAAAATCACTGTTGATAAAATTTACCAATGGCACAAAAATGGTAAGATGCTAAAAATCATGGGGAGGCACTGATTAGTCACTTAGTCAAGTGGGCTCTTTTCAACAATATGAATTTTAAATCAGCAATATGTAAAGGAAAAAATACTAGAGGTACTGATGAAATGGGCCTGGGACTGTGGCAGGGAAGCAACAGAATACGAGCTGTTAGTTGATTGCTAAATCTACAGATGTAAACACAGTTTTGGACTGTATATAATTGCTTTGAAGTTGAAATTTCATCAAAGCTTTAGTGGGTACCCATAATTTAAAAGGACACTGAAAAATTAGGAAGGATGTTCCACTCAAGGGTGAGAGAAGGTGAAGAAGTGACTATTTTGCTGTCTGCAAATACCTTCCTCAGGAAATAGACTTTTTAATTTAAAAAAAATCTGTTCAATCTAACAGGGAAAAATGTAGCAATGTTCAGTAGTAGGAAGCAGGCACTGGACAAATTCAAGCTAGAAATAAGGCACACATTTTGATCAGTGAAAATACATAATCAGTCAAACAGTTTACCAAGGGACGTGTTGGAGTCTTATTCACTGCTATTGTTGAAACAAAACCTTTTTAAACTAAAACAAGTAAGTTTTGTTTCAAAATGTAGTTACGCTCTGATGCCAGAATTATCATGTGAGGATCTTTGGCTTGTGTTGTAGAACAGATAAGACTAGATGATCATAATTGTCCCTTCTGGCCTTAAAATCTGTAAATCTAGTTATAAGCTGGCTGTGGTCTCCTTGCACAGCCCGTAGCAGATGGTTCCCCTGACCAGTAGGGTCAGATTTTGTTCTGAGTAGGACTGGGGATCTCCTGCACAGGTTATACAGCTGGGTTGTTTATAAACCTGCTATACAAATAGACCTGTTTCTACTGGGCAACATGTCTGTTTTCAGTTATCTACCAAGTTTTTGTGCAGATTTTACAAGCAGCATTGAATTTTTATTGTTTTACTTTATCCTGATATAAAATAGTTCCCCTGAAATATCTTGTCTCTTGTAAACCAGAGCAGTAGGTAGAGCAGAACTGTGATTTTGCTGCCCAGATAAGGTACTCCTATAAGATTTTTTGTTTCCCTTAATTGTACATGCTGGAATGTTCTCTCATCCTACTCCATTGTGAAAAATTTTGCAGGGGTGCAAACAGGGCCAGAGAATTAGCAAGATCAGGGTGGCCATTGCCTTTGTGAGCAATGAAAAATGACTCCTGGATATGAAATGCAGAAAATTATTTTGAAAAAGTCATGTTCCCTCACTCCTACATGGCAACGTTAATTTATGTGAACTGATATTAAGTGTTAAATAACTCATCCAGACACTGCTCTTGGCAATAATACCAGGGTAGTCATTACACTGGCATGAATTCTCTGAAACCTTTCCTCAAAGTATGAGACACAAACAGGTTGTCTTCTAACAAGAATCATAGCCTACCTCCTTGTCCCCTGCAGTGTCCTTTGGACATATACTACTGCATTCGCTGATAGAATCCTGAAAATTAGTGTCCTTTGGGTTTTCCATTGAAACTGGCTTAGTTTGAGGTGAAACTGGGATTTTTCCCACAGCAGTTTATAACTCTGTTTTGTCATTTGTACAGGGTCTTACACAGGGTGTAGCTGGTTATTAATTTGAATGGATGAAGTAGCATCTAAATAACTGCACAATTACTGAATTTAGGAAATACTGACAGAGTAAATTAAAAAGATTCAAAGATGATTGACTCCATCCTACTCCCTTCTCCCAGTGCCTGCCCTTGAAATAGCAGCATTTAAGACTGCTTTGAAGTAAACTAACCACTGCCAGTATTTGGATCTGGAAGAGAAGAGTGAGGTTTTGAATAGCTCTCTTTCAACAATGTTATTTGGCCAGTCCTGTGTTGCAAAGGTGGCACAGTGTGTTACTACACTGAGTTTAATTTCAGACCTTCAGCTTTAGATCTCATTTCTAGCCATGCAAGGGGTGGGAGCACCACAGAGGCAGCACACCAAGGCTGGGTTAGATTTGAACTTTTAATCACACTGTCTCAGTCAGTGTCTTCTTTCAGTCCAATGCTTATGGCATTGGTGGCTAGCTGTGTGCAGATCTCTGCTGAAAGGAAGCTCACTCCGTGGAGAGGCCTTAGAGCAGAAAATGGAATGACTTCAAGGCTTAGCAATTCAGAATAAGAGTATGTTGTGCCCAGGGCTTTAGACTGGAGGTACTTTTAGAAGTACAAAATAGAACTAGTATTTTCTCTAGTTAGCATTTTTTAAATTACTTGTACCCATTTTTACATATGGATACTGCTTTAAGCAGTTTCTGCATGTTTTTAGCAACATCAGTACAGCCTATATTGCAAATTACTCCTTCTCCCTGCAATAGTTCTCCAGCAGTTGACACAGTGCCTGCAATGCTGGGACACACTTTTTGATGGTGCCACTTGATGTGCAATGCAAACACACTGAACTATCATTAGAATAAAAGGAAGTGCTCAATATAATTGTGTTAAAGATTTCCGTAAAGGCATAGGGGATGCTGAGGAAGAGCTTTTCAATTAAGAGGAGTGAAAATTCAAAAGTGAGAACATTTAACCCTGTGAAGTCTGGCACTTGTTTTTCACCAGTCTCATTATGTCTTAGGCAACACTTGAACTACTTAAGTCATGGTAGAGGCCACTCATGACTGCTGACAGTAACTGGTGGGACAAGTATCAGAACAACTGAAAGTGGCTCAAAAAATACTGCAGCGTGCAGATGCTGTAAACCCAGCATTCCTGTCTGTCCCCATTCTGACTGGCAGCACAGCTGTCAGAGTTTGCACACTCCCAAACAGCCCTGCAGAAATGCAAACAAATAGACAGCCACTGTCTTTTGTCCCCTTGTCCCTACACTCAAAGGCCTGCAATGGGGTTGTGTGTGCTCAGGTGCCCACCTGGGACCACAGAAGCCCAGACAGGTGTGATCCATTTCAGGTTCGTGGTTCAGTAGGAACTGGCTTTTTTTGCACAACTCCCACTAAACGCAGCCCCTGCTCCTCATCGGTGAAGTGCCAGAGCTTAATTAGGTGATTGGGAAAGACTCAGAAGTTTCATTGAAATGTTTAAATCTGATTTCTTCTGTTAAGCTGTGTGGACTGAGGCCTAAAGCATGAACCATGCTAATTACTACCTCTCCCTCTGCTGAGCACCTCTTGTTTGAGGTTCTGTGCTTTTCTCCTCTAAAAAGGTCGACTGATGTGGTTTGATATAAAGCTCTCATATCTCGCCCTTTAGCTTTAGGATTACATTATGGATTTAGAATTTCCACTGCTTGTAAGGTACTTCAGCCCTGGCTGGACTGCAGCATGTATCCAGCCCCTGTTCGTGGTCAGTGAGCTCTCGTGCAGCGCTCCATGGCCATGGGAGTGTTCCGGGCTTGCATCTCATTAGTAAATTCCTGCGATCACTGAGAGCAGCCGCTTCCCAAGTATTTACCAGCCCTTCAATTGAGCCTGTACATTAAATAACAGAAGTTTGAAAGCCTTTCAGTTTTGTTTTTAGCAGATTTTGAGGTTATTTGAAAACGGATATCTTTCCAGCTGGTTTGGTGAACTACATAATATTATACAGCATTTTTACTGTGGAGGAAGATTTCAAAACAAATGTTTCCATTATACCATTTGGAGAGGCTTGCCTTTGTCTTTTTTATCATTTAGGAAAAAAAAAAGCTACCTAGAGAAAACAGTTTCTTTTTCTTGCCGAGCTCCCTCATAGAAACAATTGCCAGTATTGACAGCTTGCAGATCTTTCAGATTTCTGTCTCTTTTAGTGAGGATTTCCGTATTTCTTCCTTTAAAAGAAATTCTGCATTGCTAACAATGCTCTGCAAAAATTTAGGTATACTTTTGCTTAGATGTACATTCTTTTTGGATATGTCAATATTTATTATATATATAAAATCTTCTGCCTGTTTGAAAGTATAGGAAGAACAATAAAAGTTTAGTGTGGGCTTCAAATATTTATTTAATTCATGGAAATCATCTTATATGTTTTAAAACTCTATTCAAGCCAAACCTAGAAAAGTGCTTATGGGAGGTAAATTACACATTTTACTACTCGAGCATTAGAAATGTCATTAGTACAAAATTAAAGGACTGCAAAATCCAGTAGATAATACTAATTTCAAATACAGAAACGGAATATATTTTGTACTTCCTATTACTCGATTTCTTTTTTACTGACTACTTTTTATTTTAACTATATGTTCTTATATGCTGCAATCATAATGTAGTGTAATGATATTAATATTTTATAGAATCTGTATTTATAGTTCTTTATTTAGAAACAATGCAGTAGGTCTGCAGATCTTTGAATCCTTCTGGAATGGTGCCCTCCAAATAATGATAAATTACTTGTGCAGTATGCCATTTGCTAATTATATCCATGATTTACTGCAGAGCAAGACTTAAATCATTCATTTCAGTCTTGCGTAACAGTGCCATAAAATTTTTAGGTTTAAAAATGGTTTCCATGTGTATAATTTAAACAAATTTTAGAGCAATTGTATACACAAAATATTGCAACCATCCATTTGTTACATTCTTTGTCTCCCTTTTTTTTAAACTTGTACTTTTAATGATTACTGTGGTTGAAATTGTTATGCTTCATTTTCATAATCATAGCTTTTAATTCTACAACAGTTTTCTACATGTTAGATTAAGAAAAGGATGGCTAATTGTGTGTAGATACCATGTCATTCCTGAATAGCCCCACATTCTAGAAACCCATTTTAGAAATACTCAGTTTATGAATTAGTCTTCGATTAAAGGCGTTTCTTTTTTTAAAAGTGAATTATTAGTACCAAGATCTTCTTGTTTTTAAGCAGCTAATGCTGATTTTTTAGTTTCTTCACTCATCCGTACACCAAAGTACAGTTAACTCTCTTTATATTTTGTTCTTTGTCCACACCTATAGGTGAGAAGCCTTACAAGTGTCCACATTGTGACTATGCTGGTACTCAATCTGCATCCCTCAAATACCACTTGGAACGACACCATCGGGAGCGACAGAACGGAGCAGGGCCACTCTCTGGGCAGAGTGCAAGTCAAGAACACAAAGATGAGACACCAAGTAAAAGTTCTGTGTTTATTAGACCGGACATATTGCGAGGAGCCTTCAAGGGACTTCCTGGTATTGACTTCCGAAGTGGCATGGTCTCACAGCAGTGGACGTCAGGAATGTTGTCTTCTGGAGATCAGCAAGGACAAGCAGCTGGCATGTCATCTGAAGGATCTGCAGAAAATATGAAGGGTTCAGACATATCTTCCAAAGGAACACACTTCTCTGAACTTGGCCGTGCTTACCAGAACATGGTCGGGAACGGTGTGAACTTTCAAGGGTCTTTGCAAGCTTTCATGGACAGCTTTGTCCTAAGTTCTTTGAAGAAAGAAAAAGAAATGAAGGACAAAGCTCTCTCAGATCCGCTTTCAGCAAAAGCTCTGGGCTCAGATGGTGGTGAGGAGAAGATAAATAGCAAGTCCTCACAGCGGAAAACAGAAAAGTCGCAATACGAACCTCTGGACTTGTCGGTAAGGCCCGATGCAGCCTCTCTGCCAGGTTCCTCTGTCACTGTACAAGACAACATTGCTTGGCATGGTTGCTTATTTTGTTCTTTTACAACTTCATCCATGGAACTTATGGCTCTGCACCTCCAGGCCAATCACTTGGGCAAGGCTAAACGTAAAGACAACATCATAGGCAACAACAAAGACCAGTCTAGAGAAGTTTCAGCCTCGGTGAACAAAGTGAGCTTGCTCCCCTCTTCTGTGCAGTCCAGCAAGGAGGCAGGAGTTTCAAACATGCTGAGCCAGCTGGACTCGGCTTCTGAGAAAATGACCCAAGGACAAAATAAAGAGACCCTGGGAGAGCAAAAGAGCACTGCCTGGCCGAGCCACATGGAATCCACTTTTTGTAATTTTACAACAGACTTCTATAAGCAGTTCGGTGTTTATCCTGGTGTTATTGGCACGGGAACACAAAATTCTTGCACCAGTAATGAATCCGAAAGAAAAACACAATCCGAAGATGACCCAAATATTCTGCTCTCTGACTCTGTAAATAAAAGTGCTACTGATGACCTTTCTGATATAGCTTCATCTGAGGATATGGAATCTTCCAAGGAAGAAAACATTGAAGATGAGGACATTGACACAGAACCAGATATTATGAATAAGCAGTTGTCTGCCATAAATAAAGAAAGCAGTGAAGGAGGCGACAATATACAAAGTGCAGTCACCTCACAACCCACACAAGGGCTTGTATCACCGCTGCCGCAAGCTTCAGAAAAGCAGTGGCACAGTCAGAATCTTCTCTCCTCACATGAAACTGCACAAGGAGTGATGAAACCCGAACAAGTTCAGGGTCCGCAGGTCCTGGAGAAGCAGATGAACATGTTGTCAGTCCTAAGAGCTTACAGCTCTGATGGCTTAGCAGCCTTTAATGGACTTGCAAGTAGCACAGCAACTAGTGGATGTATCAAGAGACCTGACTTGTGTGGTAAGTTTTAGACCTTCTTTTAGACCATTTCAGAAAACACTTGTGCAGAATCATGAAGCTGCTCTTTAAATATAATTAGTCATGTTTGTTAGTAATACATTTTTTTAAATGTTAAAACCTGTGGGCCAAATTCTAGTCCTATATGTGGTCTACTCCATTGAAATCAGCAGTGCTGCATGCATACTTAAACAGGATTTTAGAAAGAACTTGCTTTTTAAACTAGAGTAGCAGCAATATAGACTATCTGTGCTAGTGGCATCGGAAGGGGATACTTACTGCTTTAGCATACTCAAAGGAGGAAAAAGTTTTAAAAAATTTACATGGTAACTTGCAAACTTTTCAGTATTTTGATACAAGAACCCAAGAAAAACACTGGATTCTTTGCCAAGCGAACCTTGCTTTCTCTCTTTTTTCTTTTTTTCCCCCTTTCTTTCTTTGGATTAATGAAATCAAAGGCCAAGTGCATGGAATGCGTCTACCTGTGTTGAACAGACTTTATTTTTTCTTTCTTTTATTTTCTTTCCCTCCTTTTTTTTCTTTTTTTTTTTTAAATTATAATTTTCTGGTTTGGTTCAATGGCACACATGCAGTACTTGCCCTTGACCATTTTCACTATTCTAACCAACAGTTGTGTAAATTGCAATTTGCCTAACTAAGAATATGCCTCCAGGTAATTAAAATAATAGCACACCAAACAAACAAAACCGCCTTTTACCCTTTTCAGTCTCTAATTTACAAAACCGCAGTTTTACTTCCTCATATCACACACCTCGTATTTACAAAAATTTAAGTTAAATCTATTTGGAACAAATGAGATCGAGGATTTTTTTTTCACTTTATCTCCTATTTTGTCAGCACGGTGTTTGTTTGAAAGAGATTTTAGAGCGTAAATCCTTTGAAAAACAGTATCACTTTAAAAAGCAGAGTCAGCAAAGGACACAAAAACTTCAGTAATGTTCACTTCACTTAACCTTCAAACTCATCAGAAAACTCATTGTCAGAGCTGAACATGCATAATAAAATGTATTCAAGTTAAAAAAAAGAAGAGAAAACATTATCAACAGTTTTAAAGCCTGACAATTTAAAACGAAACCCTCAATCTGCAAGCACTTAACAGTAGTTCCTCTGGTTAACTTAAGGTTAGTGGGAGCTTTGTTTGACTTTACTGGCGGAGTGTAGATGCTCAAAGCCATAACCCCTTCTCCAGGCCCCTCTCTGCTTTTCCACATGTAGTAGTTGATCTGATAAAAAAGTCTGATTTCTACACACAAAGTTTATCTTGCTTGTATCCTTAGAGCATTGTGACTTCACAATATTGTCATTACTTTAACCAATATCTGCTCAAGTATCCATGTGGCCTTACTTGTAAACTTCTGTGTCTCAGTGCACTAAGAACCAATTTAGGTAGTTGGAAATATTTTAGATCCTTAAAAATCAGCATTATTGAAAAGAGGTGATTTAATTTGAAGCAGGTAAAATCCTACTTGGATTTCTTATTCCATTTGTGGACTACAATCAATTAACAAAAAAGAAAAAAAATACAGAAGAGAAATTACTGTCTAAACAAAAGTAAAAAAATTGGAAAACTAAGATTAGTTGCTTTGTGCAAAATTTCTTTATGCTTTTTCACAGGCATAAGATTTTTAAAACAACAACAGAAAAAACCTGTAATATTATTATTGAAATGAGGTCATATTATTTCCATTAGTTTTTTGTTTCATCTTCCAATCAGTTCAACAGACATTTTGTGATAGCTTGAGTTTATATGATTTTAAAGACCATATCCCTTTCACAAGCTCTGCCCAGTGATAATGGATTTGACTTGAAGTATGAAAGAAAAAAAGAAACAACAGAAGCTTCTCTGTTCTACTTTTTAAGCCATTTTTTAATCGAAAATGCAGTGGGAGTCCTTCCGTCCCCCCCCTCCAAAAATAGCTTTTTAAAATTCTTTTCTGTCATTCTACTGGTGTTTGCAGAAGTATAAAGGTTGACTATTTAAATACATTATTTCATTTTTCTCAATATCTCACAGCAAAAGTGGATGAGTATGAACAATCCCCATGTCAGTAGCTCTTATTTTTTTGTTTGATTGGCTTGGACACCACCCACTTGAAAGTAGTGTTTTTGGGGGAGTTTTCATTTTCTCAGTGACATTTTATACTGTGAAATCACACTCCATCTGTGCATGTTAGTGTGGGGAATCCCACCTGATGTTTCTGCACTTGCCGATTAGCAATCAGGAGCACCCTGTTCATTTATTAGCCTTCCTTCCTTTCCTCCTGCATGAAGCCCATGACCAGTCATGGTTCCCTTTGTCTCCCCTACTGCCTGGGAGATCAGAAAACTTGAGACACACCTCCAGCATCCGATTTCAGGGCATGATTCTCATGTTCCTTTTGTGTTTGGGGAGACTCCGTGCATTTGCGTTCCTTTTTACAGCCAGTGATGTGTGTGTTGTTGACATCTCAAGAGAAAACATTGATGCATTGGATAACAGTCCTTGCACACTCAGAGAGCAAGGCATAGTGCTCTTTCTGTAGTCAGAATACAGAGGAAATAAAATTGAAATAAAATATTTCAGCTTCAGTAAGATGAGATTGCATCTTTTGCTGGCCACGCTAATTGAGTTGAATTTCTGGCTGCCTAAAAAACAAGCTGGGTTATTCAGTGATCCATGTGGATCACTTTTAGATGGCAGATTTTACCCTAAGATAGTAGGTCAGGTTTTAAGCAAAAATCTTGGCACAAAAAAAAGTTTAGTTTCTAGAGGAGAATGCCACCAACTCACATTGTTGTTTTGGAAAGTCACTGCACATGTGGAAGCAGTCCTCAGTTTCCCTATAATGGAGAATGAGAGATTGATGATGTACACGAAATTCATTTATGCTCCTATCGTGCTTCAGGCTGTAGGGATGAAAGACACAATTAGGAAAGAACCATAATTACTGCATAATAAAGAAATTTTCATGTCAAAATGCTGCTGAGAGAAAAATCACAAATTTTTGTAATATTTCTCCTTATATAGCAGAATGAACAGAAGGAAAAAAGAGCACTGATAATTTTACAGTTACTTCTGAACTGTACTTGGTTTTGGAGTCTCAGGTGATTCTACCCAGGAGCGGATCTTGTTAATCTTTGCTGGCACTCATTTCCTAAGAAGATGATAGGCCTTTCCTTGCTGCTTGGCAGCAAGTAGCCCAGTGGGGAGGGGAGACCCAAGGTGATGGCTTCATGGCTTGGTAGCTGTCTTGAGCATCTGTGTACTCTGCTTTCACAGCCCTTGCTGATTTGACAAGTTAAGCTTGGAGATTCTAGATCTATTTTGTATTTGAGTTTTGAAAGATCTGTTTTCCTTTCGATTTGTGCTCTTCTCTTTTTCTGCTTGTCTTCCCATATACCTGTAGTCGTATCACAATAATGTTCTACCTTCTGTTCCAATGCATTAATTTACTTGTGATTTGTGCACAAGACCCTTTATGACAAGACCCTATCCCTTCTCTCTCTCTTCCGCTTTTAATTTCTCTGCTTTGTGACCAAGATGGTAAAATTTCCCTACTTGCATTTGCTACTTGGGAAGTACTTAGGCTTTCAAAGGAGAGCTGATGGGCTGCAGAACTGTTGGCCAGAGATGGTCCTGGGCGTTAACTGGCTGCTTAATGGGTTAGTGCTATTGAATCCACACTTAATGATGTCCAAAAGTATTAGTTCCATGTTGTCTCTAAATCTAATTTGCTTCCATTCATGCTTGCTTTCCACTGCAATTAGTGCTGTTTTCTCCTGCACAGGCTCCACCCCATTATCACTTCATCCACTGTATGAAAACAGGGCAGGGCCCCTCTGATGCATGGGAGCAGCTTTGGAGTTCTGATCCTGCAAAGGGCTGAGCACTTTCAGTTTCCTTTGCAGCAGAAAGCTTTCAGCATTGCACAGAATTATTAAAATGTTCAGCATTGTAACTTTCTGAAATACCTTCCAAATGTGGAACTGCAGCGCAGACAAGAGGGCTGGGCAAGGGGAAGATCAATTGTGGCAGATTATTACAGCTTTATTGTCATGTAATTATAGTGCTCTACCCCAATGTTTAAATAGTGAATTTAGTTATTGTAAATTGCTTATTGCCACAGGTGTCAAAACCAAAAAAATCATAATGCTAACCCCGTCAGAACTACCACCAACACATGAAACACGGAAAAAGATTTTTAATTATTTGTGATGGCTTCACCTGAATCCTTATTGCAGAGCTTTTAAATTACAAAATCCATATTAAGAAGCAAAAGGCCTGATATATCCAAGCCCTAGGACAGCTGCAAGGCAATGGAAGGTCATCCTACTGCAGCAAATTGTAGTACTGCCCATTTAAAGTATCATGTAATGCACTTAAGGAACGCTTTGTCCTGATCTGTAGTTGGAGGACTAACCAGAATATTCTTTTCCTTCAAGGCAGAATGAAATGATATGGAAGTTTTACAGCAGACTTTTCTTTACCCCATTATTGTGCTTTTGAAGAGGTTTGTTAGTTTCAGTTAGGAGGTCCAAGGCCAGCTTTTAGAGTATAAACTGTTCTGCTGAACAGGAGATCAGCACCTCAGCCCCTGCCTGGGTTTCAGACACACTTCTGGATGCCACAGTGCCATTTGCATGGCAATATCAAACCAAACTCATATGGCTTGCTTCCTTTTTTTAATTAACTGGGAATGCCAGTGATCCAGTGAAGTTTGTGTTACTGGATAAAAGGGCTGGTCTGTGAATAGCATTGTATTTGCCAAATGGTTCGCTAGTCATTTCAGTACAAACAAATGGATGGTGTCTGTAAGTCTGCAAACACTGTTGACATTTAGCCTTGTTTATGTTACTTTCCTTTTGCTGCATATTTTTGGCTAGAAGAGATACTGCCTGAATCAACATTGACTTCCTAAGCAGAAGCTAAGGGCCCAGCCTTGCATCCCTCATTCTCGATGAGTAGCACTACTTATATGACTAAGGATTGCAGAATCAGGTCCTGTGTTTGTTTGACTTTAAATTTCATTGCTATTTTCATGTAATTTAATTTGATTGTATTTTGTTGTATCAGAAATCGGTCAGGTGATAATTTCGGTATCACCATTTTGTTTACTGTTGAAAACTTTTAGTTACCATTTTTCATACTGTGGTGTGACATTCCCATTCCATTTATGTTTCTGGAAATTAACCCCTAAAATATCTGATACAGCTAAGTGCTGAGTACCTCCTATTCCCAGAGAGACTGGAGGCATTCAGTCCCTCCTAACACCACATCTGAAAGGGGGATTGTGTTTGCAAAAGGAGGCCTTGGTATGTGCCTTGATTTCAGACATCAGTGGCCAGCCGCAGCAAGGCAAATCCCTAGCACAGAAAGGCTTTTCTTTTCTTTGCAGAGACAAAATAATGATGTAAGCTTAGAGCTGTGTGATTTTTGCTCTAAGTTTCATCTCCCAAACAGTATATTCTTATTGTTTTTGTCATATCCAGGTCAAATTTAAATTATAATTTAGGATTAGGGAGAGGCATAGAGATGTTTCCAGGTCTTTCCAAAGTGAGACAATGCTCTGGTTTGTGTTTTGGTTCAGGAATATACATTCCTGTGTCTGAGGTATAGTATTTCCTATAACTACTCATAAACATGAGCAATCTAGACATTCTTGTAAGTCAAAACTAAGTGTACGATTAATACCTATTAAGAGGCCAATTTTAAACAATTAATTTGACAGCAATTATAATTTTATGTTACAGGCTTTCAGGAATAAATAACCAAATTCATCTTTGTAATCTAAGGAACTTAGGATATCTTTATGCAGAGATGATCTTGTTATGCACAGTATTGCATACCCGGAAATTCTGAGGTTTGCTCCCACCTATCTAGATGCCTGTAGTGTCAGGGATAAATAATTACCTGAGGCTTATTAATTGTTTCAGCAAAGAAAAAAATATATACCTTAAGTGTAAGCATTAATATATGTATACACAATACATCCACAATATATAACAAACCATCATAATAGTACAAAAATAGAGGTCCTGAATATGTTCTGTTATTTATGTGTTTGGCAAGCTTAGGGAATGGACTTTAGTATGAGTGAAAATTCTCTTAACATTTTTAAGGTTATTTATTGTCATTTCTATTTGAGTTTTTAATGGTCCTGTATTTTGTAATGCTTTAGCAGGAAAAAATACTGTAGTTATCTTTTTTCATATTCTTTGAGCAATATTTCTAGCTTAATATATTGTGCCAGGTTTTCCAATATTAACCAAGAAAGACAGTAAAATTCAATGAACAGAACTCTGACATCCACAATTTAAAACCTGTGATTGAAGTGAAATGTGTAAACTTCTAGTGGGTTATCATGTGCTTTGGAATAGAGTATTGTTGGAAGTAATTAGAAAATATATTAAGGTTTCCTGGTAATGAAGGTATGTAAGTTTTAATAATTGTTGCTTTCTGAATAAGTGTCAAACTATATCTTTAAATGTATATGGAGTTACAAGTTAGGTCACTTCTGAATGGAATGTAAAACAATACTAAAATGCTTCAATAACTTATCTCAGTGTTGCTAATAAAAAAAAAAGCTGTTAACCATTAGTGCAGTTTTGAGTCATTTTGTTAATTAATTCAAGAAAACTCTCTGAGAAACTGTTGTACCTTTTGGTAGACCAAAAACCACTCATGCAATCCACAGTTGTTTGATGCTTTGAGAGGCAAACTCTGCAAAGATGCTTGTTGGCCTTGTAAATGATATTTATTAAAAATCCCATCTTTTAAGGCATTAGAATGGTGCCATGTACTGTTAGGCAGGTATATAAGGGGGGGCATTAGACTTGTTTCCTCTATACCTTGGGAATGTGGGACCAGTTTCTCCTCCGTCACCAGTAAAATCCAGAAGAAATTTTTGTGGATGCCTCAAGGGTTGAAAAGAGAAGTGTGGGTGGATTAAGTGTGTGAATATTTGTGCCTGGGTGCTCGGCCAGGGTGAGTCAAATACGGGGTTCTAGTGCAGCAGCTGGAAAGGCAGCCTTAGTGAGCAATGGGTGTGCAAGGCCTATCCCAGTGGAGAAATACCAGGAGCATACAGAGTGATCTTTCTTGGGTAACCTTGCCCAGCCTTACTGAAGTCACAGCTCCAATCCCTCATATAGCCCTGAATGCTCATTCTGGTTTCCCATGGGAAGAATGTGTGATGAGCATCCTGACAATAGCCTCCCTCCCCAGGCCCATGTAGGATTCTCCTGAGGTAAAGCAAGTGTAGGAGAACAAGCAGCCAGCCTTGCCAGTGCCAGTAGCACCACCCAGATCCATGGTAAGTGTTTCCAGGATGGGGTCCATGACAGGTGGCCCGTTGTCCGGAGCACTGCTGAGCATGCAGTGGGAGCTAAAGGAAAACATGTCTGGGGCTCCCAGTGTCACGTCTTCATTAATGTTCTCCCTTCTAAATAGCATATTGGTACTTTTTATTTATTCCACCAAAACACCATGAGTCAGGACCTGACATTTTA
>NW_008239324.1:12934087-12936513 GCF_000691975.1 Corvus brachyrhynchos
AATACAGCATTTGTGAGACAACTGTAACATTTATCCAGACTCAGTGTGAGATTGTTCTTCCTTTTATTTGGAGAGCACTTCCAAAAAAGTATCAACTAGGAGCACAGAAAAAAAAGAAGACAAGAAAAAGTGGCATTTATGATTCCATTTAACCCCCATCGGGTATAATCTCATTTTGTGTAATACCGCTGGCTGTTCCCTGTCTAAACTTCTATGCAGTGAGCTGTGAATATAGTCCTTATTGTCCTGTGGGCAATATGACTAAGGAAAAAATATCTCTGTAATACAATGGAGCATTTGTCTGAATGGCATAACCTAAGGTCCATAACATCAAATCTAAAGTTGTAATTATACAGCTGCAGTCACACCACTCAAGTGAAGGCTGTGTCAGCACTTGTATTATATAAGGAATCCTGTTTTCAAGGGTTGATGAGTCATGTGCAAAAAACATTTATCACTAAACAATTGTTCTGATTGTTCTGAAACAACATCTAGGTATGTGCCTTTCCCCAGCAGGACATGGTCATGTCTTCTGCAATATACCATGGCATACTTTGCGAATGAGTGCATCTTTTTTGAGCTTGGAAACTACCTAAAAAGTTGGGACTTTATGCAGTTTTATTACTGTCAAAACATAAAGTGGGGAAAAAAAAGAGTGACCAAGGTATTCACTAACAAGGATTGTAACAGGCGAAACTTGTCTTTCTCAGAAATTATAAAATTAGGGTGGTTTTTTTTCCCCAGTTTGTCATCCCCAATTTTGCTTTAAGTTCTTGGATCTGAACACTTCCTTTGAAGGCCCAGTCACAATTTTGGTTTTTGAGCTGCCTTGAAATCAAGCCTCTCCAGCTCAAAGTAACTGTTATTGCCATTTGAAGCAGCCGCACATTTACTGGTGAGGAGCAGACAGGAAAGAAGTTTATTTACAGCAGTGCCACAGAGGTGAACCAGGAGCACTCTGCATCCCTCCCACGTGAATGTAAAAGGATTACACTTAGGATTGAGATCAAATACTGGAAACCACAGCAATTTTCCTACTACATGAAATTTCTAGATAAGTATGCTGGGTGTGAGTGACTTCAGCTAAGAGGGACTCCTGCCCAGAGCAGTGCCATTTACAAACAGGTGTCCCTGGAGGCAGCCCCACATCAGGCATTTGCACCCAAGCTGCCTTGCCCGCCCCATTGTCCGCGGAGCGAGACGAAGGCCAGCCAGTCCCTTTAAGCCGATCTCCTCTGATCCGGGGCGTCTGTAGCGCCATTCCCTGCATAGAACAGCCATTGTTCAGCTGCAGAGCAACAGTGGGGTAGAGAATAGCATGCCATGCTGGGGATCAGAGACTGAATTGTTCCTTAATTATCTCTTACTGAAGGAAAAACCCAAGGCATATCCCGATATGTGGCATGACTCTGTCAGAACACGAGTCTTTTAAAAAAGATTTGGGGAGAGGGGGATCCAATTCAGGAGCTGGCAATCCTCACTTCTCCTGCAGGTCTACCTGTGATTCACTCACTGACCATGGAAAGAAATAAGTTTTCTGCTTTGGATTCTACATTATGAAATGGAAAATAATAGTACTTATCTCCCTGGTAGGAGTGCTGTGAGGATAAATGAATTAATTAATGTTTGTAAAGCACTTTGAAGATGAAGAACATTATATAAGTCCTCAGTGCACAAATGCTTCCTTCTCTGACATAACTACAGTAAGCTATAAAAATGTACTGGTGAAAATAAACACATATTGCAAATATGGGTTGGGTGTGTGCGTGGCTGCGGTGCCCCAGCAGTGTGGGTGGGCCTGACTTCCTGAGCAGCCAGCAAACCCATCGCCAAAACCTCTCTTAGCTCCTGCCCCTGCACAGCAGTGGTGCTCGGGGCTCTCTGCAACAGCTTTGGCATGCTTTGACTGTAGTGTCTTTTCACCAAATCCATGGATTTTTACATCGGTGCTCTTTTGGGTGCCAGCTGGGCTGAGCTGCTGGGTTTTGGCCACTGCCACATCAAGCCAGCCCCAGCCCCATGTGCCACCAGGCACGGCAGGCGATGGGTCAGCAGTGTTTTTTCCTGGGCTGCTCCCTCCCCAGTCCACTGCCGTGCCTGTGTCAGCAGCTCCTTGTCAGGACCAGGGTCCTGCCACACTGTCTGCCACAGTTTGTCCCTGCTGTTCAGGGCCAGTGTGACTGGTCCCCATGGTGCTCGGCAGATCCCAGTCTGAATTGGCTCTTGTGTGTTTTTTTATTGAATGTCAGTGACTTCAGTTTGCAACTTTGAAGTTAAAATTTTTCTTGCCTGTTATTCAATGTCCCCATCCTAGGTTAGTCCTTGCTGCTTTATTCTATATATATATATATTTTTTTTTTTTTTTTTTTTCATTAAAGCCAGGAAGTGTGTTTGACCCCAAAATGCTCACACAAATAACAAGGCAA
>NW_008239324.1:12936921-12947628 GCF_000691975.1 Corvus brachyrhynchos
CATTCAAGCCAGGAAGTGTGTTTGACCCCAAAATGCTCACACGAATAACAAGGCAAATTAAGAGGATGAAGGGAAGGAAAACCAATACTTCAGCCATATAGAAATGGGACATTTATCAAAAGAGACATATAAGAAAAGGTTTGTGCATTGAGATGAACAGGTTAAAGATGAAATTCAGTATTTCTTTGGGGCTCTCCTCAATTCACAGCTGTTACATAGATCAATTTGATAACCTAAGAAAAAGGCCACTTTAGCCCTGATTGTGTCTCGTTTTACTTTTCCCTTTGCACACCTAACCCTGTTCCAGTCTGTGCACTTGGATTTCTTTTAAATCCTTTCAAATTATGCTGGTAAACCTGTTGCTGGCTCAGCCTGCCAGCTGGAGTGCAGAGGAGGGCAGTGTGCTGCTCCTGGGGGCTGCAGAGCCCCTGCCCTGCTCCCCACTGCCAGCAGCTGAGGGCTCTGCTCTCCCTGCTGGGAGTTTGAAGCGGGTGACAGCTTTTGCCCAGCAAAGTTTGCTGCCATGCCACGTTCATCCAGATGCCAAACGCACCAAGACGCATCACCAGCACAACCAGACGTCCCCAAACCCTGGTCAGCACCAACACGCACCCAGTGGTGTGGCTGAGGTTCCCATTCCCTGACATGAGAACCATTTAATAACAGGAGGGCATCTGGGTGTATTCACTAATTGTTATATAACTGTACATTGGGGTGAAAAAGAAGAAAACAAACCAGAAAAGCTTTCCCAAAGGATAGAGGTGGGAATCCCATTAACATGACGGCTCCCTCTTTAGTTGCTGAAATGACTGGCAGCAGGATAAGGTCAGAAGATGAAAACCAAGCCGTGGGGGACAGAGCGAGGAGGGGAGGGGGCCAATCAGTTGAATAAAAAACTGAGTGTCAGTGCTGGGGAAGGAGAAAACCGGCACTCCCACTAGAAAAATCCTCACCCTCTGCTCCCCTACTGTTTGTTTGGGGAAAATGCTGCAGCTTAATCAGAATTATTTACAAGATAATGGTCCATTGTTTGTAGTAAGACAGATGCTGTCTGTGGGAATTTGGTGGTTTATGCTCTATGCATTACAGTGCCATTGCTGTGTGCAGATGGGATCACAGTGGTATTGTTGTTATCCACTTTTTGGAAATTTGGAGGATCCTTACTGTGAAAGGAGGATCCTTAAAGAGAAAAAAAGAGCTTTCTCAGGCCCAGAGCTGGGATTTCTCTTAAGGTAGAACTGTGTTTGTACATGTGTGGGAGGACAACGTGGAAGCACTTTGCTTGAGACTTACAGCATGAGGGGTCCCTGGGCTGACTGTACTTGGTAGTGACAAACATCTATTCAACAGATGGATGGAGGGAGGGATGGATCCTCTGTGTCTTTCCAAAGGCTAGAAAATACATCCTGGTGGGATATGTCCATGCTCCCTCCTTTGCTGGGGACTGTCAGAGTCACTTGCTTAGAAGGTGGTGTGGGAGGTACACAGACCTGTCTGTGTGGAAGCCAGGCAGGCCTTCTCAGTGATCATCCTCTGGCTGTGTGACTGCAGCCATGGTGTTCCCTGTCACCCTCCCCATGCTGCAAGCTAAACACTGAGCACTTCTGTTCCACCAGAAAACTTCATCCTGATGATCTATGGGTGAGGCTGTGGGAAAGGCAAGCTAAATTTTTGCTGGATTCATATTGGAAACAAAAGTCCCAAAGTCCTAAAGAGAAAAGTCTTTATTTATTTAGAAGATCAAATGCAAGATTTAATATTTTTTTTACATTTTCCAGCTGAAAATGGCCCAAGTAGAAAGTTCAGTGTGGAGGCCTAGAGCCTGGCAAAGGGGACAGGCGTACGATGTGCAGGTGGGTGACCCTCTGCCATGAATTGCTGCATACAAGAGGAATAGGGAGCTCAGATGAGGCCTGTGGAGATGGCTGCTCCATCAGCATGTCCATCTCCCCAGCTGTCTGGGTCTGTCCCAGCAAAGCGTGAGGGACAGCAGCACCCACAGCCCTTTTCCATGACCCTGGAATGAGGGACAAGGACCACGCCATGCAGAGCTCTGCTCTCTCAGGAGCAAACCCTGCCCTGCCTTTGCTGCCTGGCCCACGGAAGCCTGGGACATGAGAAGATCCCTCCTCAGGGCCCTGCACGTTGGAGCCAGGTGCAGGATGAGGGGGTGGAGGGTGCCTGGGCGGGGGTGGGTGTATGTGTGTGTGTGCCTGAGCTTCCTCTCTCAAAAATCTGCTTTTAGTGTGCAATAGCTCACATATTACCTCGGCAGAGATCCATGTGCACCAAAGGCAACCAAGAGACGACAAATCACCAGAAGGGCTCCAGAGGGGATTTTGAGCATCCACGTCTGGTATCCCAAGATCCATTAGCTTGCAGGTAAAATGGAAAACTATGACCATCTCCTTTGTATGCAAGATAATTAAGCTGTCTTTCCATCACTGCAAAATGCCTGAGTTTCCCTGGAGAAAGCAGAGGACCTGGGAATGGGGAATGAGGCAGGGAAGGGCAAAGAATGGCTGATTCACAGTTTTTGGGGTCTGTGCAGCTGGAAATGGGTTTCCAACATCAGTATGTTCTCCTTTGGTTGTGTTTTCCCTGAAATGGGTGGTGGGAGGTGGCAGCTCCTGAGTCCTCCCTTCCCTCTGGGCTCAATGTGCATCCGGGGATGGAGCTGATAGCATCATATCATGAGTGGAAACCATTTGGCCCAATAAAAGGGATCTCCTCTGAATTTTGTGAAATGGAGTTTTCCAAGAATACCCTTGAAGGGTTAGATTGGCACAGGAGATTGCAATTCCTGAGTGATTGCATTTTTCCTAAGTATCTCCAGTGGGATCTGTACAGGGAGCTCTAAGTTTTTTTTCTCCAAGTCAGCATTTATTTGCAGAATCCTAATTTTGTATTTCCTGACATTTAAACTTTTCAGCCTAATATTCTAATAAGGATTCCGTCTGTCCGTCTAAATAAAGCTTCATTCTAATGAGGACACCATCCATCTCCTGAGATGGAGCTGTAACAACTTCCAGCCTCAGTGTAATTTTAGCTGGACTCCCTTCCCCACCCTCTTCTCCCCACGGACCTCTGTTTGGGGTGAAAATTATCTGGTTTGGGCTGAAGTTGTGCAGGATTTCATTTTGGGTCAAGTGACTGAGCTATTGTGTAAGCCTCTGCTTTCTCTCTGAAAAGGGGGATTTTGCTCACTCGCCGTTGTACGTTCAGTGCCTGCTTATTTGCAATTTCTGTTCATAAGACTGTGGGTTTTCATGCCAATGATTTTCTGTTTGAGTTGTTGGAGTAGGGAGGTTGTGGGACCATGCCAGTGTCAAAGGTTGTCACTTGAATGATAATTAATAACATTATCAGGATGATTATGTGTTTAGATGTCCAGAATCAGGAGTGAATTGAACTTGTTAAATTTAATTCCTACCTCCGAATGACTGGGGTATTGGCGTGCTCACCAGTCTTGCGTTTGCATAAAGGACAAAACTGGGAATTTGAAAGGGCAATGACTAATGAGAATTGCTGAAATTCTGGGCTTTTGGAGTTCGCAGGGCTTTTCCTACAGCACCATCGCTGTGCGAGCGTTCACCAGGCAGGAGAAGGTGCAGAGTGGGTGCATGACAGTGTTTATAGAGCTTGGTTTCACTGTGTCAGTTGTTGACTGAAACATCAAGTCGTTTGAGATTGGAGATCATGTCTTTTAAGGTCCAGAAGAGCCGTTTCACATGCGACTGATTACCTCTGTCAGAGGCGAGAGAGCCAGGTCCCACCTCGGTGGGTGGGATCTGAACTCCTGCTTTCAGAGGTCAATAACAGGGTTTTTAGACCTTTGTGCTTCTCAGTCCCTCATAGCCAGACCTTTTCTGTTAAAACTGTTTAAATTGCAAACCACTAATAAAAGGATCATATGTGTTTCCCACTGAACAGGTTCTTTAAGGCTATTACGATAATTAAAAACATATGGTGCCTATGCAAGTCAGAGGGAAACCACAGATGTACAAATTAGGTATTATATAAGGTTTTTCTTTTTTGCCCTTTCAAAAACTACAAGTCAAAGAGATACAAAGAGATGAAGATGATAATTTTTCTGGAGATGGTAGGTAGCATTTTGGATTTTTAATCATGAAATATGTAAACCACCTTTCTTGTACATAATCAGAGCAAACTCTTTCTCATAAGCAGGAAGAACAAAATATAGTGGCATATGACTGCAGTATTTATGGAAGGAATAAGGAAACACTTTGTTTCGTACAAGTTATTGGAGACCAAGAAACCTTTTGCATTTTTTATGATGTTTCCCTGCACAGACATGGAGGATTATATTTATTAAATATTGAATTATATTGAAATTGGATTGATGCAGCCAAAGGAGGACATTTCTTTGTATTCCATTTTTTCTCCTTTTAAAAAAGGGAAATGTACTCATATTGATTGCAGTACAAGTAGTCATTTGTTTTAATTTAAAAATATAGGATTGATTTTGAGAAGGTGATAAATACTGCTAATAAAAAAATTCAAAATGGGGATTTATAATGATTCTCTGTTAAGTCAATGGTTTAGAGAGGCTAACTTATAATAAAAGTAGAGACGTGCTGAAATATCCATAGCTAATGAATTATTTGCCATTTGCTAGTGCTGCAAAGTTTCCTTGGTTTGCTGGGTCCTGCTGCAAAAAGTAAAATTTATGTCATCTAATGCTTCTCGCTCCTTGCTTTGTCTTTCTCGTGCTAAGAACGGGCAGCTGAGGGTCTGCCAAGCAGCCAGGGGCCCCCTCCCTGTGCTGATGTGCACAGGTGTTCCAGAGAGGGGCCGGACCCAGGTGTGGCTGCGCTGCCTCAGGTTGGTGCTTGCCGTGGGGCTCGGGGGGGCCCTGCAGCTGCCCCTCAGCCCCCGCACAGGTCCCTGCTTGTGGCACACGGGACGGGCAGGGCTCAGCAGCTTCGGGAGCCCTGTGACTCGTGCCTGTAGCCTTGAGCTCCCTGGCTCCCGCAGCACCAGCATCTACCTGGCACCTGGCCCTGTCTCCGGCGACAGACACCTTCCTCTTGCCCGTGGGGCCTGACGCCTCCTGTGTCCCGGCAGGAACGGGACCGCAGCAAGCCCGGCGTTGTGGCGGGGCTCACAGAGCATCCCACCGGCACAGAGCTCAGCAGGCGGCGGATGAAGGACGCCCCTTCTTGTGGCTCCCAGGCCACGGCATGGCGAGCACCCTGCCCACGGCTGGGCTTGTCCCTCTGCCGTAAGGGGGAAGCTCTCCGCCCGCCTGTCCCAAGAACCAGCCCCAAGAACCAGCCCCGGCTGGGCCAGCTGCGGCTGCAGCCCGGCTGGGGGACTGCGCCCGGGGCGCGTCGTGTTCATTCTTTTTTACACCCCGGGCAGGCAGCCCGCACCTACAGCCGGGATCTCAACCCCAGGTGCAGCTGAGCCTTTGGAGACCCCTTGCTCTGTTTGCTGATGCTTTCTTCTGTCTCTCAGCAAAAAGTAGGCAATTTTTTTTTTTCATTCTTTTTTTTCCTCCCAAATGAACTTTTAGAAAAGACCAAAAAAACAAATCTGGGGAAATAAGAGCAGGAGACGACTGATGCTAACACTTCAGGTTTGCAGGAGTGGTGGCTGAGCAGGCATTTCTGAACAGTCTTTTCTTTTCTTGAGTGAGTGATAGCAAACTCAGTGTTATTTCGCATGTAGGTATTACCATTTTAACTTTTACTGAGGTAAAATAACACCTTGTCACTCAGTGCAAATACCAATCACAAAATGAATTAATTGTAATAACTGTTGTCAACAGAACAAAAGACTTGTTGCTTTCCTAAGCAGATTTCAGTGCCACTGATAACTATATACAGAGGTTCCCTTTGGGCTTATTCGGTGCATGTAGTCAGAACATAATTTCATCTGTCTTTCTCTGTACTTTGTTGTAAAAGTCTCAGAAATTGAGTTAAAAACCTGAATTCTTTTACATATCGCTAAGCATACACTTTTTCAATCGTTATGATTTTTTTTCTCACAGAATCCCTAAGCATTTTTACTAGTTAATTAACACTTTTTTTTGTGGCTAATTTATTAAAGAATTAACAAGTTTATAACAGTCTGCAGAATCTGTTGGTTCACCTTAAGCTGTGATGGACAGTTACTTTCTCAGAAAATATGGGCAGCTGTTTTGCTACACAAAATAAATTTTTGCTGATGTTACTTCTTCAGCCAGTCATCTTTATCCAAGACGAACACTGCTATCCCAATAGATGGGGGAAGTTTCCTTTGAAAAGGGGGGAAGAGAGAAAAAATTAGCCAAGAAAAGCAGAATTCTTCATACTTGTGCTAACCACAAATTTATTCAAGCAAAGTTTTGGATGGGGGGGGGCAGTTGGAAACTAATTAACTAATTTCACAAAGGAGCCTCAGTACAGCAGGGATCAGTGCCAATATGCTATACTCATTTTACATGGCTATTTAGCTTAATAATCTAAAACACTATGGCATATTCTCTATATTTTACTGCAAATGCTATGTATTTTCTTAAAGAAACTTATGTTAATATTGCAGCCTGGGATAGTCAGCCATCACTGCCAATGGAAGAGACACTCAACAGGAACTGACCCATACAGCAGTTAGAGACCCATTTTGCATCCTTATTTAACAGAATGTGTATTTTAGATTGCTTTCCCCCTCTTCCCTTTCATAACATACCAACAGGCTTCAGTACTCCCTGCCCTCCTTGGGAGTAGAATCACAAACTAATATAAAATACATGGAAAAGTAATTATCCCTGCATCTTCCCCAGAAATAAGATGGAAATCAGGAAAGTGCCCCATGTAAAAGTCTGTTTGGGTAAGGCTGCCTGGCATGAAGGGTGGGAGGCTAAAGAAGCACCGGTGGAGCAGCTGAGCATCGTTAGCTGGGCGCTGGGTCCAGCTGCTCTCGCTTGGTTAAACAGGGTGCATGCAGTTTTTTACTGCAGCACTCTTGTGCAGGAGAGCAAGAAGCACCCTGGAACCACAGTAAGACCTTGCTGAAATCTTTTCCTTTCCAAGTGTGGTTGAGGTGTAGGGCCAGGAGCCTCATGCAGCCCCTGTCTGGGCTTTGCAGTGGGTAATATTAGTGCCATGCAGCCTTGATGTGGTGAATTTCAGATGTTTCCCGTCCACCCCTCTGCTGTCAATAATGTTTGGTTTGTCTTTCTCATTGGCAAATGCTGTGTCTTCAGCCACCAGTAAAAAATTCCTGCTTCTACTGGGAACTTGCTTTTTGCGTGGGCAACTTGGCTCTGCAGCTGCAGTAGAGCATCTGTCTGCCTCACATGGGCTCGTGGTGCCGGGGAAGGACCCGCTTGCTCACCACTCTGCAGGGCTGATGCATGACTCAGTGTAAGCTACAGCACGTTTGTTCTCACAGTCTTCTCTCCTTTTCATTGTTTAACGTAAACAATTCTCAATGTGCCTGAGTGATTTTTCTCTCATGTACTTCCCATGGCAGATGGGCCTGGAGTATCTGTGGTGGTTGTGCTGGAGCTTGAGTGGTTTTGTTTCAGCAGCCTTGGACCAAGGCTGTGGATGACCTTGTGTGGATGCACAGGGATGTAGGAAGGCTGTGCAAGAAACTCTTCCTGCGGGTCAGGTGTTCATCAGAGAGAAGTGGCTATGGGAGGCAGTTGCTATGGTTGTGGTCCTTGGGCCTGTGGCTTTTGTGCTGCTGTAGTTTTTGGGACACCCAGCCAGCACTGTCTGGGTTCTGCTGCACCTCTGTCATTGCTCCTCTCCTTGGGGTTGCAGCTTACCTCCAGATGTAAGGTTTTGGACAGAGGAAGCAGCATGAAAAAGGTTGACCAGCATCTTCTGTGTGTTCTAATGCTGTGTGGGTGGGGATAGCAGCAGCCATCCTTGTATGGACTCACGGGGTGTTTTCAGAAAAAGCCGATGTTAAAAACCGCAGGTCAGGCTGGGCATGGGCAGCACAAATGCGACAGGAGGACACGTCCACTTCCCCCACGCCAAACCTGGGAGTGTGTGCTGTGTGAGAAAGCAGGGAGAGAGCATGCAGTTCTCCTTACCCTGCTGTCTGCTGCCCCTCCTCCCCTCACCCATTTATATCTCAGTAAATCTGTTTGACAGAGAGAAAATACTCCCAGCCTCTCATATAACACCCTCTCTTGTGCTGACTGGTGCTTTTTGCTGTTGTAACTTGGCTGTCACATTGTTTGCCCACTGTCCCTTTGAGGCACATCAGTAATGGTGTTCCTCCAAAGTTGGAAATTAGGGTGCCCTAGGTCAGGTGGCCAGGAGCTTTCCACAGCAGAGCCCGACAGCCCCAGTGACTGGCAGGATGGGACTTGTGCTGTTTTGTTGTCACTGGGGCTGATTTTGGATTTGCTTCTCAGCCATCGCTGTTCTGTGGTTTTTTTCTGCTTCTCTTTGGGTGATTAACTGCGAAAAGAAGCGCTTCTCGTTTCTGCGAGCCACTCCTCTCCCTGCTTCTTGGCACTAGTTGCTAATCAAAACAGGTCTTTGATAGCCAAATGGCATTTGGCTGAGCCAAACACAGAGCTAGACACACAGGCTTCTTGTGATTAAGCGCTTTATTAATGTGAGGTTTAATGCACGTTCACTCCCAGCGTGCGGACCCAATGGTAAATGTTCAACAATCTAATTCTGTAGCACTGTGTTTTATTTAGCATGAAAATATTCCCGGGTACACAAAAACAGTGCTCCACTTAGGAGCGATGCTCTGAAGGATTTTAAAATACTAATTTTTTGCTCTTTCCAGAGCAAAGGTGTGTTAGCCTGTCATTTTATAAAGGGACAAGCTGCACTTTTTTTTTTTTTAACCAATCGTGTTTCTATGGATAAACAAGTGTAGAGTTCTAAACTAGTAAACTTTTACCATATTTGTATAATTCACGTTGATATGATACCAGAATATTCCAAGAGACATTTTGGGGAAATTTGTAAAATAAATGTGCTTCCTGGCAGACACCTTGTGCGCCAAGTTTTAGCCTGGGCTGCATTTTCACAGCTGAGTTATAAACCCCTGAAAAACAGGATTTATAATGGAAATGCTGACACAACCTTAACCATAGCACTGCTATCTGGTGCTGCTATAATATACTGTACGAAGAAATCAGTTCATTAGTTAGTTATAAACAAAGGACAGAGATAGTAAATTACAGTAGGTATTTCAGCAGTTTTCTATATATTTATGACACAAAAATATGCAGCTGCATTTTATTTCTTTAGACAGTATTTAAGGATTTCAGATTTAATACACATTAGTTTGGATATGCACATTGTGCATTTTGGTCTTGCTGTTCCCTCTTGTAGTTTTATTCATGGTATTTTCTTCTTTCTCTGTTGCTCATTAGAAAAATGTTAAAAATCCATTTTCATCTGATTAATAATAAAGCTGATCACATGTAACCTAATTTTCATTCACTGCTGCCCCTGTCTGTGGAGTCATATACAAAGTGACCTTTGAATCACCACTGGGCCCATAAAGCACAATAAGCACCATTGTCCTGTCAAAAATTGAAGATGTTTTACATCATTACAAAATTTAATGTTCCATCTTTTCAAATGCACTACTTTTCAAAGGCCACATTCCAATTGAAGCTCATTAAAATCAGACTCAAGTTTCCTGTGGTGGGGATGAGAAAGAGTTTCTCATGCATTCGGAGTAATATGAATCACTCTTTTAAAACAGATATGGTTACATATTAGTTTTGAAAGGTACAGTAACTGCTGAGCCTCCACTGTCTGCAACAGTGAGGCTTTTGTACTTATAAATCTAATAACTGCCTCCTGATCCCTTGTACTTCATCCACACTGTATCCTATTTACTTATGAATAAATCAACTTTCTAAATAAAATTGTTGTTCAAAAGTTCAGGGGTTGAATTATAGGAGTCTCTGGCTCAAAGCTTCTATTAAGGTTTTAGCAGACATCTGTAAAACTCTTGTTAAAAAAAAAATCGGTTTTTCTCCAAACTCCTTGAATACATTAGATTGGGAGAACCAAATTCTTCTCTAGGGCAATCCTTTAAAGTCTGCTGAGTTACACAGAGGCTGAATTTGCTTCCTAATATTACTGAATAATTTCTCATAGTGTTTTATTTATAAATCAAATAGAACTTTGATAAACTGATGGCTGAAATGGGCTGTATGTTTGTAAATATATTATCATGCTTGTACTATGCTAGTAGAGTTTTACTCAGAGAAGTGGAAGTACTCAGGGATTCAATGGAGCAACATTAAAAGGCTGGTTGTCCCTCCACCCCACTTTCCTTGTGAGAGGGGCTGGCAAGCTCCATGTAATTCCATTTCCACAAATAAAAGCAAAACAGAAAGTTATTTCAAGCCTTTGAAGAGTTAATTTGCAGTGCTAAATATATATATCGCTGAATCTTGTGTGTACAGACGTGCGTGCTGCTACCTTATATGTAAAGCAGATGTATATAAATATTATTGCACATTTGGTTTACTACAGCTATTACATGATCTCGCATTACACAGAAGGAGTTCCATATATTGGTCACACCCAGTATAAACTGTGCTGCAAAACACAGTGCATTAAACATTTTATGAAGAAGATAGACACAAATGCATGGTGAATTCCATTTTCAACTGTTGACAGACCCTGAACATGTTTCCTCTAAGTTTATGATCATGAAACTACAGCTATAATTTGCCAGGCACTGTTGCAAGTGAGACAG
>NW_008239324.1:12947642-12963532 GCF_000691975.1 Corvus brachyrhynchos
AGGAATGTCAGTCTTTTATCAATATTGCATTAAGTTGCTATTGCATTTTCAGTATTCCTGGTGTAGCTCATTAACATGGTGTATTAGCATAACACGTGATAAAATCAGGTGCAGGCCGTTCCCACGTTTTAGTTATAATGTTTTTAATGTATACAGTGATGTAAAAAGATATGAAAGAGTACAAACCCAGTGTGAGATCTGTGGATATCAAGAGCTATAGAACAGGCAACTCTTACGTAGGTCAAGAATATGGAATACCACACACTGATAACCCATTTAGCTTTGAGATTTTGCTAGACACAGTTCAGCAACACCAGACATTCTCAGTGCTCGTATTCTGGGCTGTGTTCTGTGTGGAGACAATATTGAACGAAATTCTTTGACTTCTCATGGTAGTAGTAATCTTAACGTCATTTAACACACAACCAGAAGTGGGTTGGGTTGATTAATGAAAAATATAAATAACTGGATAAAGGTGTCTTGGCAATCTGTATTTGCTGGTGCTCTGATCAGTTATATTGTGTTTTCTGCATTGTGTTTTGGTCTCAGCATTTGTGTAGGTTCCTTCATTTGTTACTACTACTACTACTAATTAGTATTCATTATTTTATTAACTGGGTGTATCAGTAGATTATTGAAAGTATCAGGTATTGTCAGTCTAGCCTGTCCCTGTATTTAGATAAAATCAGCTGGTTTCTCATCTTCTTCACGTGGTTTGCTGTGGATGATGTTTGGTGCTGGCCTGGTTTCACACTTCCTGTCATCTCTCAGCCCACCGTGGGGCTGTGTCTGGAGGATACTCTTTCTCCCCTTTCACCCAGGGCCTTCTGAAGAAGCATGTGAAACCTTTCCTCTCCCCTCTGTAAAGGCCAGATTTTCCCATCCTGCCGTTTACAACTCATATGGAAGTGAGTAAACTTTGTGGCCTGCTAAGGGCTGCTTTACGAAGTGCTAAAAGGCTTTAAAACAGCAGCACCACAGCGCCGGCTGCTGCAGGAGGCGGTGGGCAAGTGGGGGTCCCACAGGGCTTCACTCCTGCACTGCCCACTGGCACCTTAAATTGGGAATGGTCCCTAATTCTGAATCATTTATTCCCTTTTGGGGTAGCTGCAGCCCTGGCAGCCACAGTACCTTCAAAGGGTGCCAAACAAATCTCCTTCTTCCAGCTGGAGCAGGCTTTTTTGGGGCAGGCTCTCCCCAGGATTGTGGGCAGTGAGGTTATCTTAGCTCCCACAAGTGTCTGCATGTGCACCGGTGTGGCACCTGCCTTCCCCAAATACCTGTTCCCTCTGTGCAGAGAATCACACATTTCTTCAGACAGAATTTCTGGTTTTTGACCAACAGTAACAGCCAACCTCTGGAATTGACCTCAAAAACTGAAGAGCAGTAGATTGTATAAAATAAAGCTTGTGAGCTTTTCTCACTCTTCCTGACAAATGCTAAACCTCACCTTTCCCACTTCCAGGATCAGTGGTGCAACCTTGGAGAACAAGAACAGAGATTGCAGCTCTTGCTGCAGTTCAGTTCTCAGGTCACAGTCTCAACTGTGGTAATTAGTTACAAACACCTGTATATGTAAGAAAAAGGGGGGTACTTCCAATTCTTGTGTACTCCTAGGAAGAAACTTGAACAACAGAAAAAAAGGGACCACCAGATTGCTTTGTTCCTTTAACCCACCTCGCACTTAGTGGATCCATAGCAGGTACTGACAGTACTTGAGAAGATTAGGGAATGGTCTGAGCATGCTATGGCATAACAGCCACCCAGCAGGGTGAGCTGGTATTGTGCGTCAGCCAGGAGAAGTGGAAAAATACTGACAGCAAAACTTTGAAGCCCTCTCTCTTGCAGGGACTTTCCTTAACCATTTCTCTCACCTTCTGAAGAGCCAGACTCACAGGGAGACCTTTATTCCAGCCCACCTTTTCTTTCTTCTTGTCCCTGATTGTCCCACAGGCATCTCCTGCTGCAGGAAACCAAGAGGTCTGTCTGTCAAACAGAGGTGGCTGCTGCTGATGAAGGAGGACTTCCTTCCCTCATGATAGTAGCATGTGGAATGAATAGAAAATTTTTCCTTTGAGGAAAAACTTCAGTCAATCCACACTTGTCTATTTAGGACAAGGCATTTAATTGGAATTTCCTTCAAACTTTATGTTTAAGTACTTTATTTGCCCCATTTAATTTTCTTAAGCAGAGTCTATAGACAGATGCATCTCTTAGGACCAGGTCTTTGTTTTTTCTCACTTAGAGCATTGGGCTGCCTACATCAGGCAGCATTAAAAATTCAAGATTTGCCCTCATCAGTGATTACTTTGAATAGGAAGCAGGTTATTATTGTATAGCAGGATGCGGTGGTTGAAGGACTGAGAGTGTGGGATGGTGCTCACTGCATGTACACCTTTAATAACAGTACTTCTGCATCTACACATTGTCTGTGTTTTCCATCTTGTTCTCTCCCATAACAGTGGATACAAATACAGACAGGCAATTTCTCTTGGCTTTAATGGGCTTTTCCTTGGTAAACATAATTCCTTGTATTGTGTAAGCTTAGCTGGCAGTGGGTGCATTGACAGTCAGTAAACATGTTATGTCAGAGTACATACGAATAAAGTTCTGAAATTCTCTGATAGACAGAAAGTTTTCAGATGTTATGAGTGGAGTTACTGTGTTATCTTGATAAGCATAAATACATTTCAATAACAACTTACTGAATAAGTGATTTTTGTGTCAGAAAAACAAACTGTTGGTACCTAAGCAATATGCACATTTTGGGAGAGGGGCGGTTTGTAGCTTCCTCGTTTTTTCAAGTAAGGAATTTTTTTGCATCATAAGTTGAAAACAGAAGGAATGTCCCTGCTCCAATGAAGGAGACAGATCCTTGCATGCATTTAAAACACAGGATTGTGTGTAGTGGTATGGATGGCAGAAGACCCCGGTAAGCAAAGCAAATATAGCTGTGCTAATTTGAAAGCTAATACCAAAATTAGATTTGTAACTATGTAAGACATAAATCAGAATATTGGTAACTAAGATCCTTAGGGACTGCAGGCATATTTTAAAATGACAGGTACTGTGTTGTTTGTATATTCTCCATCTGACCATGTTTCTGCCAGAGAACAGGCAAGTCTCCTGCTAAATGCTTCAAAGCCATCCCCATCTCTTCAGAAACCCAGAAAAAGCTTGTTTGCTGCTCCTGCCCATCCTGCACACCCAGCTTATTCATTAGCAGACTAGATCCTCATTATGATGATCTCATTCATTAGCAGACTAGATCATCTGGTGCTTCCAAACTTCTTATTTCAAAGCGCTGTCTTCAAAGTCAGCTGCTGAGAGTCCCAGGCTGTGTCACGGCTGCTTGGGCCTTGGAAGCTATGCTGTGAGCTGATGTGTTTCCTAACAAGTGAGCTGCATGTGCAGGGGAGGCTTGCACAAACAGGGATGGGAAAATCCCGTAGGAATTACCAATACAGCACCCAATAAGGTCAGTGCAATGTGAGTGGTTAGGGGACTGGCTGATAGGCTTCAGGATGAGTTCAAGCACATCATGACTGCTAAACTGAGTTTTAAAGCTGGGGCAGCAGGAAGGGTTGCATGGTTGTGTGCATGGGGCCAGGTGGCAATTATTCTGTAATTTTCATAGGAGACATTTTTTCGTTTGAAATTTCTTTTGTACATTCAGTTATGAAGCTCTAAAGCTGTGTAGCAAGTAACTCAGGAGTGCTGTCCAGGTAGAATCAAATGGCAAAATGTGACTTTCCAGAGAAAAGAAAAAAACAGTTCCATGCTTTTTCTCCAAGCATAAGAACATCCAGCTTAAATAGAGTATTCAATTTTTAATGAATTGGGATCTTAGTGTCCTATGATCTATGGATGAGGAGCTAAAATATGATAAATGTGCACACAAAACTTATGGGATCATGCATGGCACAGTCCCTTTGGAAGATACTCTTGTTTGTTTTTTGGTTTTGGTTTTTTCTTAAATTTTCTACTTAGATATATTCTTGATCATGGACATAAACTGGTAAGTGATTTGCAGTACTTTCAATCATTTCATCAAACATTTTTACCTCTGTAAATAAGCTGTACTTTAACCTAATTTGGTATGCCTCTCTCCTACTTGTAGAAGAGAGGAAGGTTTTAAAATGATCTAATATGGGACAGTATTTAGCATTCAGTATTTTCTAGCCCAAGAAACATTATATAATAATCTATAATCAAAACCACTAAAAACCTGTTAACTGCTAAACTCTGTTTCATTCTAACATTACAACTAAAACTCATTTATAAGTAAATGAAAGTCAAGAGGATTAAATTCAATTAAAATTACTTTGAAGTATGGGGGAAAAATGTTTCATGGTGATATAAATCAACATATTGTTATTGCCTTCTTTTCCTTATCCGTTAAGGGTCTCTAAAGCAAAATGTAGTCTAAATTATACATGGAGAACAAATAGAGAGAAAAGAATGCCACGCACCCACAAGCGCAACCCAACTCAAATGAAAGGTTTGGGTGTACTTGTGGATGAATGGTGTGCTTTTCTGTATGCTTTGCAAGCCAGAATTGTGGAAGGTTTCTCCCACTTGCAGCCTCCATACCTTCGCTGAGTGCAGTATAAATAGAAAGCCAATTAAAGTACATCTTTGTTATAAAAAAGAGGGAGACAAACAAAAAAACCAACACCATTTGAGTGTGCATGCATTTTTTACTGAAAGTAGGATCTCAGCAGAGAAATTAACTTTAATAATCTATGGATTACAAGACATATCAAACCTTCAAAGCACTGCAGCGTTAGATCTATTCTCAAAAGGGTTTAAATTACTTTAATAGTTAATAATAAGTGATATGACTCATTTTTCCAAGTAAATCAAGATCGGTTGTCATTTGTACATCTGGTCTCCAAACCTCTTAATTATGGCAAAGAAATTCCTCAGTACCTACTGAGCACCTCTGAGGTGTGTAATACTAAAATGCACTCTTATTTTTTCTACTGTTATTTGATGATTTAGGACATAAACTTAAAGCAAAGCAGAGAGCAATGTTTTAAGTATCCCTCTAACCCAGAAAACATCAAGCCCCGCTAGAGAAACATGCAGCCACCCTACAGCAAAATTCAGGACACATCCCTTACTGTCAATTGAGCTATTGATCTTAAACATGCAAGGAGCCCTTGGAAACCTGTGTGTGTCTGTGTGCAGATATGCAAATCATGAACATCCCACTGAAGACATTTTTATTGAAGGAGGGCCCAATTCTTCAACCTTCCTGAAAAGTCATTGTTGGCCACTAAAAATCAGCAACTGAAAATTTCACTAACTCCTTGCCCAGAGAAGTTTGCTCCCATGAGCAAGATCAGGACCATAGAAAAACAATGCTACTGTTGTTTAAGAAAAGAACCTCACTGTCTGCTTTAAATCATATATTGTTCCCACAGGTTTCAATTACTTCACATAACGAGACGGTGCCAGCGTGTAACAATGGCGTGGCTTTCTGTCTCCATGGCTCTGGTACAATACTTTTAAATGAATTATCAAACTGATCAAAACAAACATTGTTCCTCTCATTACTGCACTGCAACCTCGCCATTAGCAGAGTTAGCATCCACACATGTAGTCAAGTGGCTGGGGACACAGATGCTTGCTGGGCAAGTTGCTCTCCCCGCAGGAGAGGCTGCAGGGCTGGGGACACAGCTCCTCTCGCTGCCAGGGGTGGGCAGGGTGCTCCTCCACAGGCACCTGGACCTGTCCTTAGTGCATGGCAATGTGTGAGCATCATAAGATCCTGCACAGCAGCTTAAAGAGTTGTGATGGTAGGGTTCTTTTCAAGGGGGGATTTTAAGGAGGAACAAAAGCTAGCATCATATTTGTCCATGCTCATAAGAATCAGCCTATTAAAAACACCATTACAACATGAAACTCAACAGCAACTTCAAACTGTAAAATTATTTTGCATCATTTCTTCAAAGGCCACACAAAGCACAGATAATTCATTCTTGAATCCTAACATTTGTGTGGGAAACATGGAGTGACTCTTGGCTGGCTGTCATTTGCAGTTTGCAAGATCGAATGAGGGAGGCCAGAGACAGAATCATGGAATCACAGAATAGTCAGGGTTGGAAGAAACCTCTGGACATCATCCAGTCCCGATTCCTCTGCCAAGGCAGGGTCACCTGGAACCAGTGCATGCAGGAACCAGGTGGGTTTTGAATGTCTCCAGAGAGAAAGGCTTCACAACCTTCCTGGGCAGCCTGTTCCAGTGCTCAACCACCCTAAAGACAGGGGGCAGGAAACAGTTGTTCTCCTCTTGTTCTTTGGCAGGTATAATGTCTTGCTAAGATTATGAGTTGTTTTAAAATAGTGGTCTACATTTTCTTCTTTAACTCCAGCAGTCTTTTTGTCCCTTGCCGTGACACTTTTGCTGCGTGTCCCTACCACAGCACTCACCAGCTCAAGGGAACTCCTTCTGCAGGCCCAGCTGGCCCCAGCCAGGCTGCAGGGCTGTGCGGGCAGCGTGTGTGCGAGCTCCTGCTGCAGCCGGGCTGCTCGGTGCACCCAGGCAATATCAGCTGAAAACCAGGCACACCCTCCCCGCCTCGCCCAAATACATCTGTGGATAAATACCAATTGCAAAAAATTGCAATTTTCATAGCCATTATGAAGAATTGCTTTTTTATCCCCCTCAGACCTAAGCTAGAGTTTTACCACTGGGTAGGACAGGATCTGTGCTGAAAGACGACTCTAATGTTTATAGATGCTTTGCTGGCAGATCTGTGAACTTTCTGCCATAAAGTGAACTTCTGCAGTTGTGCTGTTGCATTAATTTTGCAAGTATTAATTTAGGCTCACTGCACCTTGGAAATCATTTGAATATTTATTATTTTAATTATTTATTTTCAAAGTTAAATTAAAGCACTATTGTCTTGCAACTAACCCTACTTGTTCCACCAGTCCAAAAACAAAACCTCAAGTCTGATAACCTTTATTTATAGATGGCAATAAGCATATTTAGCAATTTTATTATTCATGACCCTTGTACTAAATATCATAATCAGAATACAGATGTGTGAGATAATTTCTATGTGGAAGTCACTGGAGTAATTCTTGTAAAATAAAAATAGCATTGTGTTCAGAGGAATAATATGTCCATATTTAATGTGTGCCTTAGTACAAACAAAGAGACCACACAGTGTTTTTTTGAAAAGTCCTACATTAATAACAAGCTTCATGAATAGAAACAAAGCTCTAAAAATGTGATTTTTAGTGTTAACTTTATTTTCTGTCACATGCTTATATTCTTCCATATATAGTCCTTAGATTTTTTATTACAAACAGGAAAGGGGCTGCTGTGTGCTTTGTGTGAAGCATAATCAGAAAATGTGCAATTTCTTGAACTAGTTGCTCCCAAGAAGTTAAACTCAGTCCTTTGTTAATGCCACCTTTACCGATGTCTGTACTAAAGATGCAGATGATCAGATAAACATCATATTCAGACTTCACTCACTAATTGACTGAACAAGAATCGGTCACACTTTATGTACCATTCCATAATGGATTTTCATGTTTGTGAGCCCTAACTGGCTGTGGAAATGGAAAGCAAATGTCGCATAATCACAAATAACTTTGTGGTTTAGGTTTTTTTAAGCCAAGAGGAAAAAACAACTTTTTTCTTCCCAGTTTGTGACAGGTTCATCATTACAGACAGGTGATGAATGATCATTTTTTGGTCATATCAGCTCTTGTGCTACTGTTTAGAGAATTTTTAAAGTGATCTCTAAATATAACATCTTTCAGTTAGATGTTACATGAATAATTGATACAGTAAAGTGATGCTGAAAGACACAGGTATAATAATTGAAAGTTTTTTGTCAGAGGTTTTTGAGAACACATGCCACTTATTGAGTATCTGACTATCACCATATTAAGCTGGGTTTCTTTTTTACTTGTGTATCTTCAGCAGAAGCTCTCATTAAGCGTATTGTAAAAAGATCCTTTTATGAAAATGCTATCAAGTATTTATAACTACAGCACTGAAGATCAGAGGAGGATATTGTTCAAAATCTGTGCAACATAAAACTGGTCAGAAATATCAGCATCAATCAGTGTCAAAATTAAAACTGACTTGAATTTGTTTTCTTTTAAAATCCTTTTTATTTTTTTTGAGTGGGTTATAACAAGCGCATACTCATTTTGACAATCTTATTTGCTGGCCCCACATTGCAATAAATCAGAAATGTGCTGGTAATAAAAGGAAAATATTAAGGCTAACAAAGCAACAGGAAAAAAGCATTCCTAAAAAAAAAAAAAAGAAATCAACCCACCACCACCGCTAATCTATGCAAAATAGGAACCCTTCTTTCACCAGAAAAGTCCTAATGTGAATATGGAAATAGGGGAACTGTCCATGAGCCTAAAGGTTTGAATTATCAGTCCTAATACTTTTGGCTTAAAAAAAAAAAAGAAAGAAAGAAATCCAGTCTGGATTAAGGGTTATTAGATACTCCCAAGGCTGAGTAGCAGAAGTGTGACCATGTATTACCCACTGGACACTTCTTCCCATCCTGTATATGAAGAGATTATCTCAGATCTCTAGAAGCCAAAAGAAGGGATAATATATATACTTCTGACATTGGCACTCTTCCAAGAGAAAGTTGTAACAAGCCTGACAAATAAGAAAAAAAAGCAAGCCAGAACAAAGGGTGAATGGCATATGGTGGTTATCCTACAATATGGTCCTTATCCCTTTTAATACATCTCTGGAAGACATAAGTGAAGCATGACAATGTTTTCCAAAGAGCTGACATGGCCACATTGTACTCTTGGAGAAATTATACTATTTAAATAATTTTAAAAATAATATTAGTTATTTTTTATGTATGGGTCCTGGGGGACTCATAAACAGGGTGCCTGTTCAGGCTAGATCCCTGCACAAGGTCTTTGCTTTCACTTCAGCTGTGTGGCTGGTTTGTTCCAGATCTTTTGGGGTGACTGGTCAGTTTAGGAGTCTCTCTGGTCACAACAGTTGTTTGTGTGTGGGGAAGTACAGCTTGGGAATCAGTAGTCTTGCTACTAAGGTGACCGTGCTGATATTGTGCTTTTCCTCCAAAGGGCAGGAAAAAGCCTCCCCAGGGCTTCAGCCCAGACCTGTGGCTGCTGCCCAACCTGCTTGTCACCCAGATCAGGCAGAGCAGCTTCCACCCTGTCTTGTGTTCTCTTTAGCGTGAGTGTTCCCCATCCAGTGTTAGTGGTCACCACTGACAGAGGGACAGCACTGCTTATCACAGGGACTTTTTAAAATGATGTGACCAAGGCAGAGAAGCAGCAGGATACCTCAGATGACTGCAGAGTTACATTTCCCTGCTGTCCTTTCCTCCATGGCAATGTTGCCTGTTGTGGTGGGATGTATCATCCCACAGCCAGGGACTGGACCAGCAGCCATACAGGTTCTCTGCCTGTTAAAGCAGTCTCAGTACTTGTCATCTCCCTCCCTCCAGGATTTTCTGGATCAGAACACAAAAGTTCTGAATGTAGATTTGTCATGTGGGAGCCCCTGGATGAGTGGATACTTGGAAAGAGCACCGCTATCTCACTGTTGCTAGCTGCTCAGATATTAAAAATAAAGGAATCCTTTCAAAGAAAGGATATTCTCATCACAGAATGCCAGATCATATTTTGTATCTAATCCTTCTGACTCCAGTAAAAAAGTGAACAGAGAGTAAAACAAAGTAAGTACTTTGACAGTGTCTTAGTTAAAACAAGATCTCTGGAAATGAGCGCGATAATGAGCAATAGGCTAAAAATTCCAACATATTGCACCAGGTCCTGAGAAATAATGCAAAAGCAAACGCCTTTGTTCATATAATCACCAGTAACAGACTCTGCTGGCTGCTTATTAATTGCCTGAATGGCACTGGAATTTTTTTGACCAAAAGACGAGGCCACTTTTCCTAAGCCATTACTCCTCACCCCCCCTCTGCAGGATACTGAGGAAGGTTTTGAAGCTGTTACACTGCTCTGATACTGGCCAGGTCTTTGGGCATTGAAATCCCTCCAGATGGCTCCCTTCCTCCTGACACACTTGTAAACAAGTTTTTTTCTTTTTTAGACATTGGTAGCATTGCTATATAGTGATTGAAATATTCCAAAAGACAGCCCAAATCTTTGTTTTACTCTTTTCTGTAATAGAAATTATGTGGCTTTTGAAGTTCTTCCACTGAGACTCAGTTTGAGAAACCACAAAGCTAGGGATTTTAGAATTTATTTACAGTATGTTTACTTTATTTTTCCTAAATCTAGCTAAATAACTAAAAATATCATAATTAATGCAGGAGCCTATGACTGTCTTTTTCTTCTTCTCTTCCAAAGGAGCTCCAGATTCACAGGATTCACTCTGAAATACAGATAAACTCAAAGAAGTTTTTTAATTCCCACAAGGTTCACAAAATGTTGGCTACATCTTGTAAATCATGAAAAAATGCAGCACCCTTGAATTACAGTTCTTCATTGAAAAAAAAGTAATAAAAAAAGGAAAGACAAAAGATGATAAAAATAATTCTGGGTCTGACTCCAATATGTACATTCCTTCGTGATTTTGTCCATTTGAATTCTAAAACTCTTTGTCTACACTAACTTTTAGGATCTTTCCTTGGGACTGCACCCCAAATGTTAGGATGTTCTGCTTCAGATTAAGTTAACTAATTATATTACCTTTTATCTTTTCCTTCAGGTAACTCCTCATACTTCTAGCTCATGTAAAGGGTGGTAAAACCTTTTATAGTAGTATAATTTTTTTGGAGCCAGCTACTAAAGGGCATAGCAGCACCTGAAAGAGAACTAATGCCAAAATGTTATTAAAAATTAAACTCTCACAGGGAACTGTTTTTCCTCTTTATGAACATGCTTGAGAATCCAGGTGGGAAGAGTGGACCTAGGCCCATGTTGTAACTGGTACTACATTACTTCCAACATCTATGGCTGAAAGGATACAAACACAGGCTGTTGTTCATATGGTTTGCTTTTACACTGGTTAATCTAGTTTTCATTTTCCGTAAGCGTGTGGTAGGTCATGGCTGCACGGCCACTGTGGGTTCTTACAGGTGATTTGCCCTTTCCAAGAGCAGGTGCATCATTAGTCACTGAGAAGGGCCTGAATGTGCTGTCTCTTCAGAGCACCCAGCTTCAGCTGCCATTTAAAAACGAGCAGTGGGCCCAAGGTCAGCACTGCTTCAGTTCCTCGGCAGTGAGGCACAGGCTCCTCTGCTTCCCTTTCCATGAGGAGCACGGCTCAATCCCTGGGATCAGGGCACTGCATCTGCCAGCGGGGCTGTGGGAGGTGGGGTCTGGGCACTCAGCATCCAGCCCCAGTCCTTGAACCATTGGCGCTGCTCTCAAAGGCAGGGTTGGGCTTTTTTGCTCCTGGTTCATTTACATAAAGAGCAGGATTTTGAATTGGAAATTTTCTGACTTTTAAACTTTTGAACTGGCCAGAGATCTGACAGTTAGAATGGAGATCCTATATTAAAAATAAGTTTGGGGGTGTTTTTTTTTGTTTTTGTTTTTGTTTTTCATATTCAGTTATTTTCTGTGGCTGCAACAGGCCCATGACCTGCACCTTCCCTATTGTATGCAGAAGGATGTGCATGATTTTCTAGAATAAGTCTCATATTTTACATCTTTAAACACAAAATCTGGAAGGCACTCAGACATTATATTTAGAGTGTTTTTCAGCTCGCTCTGAAAAGAAAAACAATTTGATACTGAGGAGGTTTTAAAATTAATGGTAAGGTATGATCTGTAGAAGTGCTGTGAACCCAGGCCATCAGGTGGTAGCAAAGATGTTCTTAACCTCTGACAGTGAAGCTCTGATGGTTCCCCACAACTTTGGGCGATTATATCTTCAAAGACAAACAAACACGCGGTGCTCAGGCCAGGAAGGGATGAAGCACATTACCTTGCAAAATCAGGTCAGATGGTACCTCTCAGTGTCTTTCATTATAAAGAGATTTTTCTCCTTTAACTTCTATCCTGTGCTTAAAATACCACTGGGATTAAAAATTAGAAGTTGCTGTCCCATAATAGACCGAGCTGACCTCTATATTTCAGTGGTGCTGCTGTGATTGGTGTGCGAACAACATTGGTAAATCTCAGGGCAATTTAGGAGCCTGCATTTTGCATCAGTGTGCTGCTCTACCTGACCCTCAACTATTTACCCAAAAACATGCTGTGTTTTTAAGCACATGCCATACTGCTGCCATCTTCCTTGCCACAAAGTTTTCCCTTCTTCATGTGTGGTCAACACTTAGGCAACTGCTAATGGAAAGCTGGAGTCTGTTTCTGGCTCCTGGTGAAGACCAGGGCTTTCTCAAGCTGATGTCCAATGGAGAACACTCTTGGAATGATGGTGTTGTAGGTCCATCAGGTCTTCTCACTTCATAAGGGCCCACCTCCTTGGTTGTGTTAGCTGAAAAGGAAAGTTCTGATGCTCTGCCTTTCCCACACCCAGAAAGATGCTCAGAAGCACTTGACACTTTCCCCGCTCCTCCACACATTGTGAACTCCTACTAAGAGGGTTTCCAAACAGTTAATTCCCTGTCTCTCTCCAGGCCTTGCAGCGTTTCACAATACTATTGTCATCCTAGAAGGCAAGAACACATAAGTAGGAGTTTCCTTTTTTTTGGTAGCATCTTTATTTAATTCCCTCTGTGGTCCATTTTAACTCCCTCCTTCCCTCCCAGCTGGCACTCTCCACAGACAAGTGGCAGAGCCCTTGCACCAGTGCCCCCTCCTGCCCCTGCTCCTTCACTTGTCCCAGAGATTCCATCTTCTAATGTAGTAGCAAAGCCCTTCCTTTTTGAGGTCTCCAGGTTTTCCCTTACAAGCACAGAAAGGGGCAGAGTGCTGAGATGGTCTGGACTCGACTCTGCAGCTCTGGAGTCAGCGTGGCTGGCACCCCTTTCCCAGCTCAGAGGGGTTCTCTGAGGATAAGCGTGTTTTGGATATAAAGAAGCTTGTGTGTAGCATGAACCATGGAAGGACTACAGGTAGCTCCAAAGGCAGTATGTTAAGATACTTTTCCTGGTGATCCCTCTTATAAAAAAAATCAAAAAGCCAAACCTTTTCCTTGCTCCAAAATGCTGTTTCACTAACTCTGAACGTCAAAAGGATTTTATTCTTAGCCTTCTGTTTCGATCAGTTAATTCCCACCAGGGCTGAGATAAAAATTGTCTGTGGGACACACTGTTCTTTCTTCTTATACACCTAATGTTGCTGTGCTATTTTGGGCTACCATTTAAATAAAAGCCAATTTGACTAAAGAGCAAATATATTCTGTCGAATGACGGCAAAAGGGCAGAGCTTGGGAAAAAGAAACAAGAAAATGCAAGGCATTCATTTTTCCTTTGTACTTTTTAATAAAAGAAATTCTCTTGCAGCTTAAAGTGACACATTAAAAGATGTATGTATCGTGGCTTTTAAAAACACAATTAGATAACACCTTGTCAAATACTTATATTCTTTGTTGACAGCCTTGAGTACAATCACAATAACAGCACAGCTATTTCAGCATGTTTCTTATTCAGTTGCCATTGGCAGAGTCAGCCATTTTATAAAAATGTTACTGTTTATCACTTTAATCATCAATCTACATCTAGTCAAAACAATAAGTCAGAAGGAGTAGTAAATTATACTTGTGCAGCCCTGATGAGTTTGAACTGTTTTGCTGAAATTAACTGCAATAATTATCTATTTTTCTAAAGCTGTTAAGAAGTTCTGGGTAAAGAAATAAAAATTGGATCAATGAGGACTTGGCTTTGGACTGTTTTATAAAAAAGAAACCTTTTTAGTAGGCTGGGAAGAATTTAACACTGAGTCTTTGTTTTATAAAGGTGAAAGAATAAACATTGGTTTTGTTCTTTTTTTTTTTTTTTTGGTCTGGCATAAAGATCCCTAGACAGAGATGTCAAGTGGCCCAGCCCCTGCCCCTCTCCCTGCTCGGGCAGGTCCAGCTGGCAGGACTGGCAGGGCTGGAGGTGTGGCTGCTCCCAAGGGTCTGCCTGCCCTCGGTGGAGGGGCTGCAGGGGCACAGGGCTTGGGAGAACAGCACACGTCTGGGGAGTGAGGTGCTTGATCTGTCTCAGGGATGTGCTCACTTCGGTTCTAATATCGGTGCCAGTTACCGGTACTGACAGGTGCTCAGTCTGCTGCACATGGAGATATGTCTTTTGTGTATAGATGTATATACATAAAAATAAATGATTATGTATTTTTATCACCAAAAGTAAAAGCAGCTCTCAGGGTTCCCATTTTCCAGGTGTGGGAAGGGACCCCACCCATCCTACTGCTGTGGCTGCAGGGCTGGGCAGGCATCTCGGGTCTGCCCCACTGGGGGATGATGCTGTGACTGCCCTGCAGCCCCGTGAGCCCTCCCTGGAGGTGCCTGACAGGTGCAGTGCCCTCCCCTCCCTCCCTTGTGTGCCTGGCATTACCTTTGCTCAGTTCAACACAGACTCCCCATTCCCACTGTTGGGCATCCAGCCCATTTGGCGGCTACCAAGAAAGTTACATGGCTGGATATCCTGCAGCAGTTTCTGCCTGCACCTGACCATGTTTCTGATTTTCTCAGGACACCTCTGATGGCCAGGGCTGAGTCCAGATCTTCCCTGTGGCTCCTTGTTTGGGTGCAGGGCAGGGTGCCAGGGTTCACTCCCACAGCAGAAGGTCTCCTGCCCCAGGCAGTGCAGTCATGTCACTTCCCTGTCACCAAAGCCTTTGCCTTTTTTTACCCTTCTGGTATTTTATTTCTTGCCTTTTGTCAGTTTGAAGTATTTTATTTGTATCTTATTTTTTAGCTGGATCCCAACTTCTTAGCAATAACATTGTGAATCCTGTGAATGCATTTTATATGTCATGTGTGTGTGTGATCAGTTGGTTTTTTAGACTTATATACCATAGACTATCAATATTACATTTGCTGCTCTAACCAAGAGGCTTTAATAATACAGATCTAACTTTTTACTCTTTTACAAGACAAGGCAGCAAATTTAGATTCCTTTAATCACATGAAAAATGATGGATATAACTAGGGGATTGAATTTTGGAAACAATGCTAGGACAAAAGAGTTCCTGATGGGATTCTATAAATATTAACAAAGAATATTTGTCTTATCTTTTGCTAGCAACCATTAAGTATTTAACCCTATTCATGGAACATTTTCTATGTTAAGAAAGCTTTAGCTTTTGTCTCCCCAACAGGCTGTCTGTCTGTCTGCGTCTCCAGTATGATAGTTCTACTGCTTTGCCATGAAACTTTGATGGCAAATTTAATTTATTTATTGTAATATAAGTATGTAGTGGTTTACTAAGCAGTTATTTAGAACAATATTTATACGGATCTTTATTAATTTCTTCTAATTACTTACTAAGGCCCTTGTAATACCTGAGAGTCCAAAGCATATGAAAGCCACAGTCAAAACCAATATATTAATGTAACTTGTGCCCTGTCTGGGGAGCACGGCAGACATATTTTGGATTCCAAAGGAAAAAAACAAAAAACGAAGTTGTAAGATTGAAGCATGTTGCCAACTTTGCATAGGTGCAAAAATTTCTGGCTCCTGGCAAAAGTTTATTTGCAGTTATTTGCACCCTGGCTTTTTCTGCCTAATGTGTAAATAATAAATACATCTTCCTTTTTCTTTTAAATTTTTTTTCTTCTTTTAATTATTTCACCTGTGCTTGGGCTTCCCTTGGTTTCCTGCCAGCCCAGGTTTCTGTTGTTACACAATTACCCCCAAAGCCCTACACCTGTCCTTGAGGCCGTGGCCAAGGAAAAGATCCGGCTCCAGCCAGGTACCATCCCTGGTGCTCCCTGGGGAGCGCAGCCTTCCCGCATGAGCCCAGGGTGG
>NW_008239324.1:12963871-12969651 GCF_000691975.1 Corvus brachyrhynchos
CACCGGCGGGGGCCGCAGCCACCCCAGCTCCAGCACAGCTTAATTTCCCCCAGCTGGCAGCCCCGGCCCGCTGGGAACACAACCAGACGGAGCTCATCAGCGAGCAGCAGCGCCCGGGCGCTCTCCAGGCGCTGTCTCCGTGCGGGGCTGCCGAGGACAGGGATGCTCAGGTGCCCACGCGCCATGCGAGTACTGCTGCACACCGGGCTGTCCCCGGAGGCGTGCTCGGGGGGACTCGCTGATGCACTTTGCTCTAGCAAGCATCAGGACCCACGGCAGAGAGGGAAAAGCGAACGCATTCTGTTAGTGGACATGTTTCTGTGCTGAATGATTCTGAAAAGGAAGCTGAGTTTAATTAAGAACAGGTATTTAAAAGGAAACTGTTAATGCTTTTAGGCTGAAGCTGAAAGATTTGTTAAATTCCTGTTGTGATTGACTGGAGACCAGAAGGAGATCTCCTTGACTTTCCTGGATCACAGCTAGGAATGGAGAGGAATCTTTCTTTTGCCTCAGCAAGCTGTGGGAGCTACTTCAATGGCCAAAAATAATTTTGAGTATAACACATCTGCATACAACAGAATAATTCTCATTTCTCTGCTGACCCCCCTCTCTGCAGCTCAGGAAAAGAGAGAACTCATTTAGCTCCTTAAATGTAGGTGTTGTAATCATTAATAAGGAAAGTGCCAATAAAAAAAAAAATCTGGTGATACTATAATGGGGGAGATAAAACACTGCAAAGAATAATTAGATGCTAGCATCAAAATACTGCATGAAACAAAAACAGTAGGGAGAAAATCAACATTTAAAGCGGTTTTTGAATTTTTGAATTTTATCTTTACCTGCACTCCTTAATCTTTTATTTTGTCTTTTGATTTTCCTGCTATGTACTGTGTTCCTCTTTTGTTTTATTTTCATTTGACTTCATTTTATTACACCTCCCTTCAGCTTTTCCCACCCCCAAGATTTTTTTTTTTTTTTTTTTTGTACTTTCAGCTCTTCCTTTGTTAATGTTGAATGCAAATGTAAGCCTGCTGACAGATTTTAAGGAGTCAGGAAAAAGTCTTAAATACTAAATAGATAGGATCAAAAAGCTGGGTGGTGGGGTGTGAGTCAAAGCACTTGGAGCCCATCTTGGGTGATGCATGTGATATGGGAGTCCCAAGGAGCTCTGTGGTTTGTCTGGGCACCTCTTTGATCTCTAATGGAAAGAGTTATTGTGGGTAGAACTGGAGCTGCCTATCAGGTGTACTTGGGAGGGGACCATGAACACAGCCAGCCCCAGCTGTCCCCAATCCCACGTGGTGGTGAGAGTTGCTGCTGTCTTGGAGGTTGAACTTCACCAAAGGAAAGGATAGGAAGAAACCTGTGTTGGTCTCTGAATTCAGATGTTCTTAATCACATGATGCATCTCCCTTTTGGGTAGGTGTAACTTTCTAGGGATCCTCTGCACAGTGTGAATGTGGGAAGGCAAGTTTTTGGAGTGGAATGATTGAGCAATGTCCCTTGTCCTCAGCCTGGAAAAAGACTGGAGGCAATATTCTGGCAGGGTAGAGGGGAAGCATGCAGGCTGCTCTGTGGTGTCCTAACCAAACACTGAAAGTTACATACCAGAGTTGGGGCAGACTGATCTAGAACACAAACAGGAGACAAGTTGTTGTGTAAACCGTATGCAGCTGCTGTAAAACCAGTGTTGGATAGAGCCCCCGTGTCCCTGGAGGGCAGGCAGATGGACTTATCTGTGGCACCAGGGACTGGTACTCAAAACCCTCCCCGCCTGTGAGTCTCAAAATATCTGTGCTGCTTGGATGTGTGGCAAACCAAACCTGTTAAATGTGTCTGCTTTCAATGACAGTCACCAGTTAAAGTGCTTCTGTAAAAAAATGGGATGGAATGAACAGATTCTGAGCTTCTGATGTTTGGTCAATCCAGCTCCACATCCTCAGCAAGCAGATAAAAAAGGATCTGTTGCTACAGAATGAATGTGGACGTACATATTTTTATCCAGTTGAAGGATAGGCATTCTGGGTGTTGTGTGCTGGCTCTAGTGCTCAAAATAAAACTCACAGAATAGGGCATAGTACTAATTAGAAACTTAGAATGGAAAAAGATCATCAAATATAGAAACTTCCTGAATATGCTTCTCTACATTCTGAATATGTTGAAACAGAAAAGTGGAGAATTTTGTCTTTGAGGCTTGCATTTTTACTGTGCAGTAGATAAGAACTAGGCTTCCAGATAAATTGGAGTACTCTTTTGATATGAAAAATCTGCATTCTTTTTTCACTTCTGCGGTGATCATCTTTAAGTCTCCAGTTTTTCCACTGGTTCCTTGGCTATTGCTCTTATCAGTCAGTATTTAAGTAGTATTTATCAGTAGTAGTAAAGTCATTGTGTAACAGTAACTCCTGGTCACCCAGGAGTGCATGGAGTTGGATGAATGAGAAGCACAGTGCTGCCACTTGACAAAAGGTGTGGTTTTTCTTGCCCAACATGAAGGTATCTCCCATCCCCGGGGGGATCCTGTGACCATGAAGTGATGTTATGTAACTTTCCTCACCTGAGACTAGTTGATTGACTTTATTTCAGCTCTAGATTAAATGGGTCTCTATTTTATCTAAGGAAAGATGCTGAATCCATGTGGTTGAGGTGTGTGAATGAGAACATCCCATAGATGTTTTGTGCACCCAGAACAGTGTGAACAATTAGATCTTGAAGAGAAAGTGAAGATGGGGTGGTGTGGGTGGGAGGTAATGACCAGGGCTCGGATTTGGGGGTGAACCTGGTGGAGGCAATGTGCTGATCTAGCCCAGCTTGGAGCTGAAGTTCTCGAAGTTATGACAGGACTTTAACATCCCCAAACTCTTAATGCTGAATTAAATAGAGTATTTAAATCATATCACCTAGACCTATGTCTGTCTGTAATTAATAAACTTAAAACTTAAGTTAGGGAATTCATTATACTAAAGCTATCACCGGTTTCCTGTACTCTATTTTTTTCTGGTGACTGATCTTTTCTCCTGTTCTCATCATGCTTGGCACATCTCTGCTGCATGCCAAATAGAGATCAGTGACATTATTTTTAAATGTGAGCTCCCTATCAAAGCCTGGATTTATTATCTCTGTACAAAAACCACAGCCAGAACTTCCAGGGTATTGGACTAAAGCTGCTAACCCCCCTTGCAGAAGGGGTATCTAACTCAGTTTCCTGGTTTTCCAAAGTGCCAAGCAGCTATCAACACATTAAATTATTGTGTTTCCAGAGCACCAGGAAATGCTGATTTGTTTAATGTTGTTTCTGGAAGTAGTTTCCTTTTGGATTATTTACTTTCCTAGCTAGTACTTATGCCACAATGCAAACTTCTGCTGAGGAGCCTCTGCTTGCTCCAGATTAGAGATTTAATGTGGGACCACCAATTCAGTCAATCTGCAGCCAGAACATATTATCTACTGCATAAATCACAGTAAAATGTGATTTTTCACATTTGCAGTGAGGCCTTATTTTTATTCCAGGCTTTAGGCTGTGCACTGTAGATCTTGGGGATGAACCTGGCATAAAAGCTAAAAGGAAAATGCAAGAGCCCTTTGCAATTCCCTGGTCATCTGTGACAGAGCTTCCTGTGCCACAGGACAGAGGGAGTAGCTGCAGGTGGCAAGGGCAGCTCTGTGCCAGTGTGCCCTTTTGGTGAAGCATTTTGGAATTCCAGCGCTGGATTGGCAGTGAAGCTCTGTCTGCTGTTAACTACCTGCAGATATTGGCATGGCTTGCTCATCGGTATAGTGCAACTTGAAGGCAAGAGTGGGGCTGCCTGGCAGAGGAGGGGCTGCCTCACCTGTGGGGGGATGAGAGATGCCCACTCTGCTCACAGCACAGAGAGGCTCAAACACGGTGCCTTGCAGTTATCCCACATCTTCTTAAAATGGACATTTGTGTTTTATGTGTACCTACCCGTATCTAAAGTATATGCTCTGGTCCTTCATTTTTCCACCTTTTTTCTCCCTTTGAGTTTTTTTTTTTTAAATTGCACTGTGTTGGTATAGTTTTCCTTTCGTTTACACTGAAAATAGCATTTTATCAACGTCAGCTGATTTCCCTTTTAATTGAGCTGAAGTTCATAGAGTGTGTCAGGGACGTTACCAGGTAGTATATATTTCATGTTACGATTTAAATTCTGAACTCCTTGCGGTGAAGCATCACTGTAATCTATTACATGTGAAGTGGAGGATGCTGTTGTCCTTCTGAGTAGTAAATAACACTCCACATCCCTCCATGCTTCCCCTTGCCCCTGTGGAGGACATAGGAACGCTGCAGGAACATTTGTACCAGACCTGTTTCTCATTAAAGGGAAGGAGCAGGGTAGTGGCTTGGTTGGGGCAAGGTGTGCACCCTCTTGGGGCTTTCTCTGCTCCTGATGAGGAACAGGTGTGGAACAAATCCACCACAAAGCCACAGAACACATGGGAACCCCCGTTGCAAATTTCAAGCTCGTAAAATGTCAGCTCAGGGGCTTGCCTGGAACGTCACCCTGCCTGTCTGTTCACATCACAGGCAGTTTTCACATTTATTTATTTCAGTCAGTCACCTGATCCTGAGTAGAATTGTGGCCTAGGGCAAAGATAAAGTAAAATATTTTTGTAAGATGTTTTATCATGGAAGTTTTGCTGCTGATCATCTGTACCATGCTGTCTTTGGCAAGCATCTGCCCCGGTGGAAGCACTGCTATCAGCTCTGGAGGCAGCTGACAACATGCATTTAAGGGATGTCCCCCAGCCTCTGCCCCCACCAGCCTGCTATTAACTGGGTTAAAATGTATATGACCATAGAATAAGCATGGAGCATGGATGAGTAGGAGAGAGGGAGGACCTCGGGGCCAGGCAGTTTACAAACAGGCATCACAGCCACTCTGTCCTTTGCCCCCTCTTACATTTCTTATTACAGTACATTAAAACCCTTTGCTCTGTCAAATTGACAAAGGCAGCTATAAAAGGGGTCCTTTCTAATACACAGTAATATAAACTATGTTTGTACACTTACCACATAATCCCTAATTACTTCCATACTTTTATGTGTGGAGAGCTTTGACGCTTGCATTGCTGGATACTTAGTGAATGAAATAAAAATCAGAAATTATTTCTGTATAAGTATGGGGTAGTGTGTGGTATGTGAATTAGTTTCTAGGCTGGCGACAGAGCTCACATTTCAGAATAAATATACTAAGTGTCATTGATCCCCTAAGTGTTAAATAAAAAAACTATGACACCAACAAAACTCTCATATGACCCTGACATTCCTCCAGTACTTAAAGTAATTACCATACTATTTAATAACAATGTTTATAAAATTGCTTTTTGATTTGCTATCATCTATGTCATACCTATGTCAATAATTCCCAGTGAATGCCTGCATGTGACCTTTAACCCTTCTTTACAAATAATTTTCATTTCATAATAGCAAGAAGATTCTTTAGGCTTGGTAATGGAGTCCTCCCATGAAGACTGCATCACTCACTTTTTGGTTTGCCTGCCTGTTATCTTTGACCACAGCAGGCAATCACACTTTGGACATTATAGGGGAATTTTTTTGTGTTTTCTCTTTTCTGCTCTCTTCTTCTTTTCAAAGAAGAGAGAGACCTAAGTGAAGCAGGGTAAACACAGCCTTAGAGCTGTAGTGACATGGAGATGGTAATGAAGCATCCATGCTGTCTAGAGCTGTGAAGTTTTCCCAGCAGTATTATCCTAACAGGGCTTCAAAGTTCTCAAAGTGTCTTCTGGACATTGCTTAT
>NW_008239324.1:12969913-12979536 GCF_000691975.1 Corvus brachyrhynchos
TTGAGCACCTCTTTTCTGCATTGGAAAACTTAAGAATAGCCGTTTCTATAACATGTTTTTCAAAGAGAGACAGCTGTGTTAGCAGCGTGTGTATGTCAGAGCCTGTTTTGTGCCTTGACCACATGTCAGACCCAAGATGGTCAAAGATCCTGGTAAAAGTTATGGCTGTACCTGGCCTGCAGCTGTGCAAACCTAGAGATTTTCTGCTGGTGGGGAAATCTGAGGCAGATGAAAGGCTGACTGAAGGTATATCTAAGGTGGATGTCTTTGATCCCATGGAGGCCTGGCATCAGCAGAGAGGTATCTTGTCAGGTCAGGGAAATCTGCCTTATTTTAATGCTGGCCCTACTGGGTGCTAAATACCAGAAGCATCTCACTCCTTGGGAGATCACGCTCTGTAAACAGCTTCACAAAATTTTGTGCGAGTGCTGCGTGTGACAAAATCTATGCAGAATATCAGATGTGCCAGAGAAAGACACCCCAATTCTCTCCTTTCAACTGAAATATATACAGGCATCAATAAGGATTGTAGTCTCAAAGCTGGTGTAGAAAAAGCTTGGAAGATCAAAGTTTGATGTGTGCATGGTAATGTTTCAAGAGCAGTATTTTTAGTAACCATCCCCCAGCACTCGGAAGAGAAGGGAGGCTGTGCTGCACATGTAGACATGGCGATGAGAACTTTGTTTTCCATGTAAGAGTCTCCTAAGTGCATGCTGAAAGATGAGGAATATCAAGAATAGCAGAGTGGTAGCGCATGAAGAGAGAAGAAGCAAGCAGGCCAGTGTCAAAGGAAGATAGGCCAAGTTTTAGCTCTTTACTTGCTTCAGTGTGCAACCTTGACCTCCTGCTAATAGATTTTATTTCTGGAATATGCATGTGCTTGCAGATTTGCTCCAAAACATGATGGGTCTCATGATTCACACCGACTCTGTTTACGTTTCCCGGTAGATATGTTTTGTTTGTTCATATGGGCAAGTACTTCTGATCCTCTTCTGGAAATTGGAGTAGTTGATGAAGCTTTTTCCTCTTCTCGGTTAACTCTTCCCCTAGATTGTCTCCTATTAATATGCCATGATGTGTTGATGTAAAACACTTTAATATTTCCATATGTAATAAAAGGTCAGGGATAGTATTCTTTCATTACTAAGAGTCATATATCAAGTACATCACAGGAAATTCTATTCTTTAGCAAAATAGGAGGGCAAATATATTGATTACAGGTTATCTGTTAAATTAGCTTGATCCCTTTGCTCAGAGTATCAGGTTTTTCCATTTGAGAATGTACAGTAGCTCAGTGCAACGCCTCTTGTGTATTTTTTGGGAGGGAGGAGGGTTGTGATGCTGAGATTTTATTGAACTGGCTGCTTTCTTTCCTCTGCCTTGACAATTACTGAAAGATGAAGGTCCCTTTCCCTCCCCCAACTGAAGTGCTTTCCCTCTCCCAGCACTTAAGAATCCTGTGTTAAAAACCCTCATTCCCTGCTGCTTCCCTTCTCCTGCATATCTCTGACTTTCCACGGAAAGCAAGCAAGACCCACTTGATAGCAAACATTAGTCCCCCTTGTGCTGTAGCCAGCGCCTTCCTTTTACAACTTATTTATAAGATTTCTGAAAAGTTACAATTATCTCTGTATCTATCACTCAATCATCAAACAGGCTGAAGTTACAGAAATCCAGCCACCTCTGCAAGAGGAGGATGCTACAGCTGTGACATAATTACATTATCAACTTAATTAAGGAAGTGAGTGAAATGAAAGAGAAAACAAAACAGCCAAAGAGAAGGCTAGAGGTGGGAAGGAAAGGTGGGATGGGTAGCATGCAGAGGATGTGTTAAATTTAGCTCTAAGTGGTTTAAAAAAGGCTCTAATGTATCATAAAAATCCCAGGGTTTTCATCCTGTGCTCTTGGCTTTCTGAGCCACTGCTGGGAGGGCAAGGGATGGGGTGGGATGAGGGGACCCCCAGAAGGTGCTGCTGCCATGCACCCCTCAGCCACAGCCAGTGGAACCAGGCAAACCAGACAAAGAATGTGCGACTCAAATGTGTTCACTGGTCAGGCCTTGGGGATATCTGGTTTTGCAGAATAAAGGCTCAGCCTGTTATCCTCATGAGCTGAAACCCCCCATTAACTTCTGTGGGAGTTTTGGGCACAAGAGAGCTGAAGGTTCAAACTCCTAATCTGATTATTCTCACACAAATATATTAATTGTAGAAAACAAACAATGCTTTTCCTAGACAGGATAACAAAAGCAGATCACTGCTCAAAGTGTGCCCTTTTTCTTCTGCTTTCAAATCCCATGTACTTTTCAGTATCAAAAAGGAGAAGAAAAAAAAGTCCTCAAATCCTTTATTTGATTTCAGTGTACAACTATGCTCAGTTTAAATGTCACCCATACACAGAACAGTGGTTGCACCAGAGCAATCATGGCAAGATGTCTAAAGGGGTGTCAGCAAATTGGACAGGGTATAATTTTAGTCAATGTGTTCTTGTCTTATTTTAGTTCAACATTATTTCCCAACTGCAATTCTTTTGAGTGACACATGGAATGCAAAACAACATAAAAGGTCTGCCCTGAGGCAGATATGTGTCCATGTAGGACTTTAATTATTCTTTTTGAATAATGTGTAATATGCAAGCCCAATTTCTTGCATAAAAGTCTGATAAAAAAACCCCAAACCTGTGTATCACCTGTATAAGTGTTTTCATGATAGACCTCATATTTCTAGAAGCACTGAATTTGGAAAAGGTCCTTATTAGTCCAAGTACTCTGGATTTTTCAGGCAACATTTGGGAGAGAAAGCAATTGTTCCCATGGTGTTTTGCAATGACATAATTTTTTGTTTTTTAAAGCATTCTTTTTTTCATTTAACTGCTGTGTGCTTAAATAGCACTTCCAACACGGGTATAGAGTGCTATACCTGTAAGAATTTGTATGAATGTATTCTTTTACTCTGTTGCCTAACACCTGTAAGCTGATCCTTCTCTTATTTACATCACTTTTATACCAGTGTGACTCTGATGGCTTCATGGAAGTGAGTTCTGAGCAAAATCAGAGTCAGATCTTTTCCTTCTGAGAACTAATATTAAACTGGCTCTTTAGGTAGCACTTGGTGTATCATTTTAGATTAGCTGATAAAAAATAATGAAAAAGACATGTGAATGGAAATGTAGATCATAATGATGAAATATGTTTTTAATATTTAAAAAAAAAGAGAAGCCAGTGTGAAAGCAAATTGAGGATGTTGCTGCAGTTTTGCTACAGACTGTGGGTCTGATTCCTGAACTCTGTGAGCAGCTTTTGACATGTGACAGGAAATTTCCTCTGGGTACTTAGGGAAGGGTGTACTAGATAGTTAGTAAAGGTCTAGGTGTGCCCATACCTTCAGGAAGGAGAAAGAATGAGGATTGGGTACGGTTGGGTTCTTACTATGAGGGGTTTATGGACAAGTGATAAAGATGAAATTTGACCACAGAGTCCTCTATCTCCTTTGATAACTGCTTTCTCACAGCTCCTTCTAGATTTTTTTTTTAATTAAATAAATAAATATGCAAACTGAAGTGTTTAGATAGTAAAATATAAAAAGAAAAAAAATCTGAGGGCATTTCTGGCTGAAATCACAGGAACTGAAGCAGAAGGAAGGGGTTGCCGGGTGCACCACTTTTGCTGCAGGTTGGACACAAAATTAAATAAGAACTTTTGTATAGATAAAAATGTGACCATGGAGCTCACAGGGTTTGTTAGGATCTCAGCATGGCCCCGCAAAGTTTGGATTCCCCTTGTGGGCTGCCTTCTCCCCCTTGGAGTAATCTTCTTGTTTATTTGGTCACTGCATGGCTCTGTTTTTGGAGGGATATTTTGGTTAGCATAAACTATTTGAAGACTGTTTGGAGAAAAGCACTAACCCATCCCAAAATCAGTGGGATAAAAAGCTCTTTGTTTATAACTGTTACTAGTTTAATCATTTAGATGAGACGAATTTGCACTTCTAGCCCTGAGTGTGCTCTGATTTCCCTGCAAACATGTGTTGTGGGATTTGCATTGTCTGCAGTAGGAGTGGCGCAGAGGTGAAGGAAATATTTTCCCCATTTTTTTTTTTATTATTATACTTTATTCCCTCAATTTATCCCATAAAAAACCCGCGTAAGTAGAGGAGCTGCTGGATTTTAACGATGAAAAAAATATATCAAATTATCCTGCTGCATAAGAAAAGGTATGGAAGAGAAACCCAGAAGACAGCAGCTGGGATCAGGTTTCATTCAGATGATCTAAACCAGCGTTGTTGCAGCAAGTTCAATTTTCTCCCCAAGTGTCTGGTCGCTCTGATGTCCGGGAGGCTCTGCCGGCCGGGAGCCTGCTGACTGGCAGTGACCTTGTGCTAACTGTCTGTCAAAAATGGGCACTCAGAATTCAGTGGGATGAAAAATAAGCATTTGGTGCCTTTCTTTAGAAACATAATAGACAGCTTCGCTTTCACACCTCCTAATAGACTTTTTTAAAAATAGTTTCTCTAGCAGGATGCATTTTTAGCGCTTGGAGATTTACACGTCTACAGTTTCCAGAATTTATTAGGATTCCTTGTATATTGTACGTGTTTTTTTATCTTAAATTTCCTGATGCCACACTGTGATGCTGCCAGTTTAGCAACTCCAGCTGTCGTGAGTCATGAGGGTAGGCTGTGGTGGTGACTGGATCGAAGAGACAGGGAGATTTGTCAAGTCCAAGCATTAACCCTTCAGAGCCAGATCTTAAGCTCTACCTGTTTGCAAAAATAGCAACCACACTGTCTTTTTCCAGAAGGCAGTGCTGGGCTCAGCTCCCACGTTTTACCACTCTCAGGTGGGCTCTTTTGCTGGCAGTGGAGGTGGTTTCCAGGCAGTCGTTGGTCAGGAAAGCCCATGTGGTTTATTGGGCGTATTTGGTTTTGCCAGCCACCCTGTGGCTGTCTAGGGAAGGGGCAGAGCAACTTCTCCCACTGCAGCCCCCAGGCCTTCAAATTCCTCTTGCCTTTCAGGAAAGGAGTGTCTTTTTTACAGGATCCCAGTGTTATTCATTGGAAAGACGGGAACAATTTTAAGCTTCCAGGTCTGTATAAGCTCTATTGAGAGTGGAAATTAGTTGAGGCTCCCTGTGGTGTATGTGACTATGGAAGCTACAATGCTCATTTGTCCTGCTGAGCGGTTCTTGTATGTGCTTTACTGGCTGCAGAAGGGGTTTTTTTATTTTTATTTTTTTTTAATTTTTTTTTTTTTTTTTTTTTTTTTTTTTTTTTTTTTTTTTTTTTTTTTTTTTTTTTTTTTTTTTTTTTAGGATTGCAAAGATCTCCAGTGGGGAGCGATGTGGCAGAACTGAGAGCTCAAGCTAACCCTCAGTCATGTGGCATAGTCAGAGTTAGGTTGGGAAGGTTTAGATGTACGCTGAGTTAATGCAGTTGCAGAATAAATTAACTATCTGTTGCAGCCAAGAATCATGAGTCTGCATTTCAGGGCCTTGCCATGGAGAGAAGGGGAGAAAAGAGAAAAAGGGTCGAGGGAATAAAAATTAGGCACATGCAGACAAACCTCTTTCTTTGAAAACTGGATTAATGGTGCCCTGTCTCTTTGATTGAAGACACCATAAGCCAGAGACTTTTTCATTTTTCGGCCCTGTCAGTGGATCTGGGCAGGTGAGGGAGCCCTGCCTGCGCACCTGGGCACTGACCCACTGACCATGTCCCCTGGCCCAGGGGATGTTCTGTCTCTGCCTGCAGCAGAAGGACTCCTCCAGGAGCCACCAGTCCACAGCCAGGTCCTGCTGCCATCACAGGGATGAACTTGTTTTCTAAAATCTGCCTGCAACCTGTGAGGACCACCCTGCACGAGGCTGGGGTGTCGGGTGGCTTCCCGTGGGCTGCAGGCTGTCAGAACAAAGACCTGAATTTTGACTCCCTGTTCTATGCCAGTAGAGTGTTGTTTAAAGCCTCAAACCAGCCAAAAGCTCTCACACCCTCACCCTCTCCACCACCCTGGATACAGAAATAGTCAGATCTTTCTGTTCATGATTAACTGACTCATGGCTGGAAATCATCAATTTAAAACCCATTTCAGGCAAAGTTACTGGAATGTTCTTTGCGTGGACATATAAGGATATTTATATTATAAAAGCCCCCAATAGGTGCTGAAAATATCCTTAATAATTTTCTGAAGATATAGTAAATTTGGTGCTAATTACTGTTATTTGCATCCCCCTCCCCCTCCAGAAAGGGTCTCTGAGAAGTAGAAAGAAATTTGGATACATAATGTGCGCTGACAGTGCCTACAGTGTGATGGGGAGGGGCAATTTGAGACTGTCACAGGGCTGTGCTCAGCCTCATAGAGATGGGATTTCTCTACATGCTAAAGTATGAGGAAGGCTAAATAACTCACAGGTGTCAACGGCACCAAAGAATTATGTGTGTCTGACCTATGAGAGAATAAATCTCATTTCCTGCTTAAATCCACGAGACATCCCTTTAAATGTAATAAAAATGTAACATCCCCCCCCCATTATCTTTTTACAATTTTCTCAAATTTATAAAAGCAAGATTTTCCAATTTTTAAATATTTTTTTTACTGGTAGATTGTGCTCTTTAGTATCATTTTACATAATTTAATACAATTTGTTCCATCCATTGGTTTTCATGGAGATACAAGCTGTTCGTTTGTGAGAAAGCTGGCATAGGCACGAATGTTGGCAAAGAGTCACCTCCAGGAGTTTATTCAGATTTCAAAGTTGCATGGGGGCACCGGCCATTTTGAAGGAGACAAATGTTAAGGTGGCTTCTTTTTTTATTTTCAATAATACTTATTTGATATTTTTATTTTTAACGTAGGGTTGACAGCTTCTCCCTCCCCTCCCCCCTTCCTCAGTCCTTGGCAAAGTGAGTCATTGTTATTTTGTCAGCTGAATCGTGGTCACAGAAAATAATCTAAGCTTAAAAGAGCGGCTTTCTCTGAAACATGTGTTATTGAATGAAAAGAACACAGGTGCTTCTTAATTATTTGTGCAGAAGGAAAAAGTGGTGCTGAGCGGATGAGCTGTAATGATTAACACGCTGAGGAGGAGAGGCCGCAGCGAGTGAGATTCTCCTTTCTTCCCTCTGTGCCACCCTTTCTGCCTCCTCCTGAGTGCCAGTGGGCAGTGTGGGGACTGCGCCCCAGAACAGGGCCTTTGGCTGTCAGATGTAAAATAAAGAATCCCCATGGCTGGAATGGGGTAAGGAATTTAGTAAACCTTCTCTCTGTGTATATTTGTTATAGAGGGGGTGGTAGTTCCCACTGTGAGCCTTCCCAGAGAGAGTCTGCACATCCCTGGCTGGAGGCACCAAACCTCTTGACCATGGTTTGCTACCACCAGAAAGGTGAAAGATGGGGCTCTTGGGCTCAGCAATGTGCCACCACCTTACATCACTCCTAACTACAGCACTGTGTTTCCATTGCAGCATGTTAGGTATTTTAAAACTGCAATAACCAATCAGGAATTCATTATCCTGGTGTGGATGCAGGTTTGTCGAGGCTGGCAACATAAATATGAGGCTGTATTTCTGAATGAGGACCCAAGCCCACCACTTTGCATGGTCCATGGGGGTTGTGTCATCTGGATGACATATTTGGGTGGCTGGTGACATGTTTCTGTCTTTGCCATATGTTTCTGTAGTGCTCAGGTGTGGAAGAACCACTTTGGTGGCTGATGGTGCTCTCAGAGAGCATTCACCTCCATCCTGTGTGCTCCCCAGAAATACCAGGAAGGAGTTATGGAGAATAAAATTCTACACCAAAAGGACACAGGGCAGTGGAACTGGCAGGGTGCGGTGATCAGAGTGGGAGGTTAGCCAAGATGCTCAGCTGAAGCCACCTCCTCCTGAGAAATGTGATGAACAAAGATTTTTAATGATTTCAGGTCACTGGTTACCCACGGCTTACACCAGCTCTATAACCCTGTCCCTCACTGTGCCACTGGGGATGCCAGGGCAAGAAGGCTGGTGGCCTCTTTGGAGGTGCCCTGTTCCAACCAGACTCGTGTTTTGACAGTGCCAGATCAGATGGTCCTGAGGCAGGATCAGGCATCCCATTACACAAATGCTGCTCAAGTCATTGAGGGGGATTACTCAGCTGAAATTTGGTCTACTGTCTGTACTACCTGTCTACTCATCAGGGTGAACTAGAGTCAAATTCTCAAGTTTGTAGTCTTTGTTGTGTGAAGTTCAAATGCGGTTTCTCAAATCTTTGCCACTGAATATAATGGGATTTTTGACTTTTCCTTTGTAATGGTTTTTTTTTTTTTTGACAAGCTCTGGCACTTCTGACTGTTGTAGGGAAGCATTCCTACAAGCGTCAGTCCCAGCCCCAGAGAAAGAGCCTATATTGACTCCCAGATGTACTGAATGATACATCAGTGCTAACCACCTATGGGAGGAACTCCTCCAAGGTGGAAAACCCCAAGAATATCAATAACAGCTCCCTATTCTTAATGGTGGTAATAGATATATAATTTTGCCCCCCTCTCCTGAACCCCATTTCAATGAGTTTTGCTGCAGATATTGAACCACCAGCCTGATTCTGGGACTCACCTCCCAAATCTGTGCAGAGTGTGCTGTGTCTTGGTGGCCCTGTTGATCTGATACCTTGTGCAGTCAGGGAAGTTTTCTTTTTTTCTGTTTCCTGGTTTTGGTGCTTTTTGTAACCCTATCAAAGCAACCATGAGCCCTGTTCTCTCCTCTCCCTGGCCATCTGCTTGAAGCATCTGGTAATCAGGTGCAAGCCCCCACATCCAGAGCATTCATGCTTAAATTTGCAGCTACCTTGCCACCCACATTGGCTTTTGTTATACTGCCAAGATGTACCTCTTTGTGTACTCGATATGAGAGAGGCTTAAATTCCACCATCAGCCTACTGAAATTGTGATGGGCCAGGGTGACATTATCACCTTTGAACATAGATATGTATCAGCCTTCTCCCATTTTTCTCTGCTAGAGTCTCCAGCTAATCTCTGCTCCAATTGCTCATCATACCCAAGCCATGTGTGTGCTGCGGAGGTACAGCTCCGAGTTGCAAATAATTTCTCAAAGAAATATCTCAGTCTAAAACATGATGATGCTTAATGTGCACTTGTCATTTCTGGGATTCTTCTTATATCCCTTTTTCCATCTGAGTAATCTCTGTGTATGTGTCTCCATATAAGAGACAAATAGAGTCATTGTTCTGCTCCATATTTTAATTCCATATCTGTGTTTTAGGGACATTGCTGCCTTCCCAACAGACTGACTAAGTATTACAAACTGCCAAATTTAGGCTTTTGGAAGTGGCTGCTACTGAAATTGCCCATTGAATTTAAGAGCAGACAAATAATTTCATCAAAAACACAAAAGCCAATGACCTTGAGCACTATCCCCTGTCCCTTACAAAAGGATCCCTAAACGAGTGAAGCCTCCTTGCTGCTGATTTGTATATTTGCAGCCCCAGATTAGAAAAGAGAAAAACATCTTGACTTCTGGTTTTCTACCGCATCTAAATTTTTGTGTGTACTTGATCTGTTAGAGTAGGAAAATTAAACTGAAGCACCTGGTTGTGGAAGGACATGGAGATGTAAGGTATTTGTTATCTCCTAT
>NW_008239324.1:12979588-12993114 GCF_000691975.1 Corvus brachyrhynchos
GTCTGTGGGCTTGCAGCTGCCCCACCTGGTGCTGAGCTTGGAGAGCCTCTATTCCCTCTGGCAGCATCTTGCAGACCAGCCCTCCCAGGCACCTCCAGCAGATGCAGGGAGCCTCCCAGGGGAGGTTGTCAGCTTAGCTTTTCCCGGCCTCTGAAAATCACCTGTGCAGGTGTGAGACATGCCTTGGGATGTCCTCAGTGGGGTCTGCCCAGCCCAAACTCAGACTTGCTCCCCACCACAGGCACACCACCAGCAGGGGCAGTTTCTAAATTTTGGTGGTATCACATAGTGTTGGTTTGCTATTCCTGATGCACTAGCTGTGTCAGCTAATGAGAAAGGTAGTCAGGAGAATGGTAGTAAAGAAGTAGAGTTCCAGAACGATTATATAAATCAATATTAGAAGTATTTTCCTGTAGCTGAGACCAGATCCATACACAGAAGGGAGACAGTAAAACACCAACTAAAACCAGCTACTCTCTTTCAGTACTTACTGCAATTAATGCCATGTTCTTGGTATACCAAACAATATTTTTTTTCTTCCTAGACTGCTTATGCACTGTTGGCGTCTTCTATTACACCTTTTTTTAATGTGATATTAAAAAACCCCCATAGAAATAGCTATAAAGCCACTTTTTTTTTTTTTTTTTTTAATTGATTAAGAAACAGCCTTCTTTGACATAATTGCTTAAGGAGGTTATAAGGTATTTTATTTGTGGGGATTATTTTCAGCATCTGAAAACAAAGTTAAAAGGAGAAGAAGAAACCTGCAGCATGTTTGTTTAAAACATGTAATATTTCACCAACTCCTTTGAATTATTTCAAAGATAATGAAACTGTGATTGTTATTTTTTGAACCTGTTTGGTCTAGGTTTTTTCAGGCTTTTCTCATTATGTGACTATTCCCTGACCCGCAAAATATGAACTTCAAGCAGATATTTGTGCACATCAGCAGGACACATTGCACCCATGTGTGACTCCTCAAGTTTGTCACAGTGTCGTCACCCATTCTACAGTCTGTAAGCAGCTGCCCTTACAGATTGCCCAGATACTGCTGTGTGTGATTTTCACAGACTATGAGAAAAGACAGTAAATGCATTAAATATGGCTTCACAGAATTTTTCCACAAAAAGCACTGGAAAGCCTTTTATAGGTTATTGCAAAAGTCAGAAATAAATCCACAGGGGATTTTCCACAAATGGGTAAAATAGAGGAGTGTTTAGAAGAGGCCTTATTGGCTTGAGTCAGGAAGCTGGCTCTCTCCGAGTGCTGTGCTGTAAGTTTAGTGGGAAAAGTTTGACAGCAATTTAATTTTCATTGACAAATACTGTCATAATATTGAGGGAAACTGTATCAACAGTAGTGGTCGATGCTCAACCAGTCATATGGACTGGACGAGCTTACCATATGCTTAACTACAAACTTCTCTTGGAAAGCTCCTTTAGAACACTTGACAAGCTTAAGATACTAGTCAGTAATGAGCTTGAACAGAACATGTGAAGTTTTACATTTTGTACAGAAAATGGATTAGTGTTGATGTGTTTCCTGTACAGAAGAGATTTGTATGCTGGTATCTGTGTAGCTACAATGCCTGCGTGCATTTCCATAGCCTGAGGTTCACCCAGTCAAAGGAAATTTAAAAGTGAAAATGAAAAAAAAAAAAAAAGAAAACCAAGCATAATTTATTTCTTCTGCACAGCATTAAGGTGAGAATCTTTTCATTTATGTTACACGTACAGTGTTTGAATTTGCAGTTTCTGGTAGTAATGGGAATGCCAAAAACCACAAACCGAGGCAACCCCCCATATTAGCATGATAATTATTACAGCAGGTGATAGGTCCAGGCTTTCATTAATGTGCAGTATTACTACCTTCTCCTTTCAATGAACCTTTTAGTCTGATCACTGCCTTTAGCATTTTTACTGTGGTTTCTGTCTATAATTTCACACAGTCTCTGAGTATCTGAGCTGGTGTCTACCTCCCCGATGACAGGATCAAATCAGGTATCCAAAGATGCAAATGCTTTGTCTTGCATCTCAATATGTTTTGGTCTGGTTTTGTTTTGTTGTCTTTTGAGTGTTTTTTTTTTTTTTTTTGTGTGTGTGGGGGCAGGTTCTAACTGTACCCAAAATTAAGGAGTTTGGTCTAAATGTGTCCTGTTTTCCCCCTCACCCCCTTGACACATGGATTTTGGCTCCTGCACATTTTGTCTTTTTTTTTTTCCTAATGCATTTCTTCACACTCCTAGACATAGATATGTGTATGTATATAAATATGCTTGCGTGTATTTAATGTATTTTTGACTGTGGCCAAATACTGTGCCAGGTTAGAGACTCAGTTAGATAATTCAAACAGAAGTCTGACCTGATTCTGTCTTAATTTGCTATGTTTTGTTAGCATTGAGCCATTTGTAATTTAGTTACATGTAGAGTAGTTCAGTGATGAGCAAGTTTTAACAATATGGAAGGCATAATGTATGCTTACATGAAAAACATATACAGCCTTTCATTGCACTTTGTACTTGGAAATCATTCTCTTTTTTTTTCAGTTTTGCTGTGCTTTCCTCCCTGAAAAGTAGCTCTCCTCATTAGAAAGAATTTAAAAAATAGCCTTAAAAGTATGAACAGAAAAGAGCAGTTTCTATGCACAGTTCAGATGTGGCGTATATTCTTTGGGTAAATATTTTGGAAACTGCTTTAATTTCCAAGGTTTGATGTTTTAAAGATATTATTGTAGAGCATAGATAGCAATCAAGCCTGGCTTGGATCCCTGTGCCCCTTTGTAAATCACATGTGACTCTGGAAATGGCACCTCTACAGAATAGATGGGAATCAAGTTCAGTTTTTTTGTTGGCACATTGGTCAAATCTCCTGCCATTAAGTATAGTAACTGCCCTTTATTTTCCAAGCAAAGGGAATGGATGATCCCCTCAATTCGCTCATCATTGTTTTCACCCCTCTATTTGTCACTATTAAATTTTATTTCTTGTCTGCAACCAGGATTTAGACTGCTTGGCCTTCAATTAGCTGGGTCTAGATGGTACCATCTGCCGAATGCTCAACAGCTATTAAGATTCTGAGATTTTTAGCATGGTTTTTTTTTATGTAGTCATCTGACAAAGAAAAGAAGCAAAAATGGTGTCCAGGATTATTTATTTTATCAGCCTGGCAAGCAAAGTACATTGGAATGGGTACATTCCTTGTATGAAGTGCCTGAAAGTACAAGTGTAAAGATGGCTTTAAAGCCTGCCATGAGGTCCTGTTTTATTAACAGACTCACAAAGCCACCTGCCATGGGCTGGAAATGTTAAAAGATCATAACTTGGTGTAAGGTGGCCAAACCAGGAGCTGTTGTAATGGTGTGTTGGCATGGTCATCTCCTGGTGTGGCACATCACTTGTCTGGCTTACCTTGGAAATACTTGTTATCTCTCAGTATTACATCCCTTACCTTTACCAGATCACTATTTTAACAGTAAAGAGGCAAAGCCTCTTTGAAGACATGAGAATGCTGCAGGTGCCTGTGGGTGCCCAGCCTTGCTGCTGCCCGTTGGGCCCCTACTCCCAGCACCCACCCTGCCTGAGCCAAGCCTCAGCCCCTGTGCTGCAGCCTCGCCTTGCTGACACCTCCCATTTCATTCAACACTACCCTAATCACCAGCGTGGCATAGGAGAAAAATCCCCACTACTTTCCTTTGTCTGTCTCTAATGCGGGAGCAGTTCTTCCAAAGAAACCCGCAGGACCTTGCTCTACAATGCTGCCAACCCGGTGTGTCACCACCAGGTTTTTATTCATCCTGCATGAAGAGAAGCATTTATCAGCTGGTTTTGAAACCTCATTTTGCATTTAAAAGTGCAATAATTGGACCAAAGACAATGCTGTTATATGCTTTAAAAAAAACCCCAAACAACCAAGTGAAGATGATCTTACATGGGGGGCTAAGTGACTGTGGGAATTTGCTTTTAGATGGAACAAGTCCAAACACTATCGTCATGATCTGGGCTGTTTTGGGTGCTTTTCAAGCATTTATTTGCATTGATGTGATCAAACACCCGGTTCAGAATGGCTGCTTTAAACTCAAAAATGAACGCAGGGATTCACCCAGGGCGAATCCAAAATTGTGTCTGGAGCTTTGTGCTTCCTTTTTAACAAGACCTTTTCCGTGTTCACTTTTTAAATGATGACACCATACCGGGGGTTGTCGTTCAACAGATTGTTGGTTCTTTTAACAATTTGTTCAATGGAGGAGGAGGAGGAGGGAGTAGAGGCAGCTATATTTGTATCTACTGTTGTTCAGTAGAATAATTGATTTTTCCAGTTTGGCAACCAACCCCCATTTTCTGCTGCTTTACTATTCCCCCCCTCCCCTTCATGTCTTCAACAAAAAGACACTTTTTCCTTCCAATTCTTAATAGTAATTTGTAGTCTCAGATTCTTGATTGAGGAAACTGGGTCCAAGAAGGAATTAGTGATTTTCTTGGTGCCGGTCCAGGTGGGAACAAGCAGCTTCCTCAAAAGCACTCTGCTGTGTAAGCACCCCCAACTTTCTGCCCTATTAACACAGGACTTCTTCTGACTCTATAGCCTTAGCACCTGTTTTTCAAGATTTTTGTTTGTTTTTTCATGGAAGTTTTATGGAAGGAAGCATGGAGGTGTTGCACTTTCAGGAAGATCTTCGTGCTGTCTGTCCCAGCAGATGCTGTGCTCATGCCTTGCCCTTTGAGCTGTGAGGCTCCATGCTTTTGTGATACCTGGTTTTGTCCAGGGGCAGTTCCCAGGAGCAGTCTGGCAGTCAGCTGGAAGATGTCCTCTGGGTGCAGGGGAGTATTTAGTGGATCAGTACACTTCAATTATTTTTTAAAAAAAGCTTTTTGCTAAATTCAGCAGTTCTTCAATTTTTTTTTTTTTTTTTTTACTACCTGTTTATCAATAAAAGCTCTGCATATCAAAGGTTCTGATGAGTTATTCCTGAGGTAGATATATCTTCTGGACTTGCACTGCACAATACCAAGGCCCCTTCTTTGGAACCATGATAAAAAGGCTGCTCAGCCTCTCAGCTGAGGCACCCAGCAGTGTCTCACAGGGGTGAATGCAGCCAGCTTCTGCTGAATGTACTCCTTCTCATCCTGTTAGCTTTTGGTGTTCAGGCTGAATGTCTCAAGGACTGTTGAGTGCCTTTTTTTAATTATTAATTTAATAATTATTAGCTGGAGGCAGCACTCCATATAATATGCTGGCTAGGATATATATTTTTTAACCTTTTCTTGGAGGTGGAAGGAGTTTCTCCTGATTCTTGACTTTCAATCCTGCAGCATCTGGGTGCTGGCCTGTGGTGTGTGGGAGGTTTGTGCCTCTGCTCTAAGAAACTTGTGCATCTATTTGCTGCCAAATTTTTAAAGTCCTTTTAATGTAAACACGTACAAATGTCTCCAAAAAAGGCTTTAAAACTCTTCAGTGGAACTATATTTGCATGTTAAACTTAAGAACATATTTAATATATTACCAGTAATTGATTTAATGCCTAAGTAAGACCAACTATGCATAAATTAGTAAAATACTTGCAAGAGAAGTGCAATAATTGCCTTCAAGTGAATGAAGTAGTTAAGGCTTCTATTTACTAGCTTTGTTAAGCATAAATGTCTAACATTTAGACTTCAGCAATTTCTTCAGCACCAGCCCTTGAACAGTATTCAAAAATATGACTGAATTTTGCAAGTTACTGTAATTTGAGGCTTTTTCCAAAGCTTCTAAACTCAGATAAAGTAATTAAAATAAAAAAAAAGTCCTTTCTTTTCCTCTCATTTTTGATTATTGCAAATTGGGTATAATAATCTTGGCTAGTTTGAGCATTAGAAAGGTGAACATGCATCATTAACAGTAGGATTTTATGAACATTTTTGTAATATTATGTAATATTTAAATTTATGTTGCTTTTTTTCAATTTTACATGTAGTAATTAATTTTGTCTTACTGACAGATGATTCTCAATGACTGATTTTCAAGAAAAAATCCAGACAGGTATTTTAACCCTTTGTTTTCATTCTAGACACCTCACATTCATGGGTCTGGTTGTAATTAAGGGGCTCTGTGCTTGGCTCGGTTGTGAATTAAAGTTTAGTGCTGTTTGTGTGAGTTTCCATAGCTGTAACTTCATGCTAACTTCTTTTTTGGATGGGTGGTGAGAGTGTGCACAGAGATGTCGGCTTTGCTCTGAACAAAATTTCCTGATGTCATGTGGTGCCCAAGCCACCCCCTCCTGTTTTTTGGGTAACCAGTAAAGGAGTGTGCTGGCAGGCAGTGGGACCCTCACCTTCCCTCTCCTCCCTGCAAGAGCCTCTGAATCCCCTTTGTGTCCCAGCATGAAGTGGGATGTTGGTAATGTTTAGGTGCAGAATGGGAAAGACATAATGTGCGTCTCCCATGAGGAATAGATGTGACTTTCCGAGAAGCAAGGGAGGGAAGGGCAGATGCAGGACAGCCAGGACACAGCACCTATAACACAAAGCCCTTGTCCTGCTGCTTGAGTGTGGTGAACTGACTTCTGTCTCCCTCCTTCACCCTCCCTTTCCTTGCTATTGATCCCTCTCTCAGTCTTGTGATCTGTGTATTTCCACTATTTATCAGCTGTGCTTGCAGAGGGTGACAATGTCGCTGTGTGTCTCTTGGGACTTCCACTACGAATCACTGTTTTTAAGGCTATAACCTGAAGGTGTAGCCCTGAAAACACTCAAGAATAAAAATGCATTATGAGATAAGCAATAAGGGCTGTCCTATGAGATACAGACAACTGTAGATACCAGTCTGTCACTTGCACTGTGGCTGTACTGTTGCGTGTAAATCCCATTTGTTTCTGTGGTAGTTGGAGCAACAGAATTTCTGGCCTCCCATTTCTAGTAATTTCATGCTGGGTTTTTAAGGCAGAAACATCATCAAGAGTATTCCCTTATGGCCCCTTTTTGGGATATATTTTTTGCTTGGAAAATAATAAACCTCCCCACCAAAGTAGCTGGAGTGAGCTGGGTGTGAGGGCAGACTGCAGAGGCTGCCGGGCAGTGAGGCTTCTCAGCAGCTCAGCTGTGGGGTGGCTCTTTGTGCATCCTCTGGCACCTCTCAGTTACTTGCTCTCACATGCTATGTGCATGAAAATTTGCAGATTCGAGCCGGCTTACATTCTTTCCTGGCCCATGATACAAATTAACAGTCTTTATTTTATAATATTTCACTTGAATAGCAGCTCTCATAGTTTTAAAGTACTGAAGGATGAAAAGTCAGGAACATAATTGCGCTGTTTGGCTTTTGTTCTGAGTGAGTCACGGTGTAATATTTTTCCACAGGTTGCTAATGCTGCCATGAGTTGTGCATGACATTGACTATCATCTCTGTGTAAAGAAATTACACTTAAATTCCATTAATGCATGCTTTTCCTTAGCTTCAGCTTGTGCTCGCTTGTTATTAGATGGGGCTGGAGCTTGAGGCTACTTCAGCAATTGTGTATTCCCTACCTGGGCTTCTAAGGAATACTGAGCTGGTTTGGATTCTGACTTATTGGGATAATTTTGTCACTTGGCTTTTTGGATGTCTTGTATAGGCCTAGTGATAAAGGTAGCCAAAGTTGAGGTATGGTGCTGAAAATACTTCCTTGTTGTCCTGTTACACAGTACAGGAATGATTTTGCACAGTTAGTCAGTTTGGAAATTCCAGAAATATCTCTGCTTTTTGTGCTGACATTAGGTTCTATGCTTAAGATTATGAGTTTAATTTCTAATTATTCACCCTGCTTTGCCCCTTCTGTCTCCGCTAAGGAGAGCAGTGAGTGGTGCCTGCCTTTTGTTCTTACCACTATGTCACTTGACATATTTTCTGTATTGAATCATATCCCATCACTTTCCCTGCTCACTAAAAGGCAGGCTGGATTTTTATATATTGTCTCTTCATTCAAATTGTCTCCGGCTTCTCCTCCATTTGCTACTCTGAATAAATTTCATCCCGTTTTTGCATGCCATTGTAATAGAAGCTGAATGAACCCCGGTCCTGTAGTGATCTTTGGGCCAGGCCAGCTCTCCCCTTGCACACTCTGCTCTTGCTGTTAGCATGCAGAGCACTGTGCCCTCACATGCTGTCCGGGTCGTGATGCATTATTTAGCCCAGCCTCTCGTCAGAACTCACGGCGTTGTAGCCTGTTAGGGGATCATGTGGCACTACCTTTCAGAGAGCCCATGTAAATCATGCTCATGGATTCTTTTGATTCTTTTTGCGTTTAGGTTTGGTTTTTTTTTCCCAGGGGGTGTTATTTTTTTCAAAATATTCTATTAGTTTTGTTACGTACAATCTCCCTTTTGTGAATCCATGCTGAATATCTTTAATTAAATCATAACTTTCCCTATTTTTCCCCTGATTAGTGTTTCCAATATCTTTCCCACTGCTGAAATCAGGCTGACTGGTGTTTAATTTCCTTGATCTTTCCTAGAGCTGCTGTTATATATAGGTGTCACATTAGTGTTCCCGTCCACAGCTACCTCCCCTGCTTCCAAAGATGTTCCACAGACATTTGCTAAAGTGTCCCCTTTCTTCTGCCTCTTCCTCCCAGATTCTGGCTGTCATTCCTTCTGCAGTATTGTTTCAGACTTTATCCGCTTAAAGAAGTGCGTTTTTACAGCTTCAACTTTTTGATTTATTAATTTTTCTCATCCTTGGTAGCTGCTCCACATGTCAGTGTTTGCAGCCACCTTGGTCGCGGATCTCCTGCTGGGTGCCCCCGTTGTTTGGTTGGTGTGTGTGCAGCGTAGGATGGCCTCATGCCATCCTCTCCATGTGCATCCCAGCCCTTGATAAACCCAGGAATTCTGCTTGATGTGCTGAGGCCATTGTGTTGCCCCCAGACCATCCTCCCTCTTCTGTCTGAGATCTTCTGCTTTGCTATTTTGGATTTCCCAAGACAGACATCGCTTCTCTGACCCTTCATGTATTTTTGTCAGGCCGCATGTGTATTTTCTGCTGATATGAACTCATCTTTGAATACTTGCCATTTCCGTATGGAGTTGTTTCCTCCGCTCCTTTATTCCATTCAGGGTCTGCTCCTCCTCTCATTGAAGTCAGCTGGGAGTTTTGCCATTGCCTTCCTCGAGAGCAGCAGTGAGCCTGCGATTCACTGACACTTCCAGCATACTCTCAAAATTAACCCTGCTGAAATTGAACATCGATATTGAGCTTTATATTTTAGTTGTAAATCCAACTCTAACTCCTTGAATGCTGCTTCTGTTTGAAGAATGGCTACTGTGAAGAAGTCCATTAATTTTAATGTAACTCTCCATGGTTAGATTTGGGTCATAACATTTCCACTGTCATGACTGCAAAAACAACATCAATAGAAAACTCAGGTTTTCTGGATGTTTCACCAGATGCACCAAAATCTGTTTGTCCTTTTTCCTTGTCACTAGAAAATTTGTAGTCATACAAAAATTGCTCAAATAGTGTTTAAATCTTTGGGGAGAGAAAAAAAAAATAAAACAGAAAAAAACCCCTATGAAAATAAGGTTAAGTACAGGATTTGAGGGAGGGCGGGGGGATGGTTTTTAAAAGTAGTATGAAAACTTTTACTTTTCACTTGCAAATAATGCTGAGAGTTACGTGCCTCTGTCCCCACAAACCATGGTGGAAATGAGCCCACAGGACCCGTGACTTCAACCAGAAAACTGCTGCTCTGTCCTTAGCTCACCCCACTGTGAGGAAGGCTGGTACCACATATGGTATGTAAGCTCACACTCACTTCTCTGAGACCATGGAAACCCGAGCGTGATGGAATACATCAGGGATGGAGTGGCAGCCTTGATTGCGAATATTTTTTGCTAAAGTCAGACACTGAATGTTACTGTAATGACATTTTATATCTCTCCTTCTATATTCTAGCAGAGAGAGCCACAGGTGTTCCACTGGAATTACTCACACATTTATAGAATTGGACATTCTGTCATTAAATGGACTTAAAACTAAAAAGCCTTTGTCTGCAAAAGATGGCCAATAGAAAGGGACTTTGGATTATCTGATATCCCATAACTTAATCATATGGCTCTTAAGAGTAGGGCATAAGCAGCTGTGTCTCACTAATATGCATGCAATATGTGTAAAGTGATATGCTTTAATTCTAAACTTGTTTTTAGCAGGAAGAAAAAAGCGTTTAGATGAGGAACATTAAGATTCAGCATTAACCATTTTTTTCCTCGGGGCAAAATTATTCATCACCTGATATTTATTAAGGCAACATTTTTATTTTATTGCTCTGTACTGTAAAGAGTCTTTCCAAACATTCTCAAAGTTGTGCAGGGAAGTTTTATAGGCAGACTTGCAGGCAGCATTTAAAGTGGTTTTCAAAATTTGAGAAAGATATTTTCCTTTTCCTAAATAGCAGTGTTGTCAAATCTCATACTGGGAGTAACAGAGATAAGCAGTCATTTAATTTATTATTTAATTTTAATTTTTTTATCCATCCTCCCACATTATAGAAACTTGATTTCTGTATCGTAGCCTTAATTGTTAGTTTGTGTTGGTTTAATCTCTCTTATTTAAGTATGTTTGCTTTAATAACATGAAAAAAAACTAAGACAAAGAAACTGTAGATTAGAGACTTTATTTTCAGGGTAAAATGATACGGATAAGTGAGCGTCAACTGACCAGAAATTATTTGCTTCTGTCTGTTAGACACGTAATGGAGTCATTTAACTAGTCAAATTAGGAGCTGTAGAAATGCACCATGCTTCATTACTGAGTTCGAATGGGCACCATTTTACATTTACGTCAAAAATTATCTCATAGCAAATTAATGTTTTCATTGTGTGGGGAAGCGGGAGTTGTGCAGTATCAGCACCACCTAGAGGATGCGACACAGATGGCTTGGAGATGTTGGTCACAGAAAAACAGGGATGAACAGATTATCTCTAAAAAGCAAAGTACTTCAAACAGGCTGCTGCCTTCCCCAAAATAGCCCTGAGGGTTTTGTTGCCTCATTCTATCAAGCTACACCTGTCCAGCAGATCCCCCCATCAGCTCACACAAATTTGTGTTTATGGCACAGATTGGGTCGATTCTACTGTAAAATCCTTCAATGCTGATACCACAGGTTGTATATTTTTAATGCAAAGAGATGCTGTTAGAATTCAGAATATCACTTGAAAAATTTGGAGAATCAGCTCTCTAGGCAACCAGGAAGAAATTCCAGGTGAGGTTACAGAGTCTCACTCATCCTTGAAACTTCCTGAAAAGGCAAAAAGTAAAAAGGAAGTTATTTAACAAATTATATACTACTTTGACAAATGGAAACAGCTAGTGCCTTCAAGTGTAGAAAAAGAGACAATGAGGCAAAAGTGAGGGCAGTGCATAGAGTTTCAGCTTGAAAAGGTTATAGCAGTGAATAGCCATCATGCAGGAACTGAAAAAGGTAACAGGGAATTAGCAGCACTCAAAAAAATTGGTCAGTGATAACTGAAAGTTGTTCAAAGTACAGTGTGGTTTTGAGTGGCACAACACGCGCTTTCCCAAGGGGGTACTTGTCACACAGGGGGTAATATCAAACCTAAAAATAAACTCCAACTTTTCTGTGAAAGACATGCTCACAGGTGGGACCACAACCCACCCTGGCAGCTCTTCCAGCAGGGCCAGGACATAGCAGGCACTCCTGGCATCAGACAACCAGATAAGTCGCAAGGCAGGAAATTTTCATGCCTAAGTGTTTTGTGATGAAAGACTGCAGAAGCTAAGTGCCTCTGGCAGTGTGGTTTAGTGTTTCAATACAACTCCTGGAACTCTGGAAGGGAGAGGAGGGGAAAAAAAAGTTACAAGTGGTTAATGAGGCCTGATTGTGTCCTGCTCCAGAAGCTCCTGTGGGCAGGGTCCTGAGCTCTGGCTCAGCAGGGGCTGTTCTGTGTCGTCAGTGCTCCCAGCTCGAGCCCACCAACCATGGCTTGGAAACCCACAGCAGAGCAGGGAGCCAGGACAGACCATCATCACCCAGCTCAGGCTTCTCTCTACCTGAGCCAAAAATGTTCCCCAGTAATTCATTCAAGGAAAGGGTCTTCTTGTACATGGAACACACAGCGTGCTGAGCAGAAATTTGGAGGATTTGAGCCTCAGATACGATTTGCATTAAAGATATGTTGTAAATTGACCAGAATATCTAAACATGTTTTCCAGTCTTATCAAATGTTGTGCATGCACAACTGTATAATTCTCCATATTAATATTCTTAGAAGGCATTTCCAGAACAAAACAAAAACATCCACAAAGTACTATGACACAAAGAACAGGAGCTAGAGACAAAGATGAGCTGAGAGGGCAAAATAGACCAGAATTCATTTAGTATTACATTTATCTCTGGAGCAAATGATCACTCATTAATTAAAATGTTGCTGCCCAGTGGAGTTTGAAGACAAAAATTCTACCTAATTGTTTAAAGTGTGTAATTTTTTTGTTATTTTTCATATTTCAATGAGTTGCTCTTCAGGATTCTTTGAAAAATCAAATAATTGCCTGTAATATTATTTCATGGCAAAGTATAGTGTCTTAAATGCATACTGTGCTGTAAGTTCAAGAATCTGCCAGTGACTTTAGGGCCATGGTTATGATAATGCCAAATTGGTAGATGATAGTCCATGCCTATGAGCAAGTTTTCTGTTGTTCTAGAAAAAGCTTTTCTTTCTTTATTTTTTTTAATGGCTTAAGCTTATTGTAGAAAAGGAGTTCTTTGAAACAACACAGAAGAAAGTTAAGAGTCTTGTTTACAAGTACCCAGGTATTTTTTTCTTCTTTTTTGACTGTAGTGGCACTTTGCCTATTATTGTGAATCTTGTCTGCTGAGATAGTTCAGCCTTCATGTTATGTTTACCATGGCCAGACTAGAGGATCAAATAATTTATAACCATTCCTGTTGGGTTTTATGTAATAACTTTGGAACTCATATAAAGTAATGATCCACAAACTCTTTTAATGTTCATTATAAAATATGAAATATTTCTCAGAACCATTGCAATTATGTGACCAGACATAACTGTTTCACACATGAGTAAATACAGGGAGGTTTAACATAACTTTATTATCTTCCTGTCTTTTCCTCTCATTGATGTGATAATACTGTTTTAATATTTTTCTAAAGAAAAGTTAAGTAATTTCAGAATCTCTATTGAGGCCTAGTTTATTGGTTTTTGTAATAGAGTACTCAAGAATAATTGTATTTATGATTAGACTGATAGTAGTAAATGTTGTTGTGCTGAATAGGGGTAAAATACCCTGAAAGCTTTATATTATTATACAGATATATACACATACATCAGTAAAAAGAAATTATTAATATCTGTCTGTCTATGCATTTATATTATGCTCATCATAGTATCAGTGCACCTTCTCTGGAGACTTTCAGGGGTTTAGCAGTTATTAAAATGTCAGTAGATATAGCATGGCAAAACTCATTAAGGCTACATTAAAAAAAAGACATGCCTTGCCTGATACTCAGAGCTAACCTTTAATTTCCCCCTCCTCTTCCGA
>NW_008239324.1:12993392-12996889 GCF_000691975.1 Corvus brachyrhynchos
TTCCGATCTTCTTGGATTTAGAGTAGACATAAAGTGGGTCCTGCCACAACCTAAACTCTCTGCTGAAGCTGTTTGATCAGCCCAACCTCTTGTTAAACCTGGCTTGGGACTTTGTGGACTTTGAGGTTTCCTGCCCTGGTCAGGGTAAGAGAAGTGTCTGAACTTTGTAGCTGGCAGCCCTAAAGCCTTTCACATCTCTCTTTCTCCATGCTGTACCTTCACAGGAGTGATGGACTCAAGCCTAACTCTGAGGCCCTGCCTGTGTCTCTGAGTTAGAGCACTTGCCCTAACACAGGGTGAAATAAACCTGTCTAGAAGAACAGCACTAAGGGAAGTCCTTAGCACACAGAAGGATGGTCACCTTACCACCTTCCCCCTTCCCTTCCTTGGGAGGCAGTGTGCAACAGCAGGAGGAGGCTGAACATGTGCATTCAAACTGAAAAATACAACATTTTTATTTACCAACCTTAGCCGGTAACAAAAAGTAACAGAATTTTGGTCTCCAGCTGAATGGTACTATACAGGCATCATCAGAAAAACAATTCTTTGGCCAAAAGAGCACAATCTAATCAAGAACCAACTTAACAAATGTAAGCTATTTTTGCCTAACTCTCCCCTTGTCTTCCTGACATCTTTCCTCTTGCTGACACTTAGAGGTAGGCACTGTGGGTTTGTCATTGCTCTGTGCCAGGCTGAGGGACAGGAACTGTGGCAGGAACAGCCCCAGGGGTGAGGGGGAGCCTGCACAGTGACCACGGGAGAGGACACAGAGGGGATCTGCAGCAGGGCTTGGGCTGGCTTGGTGAAGCTGAGATCCACTGACAGACCTGGGGGACTTTTTTCCTATTTTGCCTCTCTCTGACCACAAAAAATGGTGTGATGTGGTGCCATGGAGGGGCTTCCAGGGCACTCGAAAGTTAAATCTCTCCAGTCCCACTGTCCTGCTTGCTTCTTACTACAGGTTTTGTGCAGGGAGGGGTAACTTTCATGCATTAAGAGAAGTGAATTTAGAAATGTTATTTTCAGGAGTCAGGGATAACTTGCAAGATGCTGAGTGTTGGAAGCATTATACCCTGTCATTCTGAGTGAGAAATTACTTCAGCGAGATCCTCTGTTGCATGGAATACTTGTAGAACATTCTGGTTCCCGTACTTTTAAAATGTCTTTATTTGTCATTATGAAATGCTGATGTGCATTAAAAAATGAGTCCAGTTGTATTTAGCAGTAGCAAAATGTGATACAACTAATGATACCATGAGAGGTATAAAGTATGCCGAAGATGCAATAGAGCAGGAAGGATACTGGGTCCCCATTTTCATATTTGAGTTTAGTTTTATAAGATTTTAAACATTAAATGGTTGTGGGGTGAAAAGTTTTCTTATACATTTTTTTGAGTTTTGAAAATCAAGGGGTTTACCTATTTTTAGTAACATGCATTTTTAGTCCATCCAAATTAGTAAACTTGATCATCTTTTAAGGTTTGGGCAGGCAGAGTTACAATAGTTAATTTATTTGACAGTGGAAACTAAATTTTCACTTGTCTTTGGAAAGTATGAAAAAACCAAAATCAGATTATGAAAGATTTTAGTTTGCACATAGTAGAATACAGCTCTGCATAGGATAAAACTCTGCATTTAAGGAGTCAGCTGGAAGATCTGAAGACAAAGGTTTGGACAAATACTCTGCTTTTGTTCCAGGCCTTTTTGCTCCAGAGTTCAAGGGACTGGGTAGATCCGTAATGGAAAGGCTGCTTTTGAACTTCTGCTATGTGCTGGATGTTCACCCTCAGTTTCATTTAACTGTTTTCTACAGAAAGCATGTGATTTAGTTAACCAGGGATGGAATTTTTTCATTCTGTGCACTTGACCCAAGGATCCAGATTCAGGAAAAAACCTGTTGATGAGTTTCAACATGTTTAGGCCAACTATGCATTACAAAATTCCTAACCTGAGCTGATGCTGTAGTATGAGTAGCAGTCATATAAAATGTGTTTACATGCATTCTTCACCACAAATAAATTAAATCTCTGCTTTCAGACAAGTTTAACTTTACTTTGGAACTGCTAAACACTGAAAATTGAAGGCATGTATGAATTAGTTCAACAAACATAATTTTTGGAACCTGGAACAAGTCAATTGTATTTTAAACTTGTCTCTAATGATAAATGGATTTATCATGAGCACATTACATGTACACCTTTAGCATATGATCAGAGATGTCTTAGTTTATTATAGCATTTTCCTTGTGATATTACGAGCTAGAAAAGCTATCTTCAGTCCTGTCAGCATAAAAACTGCTCAGCAGGAGGTGAAGCACATGAAGCAGTTTCCAGGCCTCTTAACATACACAATTCATGCAGCTGAAAAGGTTTTGATGGCTTAAATTTCGCCCCCACCCCCTTTTTTTTTTTTTTTTTTTTTTTTTTTTTAAACCTAGGATGCCTAATGGTCGACTTTTTGTTGCTATCTTGAGATATTGAGATTTTTTTTCTGGAGAAAGAATCCTCCATTATTTCCTACCCCCATACAAAGTTAAACCAGTCTTTTCTGTTTTGTTAGGTATTGGGCAAGAGATTACATCAGAGGTGACAGGGCTGTCTGTAGGTAAGGGCAGAGTATGATGAGATCACATAGGTTGATATTTCAGCTGACATTAACCATGCTCCTGCCCCATAAATCAGTGATGCCCAGGTAGCTGGTACCAGTTATACCCAGATACCTGTTTCTATGCCATGGTTGTTTGGAGAAAGAGCACTGAATTTAAGAGCACGTGGTCCCAAGGCAGCTTTCCCACCTGCTGATGGCTTGGTTGACAGAGTAGGTGCAGGGTTTGTGACTCCTGGAAGGGAGCAGCATAGCATAAGAAGTCTTCTTATTTGCTTTCTTTCTCTCTCTTTTTTTTTTTTTTTTCTCCTCTCTCCCCTTTGACTTGGACGGGAGGAAGGAGAAGGAAAGATTTCTTCACCTTTACAGAAAGTCAGTCTTAACTGCCTTCCTGGGTGAGCTCCCAACCTCCCCCACTCTCCCACTTTGTCTTCCTCACCAGCCCAAACACTCCTCTCACAAAAGGGTGCTGAGGTTTTCCAGGCATTTGCTTAAGGGTTTGTCTCCACCTCAACCTCTCCTTATTCTGCCAGCAAAGGGAGAATCCCTTTCAAGGGACAGGAGGATCTAACTGCCCCCTCTACCCCTGCTCCCTGTTCCCCACCTCTACTAATAGGACTCAGCTGTTATTTCCCTGAATCTGAATGCAAGAGCCAGCATCCGATCCTGGGATGATTTATCAGGAGAGCTCCACATTTCTATATGGCTTTTCAAGTATGCCACCATATTTCAGGATCACTGAAAAGGGCAAGTAGGTCCAATGACCTACTTACGTGAGACCAGTGACTATGAATAACATCGGTGCAGTGACGAACGTGCCACGACCTGTAAAATGCAGTGAGTTTGTCTCTCTGCTTTTTTTGCGATTTTTTTTTTTTTTTTTTTTTTTTTTTT
>NW_008239324.1:12996969-13011809 GCF_000691975.1 Corvus brachyrhynchos
TTGTTTTTTTTTTTTTTTTTTTTTTGCTTTTTTTTTTTTTTTTTTTTTTTTTTTTTTTACTGGTGCTGATTTCGTAAAATGTTCTATAAGCTTCCATAAAGTCTGGAAAATATTGGAGGGTATTTAAGTAAAATTAGCCACGAAAGTATGTGACCCGCTTCAGAAATGTGGTAGATAATGTTAGTGTTGTGATGTCCCCCAGGACTTAGCTTATAATGTTATCTCTGGTCATACTCAAAAGAAAGCTAATTTATGGCCTTTCAAATCAGGACTAATTAATATAAAATGTTCATATTTTATATGATAAATTCCTTTGCAAAGAATTTTAATGATGTGTCTTTCGGAATAATTCTCTCCATAGTGTAGGATGTGAATACGGAGCACTTAAAAAAAAAACCCACAGAATTTTTTTGGTAAATTTGAAGCCTTGAACATAATTATAGAATATTGGCTTCCTTTTTTGAAGGCTATTGTTCACAACAATCCTTCATCTGTTGGCACTATCTCACGGATGAAATCTGAAGTCTGCTGTCTTCAGACCTCAGTGTTCCCCCACGATGGATGTACATGGAATTGTTGTCAATACCACTGAGCGTACACCCTGCACACTGAGGTTGCCTCGCCCTCGACATTGTCTCTTGGGATTCAAAGGATGTCACTCCCATCCGAGCGGCAGAGCAGTGATACATCTGCCCCCCCTGTCTGTGACACCTCGCTGTCATGTGGCTTTGTCACCGGACAGCAGCGCCTGTCATCTCGTTAGGAGGCCCAACAGAAAGCGCACATCACCCCTGACATGCTGTAAAGTGCAGCGTGTAAGGAGGGTTTGTTTTACGTCTGGTGTCCCTGTTGTGTTTTGAAAGCTCATGATAAAATATAATATCCTTGTAAGGCCACGTTCTGTTCTCAGCCACACCGATGAAAATCTGCAATATCATCATAGGCCTTGGAGGATCTAACTCTGCCTTGCTTGGACTGCAGTAGGAAAATTAAAAGAACAAAGCATTTAGTGATGCATTTCAGCCCAAAAGTGTGAATTTAAGGTCAAGGAGCAGAGTTTATGAGATTTTAGTGCTCTGGGGCCCAGCCACATCCTGTCCCATGCCAGGCATTGCTGCTGTTAGGCAGAGGAGAGGGAAGGGAGAATCCAGTGGAGTTACTTGAATCTTGTACTGATCTAATTGTAAGCCAAATTTCTTGAAAAGGATAACTCCTACAAGTTTTTGAACATATTGAGGGTTAGGTGTACCAGGTACTTACACTAAGAAGAGGAAAGTGTGAATTTTTCTTCTTCAGTCTTCCTTGTGACTCACTCAAGTTATCTCCTCTGAAACACATCCCCTTCTGGACCTGTGTAATTACAGGACAGTCACAAAAATAAGACTTTATTGTCCAGTGAGAATGTGAAGTTATTTTCTTCATCCTTATCACTGCATGCTGTAATCTGAGGCACCAATCAAAAATATTTGAAATACTGCCTCAACAACATAGTACCTTTCTTTACTATACCCCATGTATAGAATTGCCATCAAGTTTTGAAGTAAATCCAGAGTTCTACCCTCAAAGATAGGAGGCTTTGTGTCTGTGACCATTTTAAGCAGTGTTTGTGGTAGCTAACCCAGTGTCTCAGAAGTGAATGCAGGAAAGAGTTGAAGGCCTTCACTTCTAGCAGTGAGGCTTTTGTAATTTATCTTGCCATCTTCAGAGGAATTTAACATATTTTAATAAATCTTACCCAGCCTTATTTAGCTCATCAGTCACCAGATGATGGACCTCTTGTATGTGTTTGTATGTATCTACAAATAATGTGTGTGTGCACAGTGTGTGGCACAACAATGTTCTCCTCCTTACTGAGAACATGGGTGATACTGCTAAATAAATTTTAAATAATGTTAATACTACTAAAGAGTTAACAGTATTCTTCTGTGCAGACAGCTCTGAAGGCCTGATTCTATCTGATTTATCATTTAGTCAACTTTAAAATGCCCCAGAGATCCCAAAGATCCTCTTGGCTGTTGCTGTAGGGGTAGAAATTTTATGAATGTGTTTCTATTTTGATAAGAAATAGTACTTTGTTAAAACATGCAAACAGCACACTTCGTGCTTTTTTTTTTCCCCAAGGGCCACCTTTTGTCTTAACTGTTGTTAAGTTCAGAGTTTATCAGCAAGGTTAGTATTGGTTAACACCTTTATTGCTACAAATATTTCATGTTCCTTCTCCCTAACTGCCATCTGGAGACAGTCTGAATATTTTAGCAAGGTATTTATCAGGCTGAAATCTGCACTGAAATTGGCTGAATTGGTTAATATAGATTTCTAGGCTAACTTTTGATAGCCCTGTGGTGAAAAAAACATGTATATTGATTCTCACCAGGGACTATATTGTTAAAATACATAAATGTAAAAATTGACTTAGGAAATAAAAAATAAATGATAGCTATAAATCAGGGAGCTGATAAACAAATACATATCTATTCCTATTTTATCTCAGTATTTCCCAAAGATATCTGAAGAGCACTTAATTGTAACTGAGTAATCAATTAGTCAATTAACCTTCTTCTCATCGAATATATATTTGATATAACTTTTTGAAGCTTGGGCTCTAAAAGGTTTATATTGATTGCAGGTTTCAAGGCCATATGTTTCAGTTATTGGATTTGTGTAGCCAAAATTGACATCCTAAGTTCACTAGAATATGTAAATATTTGACTGTAATGAGTTTCCAAGACTGTTGGAGAGATGCAGTTGGTTTCCATTACTTCTTAAAACTGCAATCTTTTGTGACTATGAAGTTCACCTTAGCAGAACACGTGTCATTTAAATACATTTGTTACTCAGAAGACACAAGCTTATTTTATGGTCTGGCTATGAGCTTCCACCAATTCATTTTTTTCACTGCTTTCGATGGAGTTGACTGGAAAAGATTTCAGTGTATTTGCTGGAAAATGATGCAAACTGTGGGAATTCTTCTAATGAAAGTGTTTCATGAGAGCACCTTTTGATTTTATTGTAGTACTGTGGACACCTGTGCTGTGCCAGTGGAAAGCTGTCCTTGGCAGGGCCAGGGTGTGACCGCTGCCCACTTGCATGGAGAATCCAGACATGTTCCCACTGAATTTCTGAATCAATCCATTCCTCCCCAGCTGTTCTTAGAGCCTGCTAGGTGTCACCATCTAGCTGAGTTTCTGGAGGCTGTTTCTGGAGGTGCCTGCAATGGGCACATGAGGATGTGTCATGCAAATGAGGGTCCCTTTCCATGGACCTGTGTTTAAAATGTAGCTGCTGCTTGTACACTCAGCACAAATGAGTTGTAGCTTAAATTGAAGCCTCTGATTTCAACAGCTGCCCAGCTATAGCAGTTTAGCACAGCAGTAAGGGGCAGCAAAACTCTACTTGCATTGTTTACAAGGTCAAAATGGGAAAGTGGAATGTGGGGAATTTAACCCTTCCATTCCCATGAGGGGCACCTGATCTGGAGCCCCAGTTACAAACCAGGGTAGAAATGGTTTATTCTTTTCTTTTTAAATACCACCTTTCCTCCCAGGAGCTGAGCTATGATGCTTTTGGGTTAACTTCCATTGAGAGCCAAAATTGGCTGCTTTGCACGAGCTAGCCAAGCTCCTGAGATGCTGGGTTTCATTCACTATTAGCCTCCAAATCAAAGGCAAGAGGAAAACACCAGCAGAGTTATTGATAGGCTGGGAAATAGTAGTTTATTTATTCCTTTATTTCAATGTGTGAGATCTAGTGCATTTCTTAAGTGATACTTATTAAATTTTTGATTGTATCAAGTAGGAAGAAATAGCTGTACAAAGAAAATTCATATATTATATGATCTTAGATGGCCATCAGAATCTCAAGGGGCAATGAGCTGTCTATTAAGGACAGAATTTACTGTGTCTCTTCACTTTGGCTGCTTTTGTGCAGACAGGTTGATGGGTGAGCTTATGAGAGATGCATTGTTAAGTGTTGATGATTTACAAAGATGCAAAACCCCTGCAGTGGTGTGGAAACTTGCTAAATTCCTTCTCGTGGTGTCTGGCTACATCAAAAGAAAAGTGCTATAATGGGTTAATAATTATCCGACAGTCTTCAACATTTGTTTGATATAGCAGTGCACAAAAATATTCGTTTCTGGCAACTCTCTTGACAACCTTTTGATATTTAGATTTTTTGTGTGTGCGCTTCAGTGTGTAGTAGATTAACTTGGCTCTGTGGAAAAGGTCTTTATAGAATCCTTAACTGTTGCACTCATTATTGAATAAACAGCACTTTCTTCATGGGAAAAAAACCTAAAAACCTGCAGATTTTTCCCCTCTTAAAAATGCATTCATAATCTAGATATTAGCAAACTTTTTTTTTTTTTTTCCTTCGTGAAAAATATCATAAACCGTCTTGGTTTGACCTTGTTAATGCAGGACCACTTTAGTAATCTGTGCCTAATGATTTTTTACATTAAACCACAGCTTGTGTTGGACCCTTGTGTGTCACAGTAATTTAAGAACAGTCATTTTGCACATTCCGATCCCATTATGTTACATTGTTACTGAATAAAGACTGGTATTATGTTGCTCCTATAAAGGGCAGAAGTGGCCTGAATTTTATCTGCTGAACGAATCAATCTGGATTATGTCAGCTGAAAAGAATTGTGAACTGCAGTCTCCAGCAGATGGGGAGATTTTAAAAATGTATCTGTTTGGTTGTGAATACATTAGCTAAGATAATACCTTGTGGTGACTGAAAAGTAGTTTTTCTCTCTTTTTTTTCAATGAAGACTGTACCAATTATCATTTCAACATAAAGTATTAGGAGATCAATTGGGAACTGAATGCCATTTCCTAATGTTAATACAGTGTTTTATTTAAGCTGCCTTGACAGGCTGTCTAGGCTGTGGGAAAAAGACTGAGCAAATAATGAGTAAAGGGTTTAGAAAAAAGACAGAGGGTGGAGCTTGGCAAACGATGTGAGCTATTCATCAACAACTCAACAAGGATGATGGAAATAATAAGTACTCCTTAAAGAAAAGGGGAAAGGATTTTTTTTAAAGAAACAGTTTCCTTTAAAAAAATATTTAACTCTAACTTTGTATTACTTTCTGATTAGCTGATTTTAAACTTCCTGAAATCAGCAAAAGCTTCCCTTTGAAATGGATAGTCTATGTTCAAACAGCGCATTCTTTAGCAATCAGTTAAAAAAAAGAAACAGTGTCTAATTTCCTGTTCATTCGTGCAAATTTCTTACCATGTGGCATTGTCATTTAATATCTAAAGTACATTAATGCATTTCTATAATGCCAAAACCCTCAGACAAATCCCCTGTGTGAAATAATTTGTGTGAACTTTGAACTAACCATGAATAAAATCAAGATCTTATTATGTCCTTTATTTATATGGCACAGAAAAGCTTTGAAACTTAATACTAGCACCAACACGATATGCACATTCACAGTGATGCTTTAAAAAAGGAAGAAAAACCCCACTCAACTTTCCTACATTTTTGTGGGCTTTGCCCACTCTTCAGACACCATTACGTTACTTCTGAAAATATTTGTCTTAGAAATCAATAGGCTATTCTAATATTATTGTGTTCTGAGTTGCTAAAATTTCCATTCAGGAGATATAATTCCACCATCTGTAAAGTTCTAGGTTTTATAATACTTATAAGCTGTTTTAATCTATTTTTACTGCCATGTTCTGTCCTGAAATGTCAGAGAGTGCAGACTGGGTCTTGGAATTAACATGACAGTTAAGAAACTTGGCAAGGTTTTACAGCAGATTGTGACATTAACAAAGTACAAAGGAGAATGGGGAAATTAACGTTAATGTATGCTTGCAGACACTATAAAAATCTATATGTCCACGATCGGGGAACTAAAAATAGGGATGTTTTTTATGTTGATGCCATTAAATACAGAGCTTTACTGTGAAAAGAAATTTCCATATGAAAAGCAACTTACTAAAAAGTAATGCTGTAATCCCTCCTCTGGACTGAACAACAGGTTTATGTATCCTAGGTCAAGTAGGCATATGGCTGGTTTTTGGTTTTCAATTTTGTCTTAGGGGTTTTTTTTTGAGTCTATGGTGAAACTGATTTGAAAGCACTGTTTTTAAACAGCTGCAAAAGATACAGTATGCTATGTCCTGATAAATGGGAGCAGTTATTAAAATTCACAGATTTCTCAGTAAATCATATGAAGTCTGTCCTCTTTCACAGAGAGGGGATGAAATAAGTGTTTGTGGTGAGTTCTTCTTCAAGCCTTGCACCCCCTGAGCCTGCCCAATGCCCTCCCTAGTGTCACCCCAGTATCACCCCAGTGTTCAGCCTCCTGGCCCAACATGACTGGCTTGGCTCAGCCAGAAGGTGGCTTCCCTGAATACATTTTTATTTAATCATCTGGAGATCCAGGACATCGAGCAAAAAACCTGTCATAATGCCCAGGGGAAAACAGTGGCTTTTGCATTCGGGATGGGAAGTTCTAAGTGTTGGGTAAATCAGCGAAAGCTACAGGGAATGACACAACCTTCTGAGTAAATATGAGCAAATTGGGTTTGTTTTTATTTTTTTGTCTGAGTTTTGAAGTTGTAAGTTACTCAAAGCCCTATTCAGCCCGGATCCAGGAGGGCGAGGGGCTGAGGCTTTGCAGGCTCCTGCAGCTTGGCACCCACAGCATCTAATCCTGATAGCACAGACAAAACCACCTCTTTTCATCCCCACTGATACTGTGCCATTGCTTTGTCAGACCCTGGCCATGGAATATGAAGATGCAGCTCCTGTCTGCTGCATGGGGAGGGTGGCATGTGGGGGTGAGCTGCCTGTGGCTGAGGGTACCTGTGCCAACAGCAGAGCTGGGCTAAATCTCCTTTTTTTTTCTTTACAAGTGGCAGAAGCTGACTTTTAGCTCTACTGGTGCACATTTGGAGCACATCCTGGCTTCGTGTTGGTATTACCCACGGGGGTCAGCACGCTGGAGAAAGCCCCCACGTTTGTTTACTGACACCCTTCTTTAGGACACGCTGGGCGACAGCCTTTTAGCAGAGTGATGCACAGCAGAGCGTGAGCTGCCATCAGTGAGTGGCAAAGCGCAGCAAAGCTCGCTATTCGAGGCACGGCCATTTTTCACACCGTGTCATGCTTCCGAAGCATTGGGATATTTAAAGCCCAAAGAACACAGTGCCGGCATTCCCTTACATAGCCCGTCTGCCTCGGGCACGGATTGGAGGCAGCGGGTGCAGGTGCCAGGGGCAGCGACAACGGCAGCGTTCCCTGGTGTGCTGCGAGCAGCCTGATGCAATGCAAACATTAATCTCCGGGCTACAAAGGAACAGCATGGATCCATCTGTTACTTTCTTTGCTCTTAATCAAGTTGGGGAGGGAGCAAAAGTTCATGTAGCAAATGTGGGCATGCACTCGACTGGGACCTGAGCCGTGAAGCTGAGATCAAATTTAGAGGCAACAGGATTTTTACAGGTCTATGGATCCAGGGTTCCCTCTCATTACGGATCTCTTCTTTCACCAAATTTGGTAGTGGGAATTGAACTTGGGGATGTGGTGTTGGCCCACTCTGCTCTCTAACCCACAATGCTGAGTGCAGACTGCTTGTCCCTATTATGACTGTGCTAACAATTGACTTTTTGGTTTGGCTGTCTTGCAGAATAAAAGGAAAGAAAAAAAAATCAGTCTCAACCAAAAAGTATTTCTTTTTCTGGTTTGCTTAATAGTATGTAACATAGAAAATGCTGTGTTTTGTGTGAAATGAGGCAATTTTAGGGAGAAAGGGAAGTAAGGAAAAAAGTAAAGCACAAAAGCTGTGCAGGGCCAGACTCTCAGAAAAGCAGAGAGGGAGATGACAGGCCTTTTATCTGCTGGTTGAGCAGTTAGAAAACTTATCCAGGATGTAGGAGGCCTGGTCTGAACTAGCTGCTCTGCTGAGAAAGAGTAACCCACATCTTGGCTATATATTCCTGCTAGTTCACTGGCAAGAAGTGAAAGAAAAATCCCTCCCTGCTGCTTTTGCTCACTCTACGACTCATCCCTAATGGATGCAGCACTTGATTCCCTTCTTCTTTGACACAGCCTATTCATAAAAAAAAAAATCTCCTTGTAAAAAGTTGTTTTCCAGAAGGAATTATTGCTACCCTGGGCATGAAGTGATCCAGTCATAGTCATGACCATGGTGGGGCCTCCTGTTAGTGAGGTCACTTTTCATTAAGCTTAATTTTGCCTGTTTCAGGTAACCAGAGTTTTTGAAAGAAGATGAGGCAAAAGAGATTTGGGTTTTTTTAAAATAGAAGTATTTCTAGACTGTTTGTGTTTTGAAGTCCTCTTTTCAAGCTCTTAGGGTGTCTGTATGCTGTATTCAGATAGGTTATCCTGAAAGGAGGTTGTAGCCAGATGGGCTTGGCCTCTTTTCCCAACAACGAGTGATAAGACAATAGGACATAGTCCAGGGGAGGTTTAGGTTGGACACTAAGACAAACTTCTTTAGAGAAAGGGTGATTAGACATTGAAATGGGCTGCCCAGGGAGGTGGACTCATTGTCCCTAAAGGGTTTAAGGACTGCACATGGCACTTGGTGCCATGGTCTGGTTGACAAGGTGGGGCCCAGTCACAGGACTCAGTGATCTTGGAAGTCTTTTCCAACTTCTCCAGAACTGTGATTCTGTGATCTACTGATGGAGACTCCTGAACACGCACCTCAGAGCTGCCCCTGCCGGCACTCGTGTCCCACCAGTTTCTCTACTAGGTTCAGTTGGGCTGGTTGAAAAATTAGGAGCTACTTCTGTGAGGTGTTTCCCCAAAAGTTAAACTGATTTCCATATCAATGGCCAGCTTTTCCTCATGCTGTTTGTTCAGATTCCTTGTGAGACTCTGTATCTTCAGGACCTGTGTACACACACACGCAGCTATCTGGGCAGCTCTGCTTCAGCTCTGACTTTTTAAATCCCCATTTGAAGAAGCACATCGTTTGTGCCCCTTTGTGGAGCTGCACCCTTATTTAGAGCAGGGCAGTAGTAGGTAAGAGAAGAATGACATAAAATTATTTGGCCGTGGTGATGCCTAGGCATCAGTGGCAGTTATTATCTATTAATTTGTAGATACAAAAATGCTGCTAGCAAGGATTTTCTTGCTATTTTCTAAGTCCGTGAGAGACTTTTCTCTCTCACAGAAGAGGTAGCAGAGTTATGTAAACAACCAAGCACCTGCAGCCTTGAAAAGTCTTGTTTATGGTATAGTAGAAAAATATTTTGACAATGGATGTTTTAGGATTTTATCCTAAAAATCACCTCCAAGGGGTGGCTGATCCTTTGTCCAATTAGACTATAAAGAAAAAAGTCTATAAAAGAGTTTGTAAAATAATTAAATAAATCAATCTTGCTGCACAATTCCTGCCTGCTGGATCTTCTCTCCTCCTCCTCCCTATGGCTGTGGGACACGGTGATATACTCTAGGGCCTAGGCCTGTGGTAATATAAATTCATTCTCCATTTTTCATTTCCATGAGATATGAGTCCCACAGAGCTGGCATCCCACTCCCAAATATGACCTATAGTATTTGGCAATGCAACGACCTGCCTAAGGGCCACTCTTTTACTGAATATTTAGGCCTGTGGCATTGCTTACAAGTTTCACATCTCCTCAAGGCCTTGCAAATAAAACATTGAGTGAGGGTATCTTCAGCCTTAACACAGGAACAGTTAGCCCAAGAAGTATATAAATACTCTATGTTCTTTTTTTGTAATGAAATTCAATGGAAAAATGTGATCATATTTCATGCTGGTGGATAAAACTGATTGAAGGCTATCTGAGGTCCCCTGTCTGTTAGAGGGAATCTTGTGAATATGTCTTTGGGTTTCTCATAGGTCCCTGAAATCCGGAGTGGGAAGAACACAATTGGTTGAGAAGTTTCCCTCCCCTTTGTTAGATGAGGCACCAGGGATTGAAAATTTCTTGCCTGGCATATTCATGTGCTTCCCTGCCCTGTGGTTGCAGAGACTTTGTGAGTCTGTGGGAATGTTTCATCCTTTGTCTTTCCAAACAAATAAATTACATTCATGAGATGGCAGTTTTATAAGTTTTCTTTCTTGTGTAACTTGAATGTTTTGATTCCTTCTTTTCATTACAAGGCAGAGGTCTCCGAATGCTAATGTGCCCTTAAGTCCTATGATGCACGCAAAGTCATGTCACGTGCGCTTTGTGGTTAGGATGGGGTGGAAAAAAGGGCACATAATATTCTTGTAGAATATCAGGGGTTTTCATAGAAACTGCAGCTACTCTCAGACTTTTGTACGGGTCCCATGATTTCAGATATACTGAGCTGCTTAGCCTGGTAGCTTCCCCCTTTGAAAGACACACATTCTTTGCAGCCACTCATCCATCTTTTCTTATTTAGCAATAGTTCTGTGTCTGAATGAAGAATTACATATCTGTGTTTTGTAAGGCTTGCTTGTCTGGCTTATATGCTTTTGGAGTGACATCCAACAAGCATTTGAAGAAACTCAGCTGTAGATTGTAGTCTGAAGACTTTTTTGCTTTAGTTTTTGTAAAAGAAACATGATCACTCTTGTCAAATAAGAGCCAATTTCTGCATCATGTCTTTCAACATTTCCACTCTTCTTTGCATTTTACACTTCCCTCATCTTCATACAAAAGAGTTTCTAGAAGGGTACATTCAAGAAAGGAGCCTTTCCATGATACTGGGGTTCAAACCTGCCAAACATTCAGTATAGAGCAGTTTATATGTATTCAATTTCTTGATATTTGATCACTTTCAAACTCCCCATTTTGATCAGTTTTATTGGAAGAAGGTGTTGTAAGGTGTTTTATGGATATCATAGTTCTGTTTCCCTCTCTTTCTTGGTGAAACTTTGCTCAAGATGAAAGTGGTGTGACAGGAGTTAGTGTGAGTTGAACCACAGATAGGTCCTGTCCCTGTGTTCCTGGTGAAGGTTTTTTCTTTTGCTGCAAAGCTTTCCTTTTGACTTCTTACAGAGGTAAATGATGCACCTGGGTAAAAATAAAATATTATAGGGCCACCTGTTCTTCAGCCATGCTTTTTTGTATCTTTCTTTGTCCTAGACACCCTTCTGTAGCCATTGTAGTAGATGCAAAAGCATATATTGCTGTAAGATGCTGCCAGTGGGCTGAGCTGCTGCGCAGGGGAAGTCCCAGGGTCACGACTGGGGCAGGTGCTGAAGCACCAGGATTCCTGCAGCAACTGGATTGAGTGGTCACTTTGTGGCTGTGGTAGCAGCAAACAGGCACAGCAAGGCTCACCCTGGTTATAAGGGGCTGGTGAGAAACCGCCTACAAGTTCCATTTCCTCTCCCTGAAAAATTGCCTAATTGGATGCTTCAGAAAGAAACTTGGATAACTGGGGAAACACGGGGCCAGGCAGGGGTGTAATGCAAATGTTTCCTTATCAGCTATAGGACTCTGAATTCAGAGGTGGGGTAGTTCAAGGAGGGATGAGATCCCTGCAAGGCTGCTGGCTCAGCGTGGGGCAACGCAGGAATGAGGGAGGGCAGTTATGCTACCACCGAGCTGAATTTTGAAGGAGAGCAGATGAGCCCCCTGTGGGCATTACGGAGGTGAGGGGCACCAGGGACCCCTCAGCAGCCAAGAGAGCTGGCAGAGGACATTCCATGTTCCCCAGGTCCTGCGTGCTGTGCAGCAGGGCAGGTCAAGGGTTTTCCTGCACAGGGGAATGCTTCAAGCTGCACCCTTTCCTCTGAGCTGCAGTGGGCTTGGACTGTGTACAGAGAATGTACATTTATTGTATTTAAGGTTTTAATAGAATTTGAGACGTAAAGCAGCAAGTCACCGGGATGAAAGGTAGCTGTACTGGTGGGGCGTGGGGAATTAGTCATGCCAGCTCAGGGGGTGCCCATCCAGCTCGACATCGCTGTGGGCTTCAGGGAGCTGGTAAATAGCTGGAAATTTTGAGAGAGCCACAAGAGGGAGCTCACAACACACGAACAAGGAGCACGAACTCTTTTTTTTCTTTTTGCCCGTTTTTTTCCCCCCCCCCCACGGAGGTCTGTTCGCCCCGGGCGCCGCTCATCTCTCGCTGCAGGGCCGTGTCCGTCCCGGCAGGAGCTCGCTCCCTGCAGCCGGGTGGGTGAACCCAGGGGTCCCACACAGGGGCTGAGAGGTGCCTGGGGCGTCACTCAGGAGCAGAGGACACAGCTTCCCATTTCACCCGTCTGAGGAGCCATCTCCTCCTGGTAGCTACACCCCAAAATCTAACGGCTGGAAGCTTTTTTGTCCCAAGTGATTTATGAAGTGCTGGGGGAAGGATGATTTTGTCTTGACAATGCCCACACTTTGCACTTAAATAACCAATAAAACACCTCTTGCCCTCACAGTGTGGCAGCTCCAGGGCAGGTGTGGTGGGACATGTGCTGCTCAGGGCTCCTCCCTCCGTGGGGTCAAGAACGTGATCATTGCGTCAAGATAGTGTTGTGGTGAAGTGTCCCCTCAGTCAACTGGGAAAGTTGCTGATTTTTTTTTTTTTCCTAAGACATACTCAATCTAGTTTGTGTTTCTTCAGTGGAAAAGCTTGATTTCACTTTACATTTCACATCTAGAGGCTTTGCTATCACACTGAGACTTCCTACAAGGCATCCAGTAATGTTGCTATCATTTGCATTGCTCTAACAAAAAAATTTCCATCTGTCTTCCCAAGTCCATAAAACTCCAAACAAATAGCAAATACTATGGATGTCTGAACACACAATAGCATGTCATTTTTCTTCCAGCATTAGTGTATGTTGCAGACATTAAACTACTTCTCTTCTGAAGGGTTTGAGAGACTGTTAACATTATTCAAATTAAATTCAATACTGATGTAAGTTAGTGCAGTTGGAATTATACACAAAGTATGATGTCTCATCTTTCTGTCAAGAGCTGAGGTCATCCCTGTGCACCTGCCAGCTCAGCTTCAGGTGGTCTTTGTAAACCCAGAGCTGCCTCGGACAGGCAGCTCTTTTCCTTGGCATCCCCTTTTTGCCCCTGAGTGTGCTTTCTGGTGCTCTGCAGTCCCTGCTGCTACAGCTCACTCATTTATTTTTTCCCCTCCCTGGTCACCTTGCTTGCCCTCCCACCTTGAAGGTATTCTGCTGTCTGTTTCTAGAGGAGTCATACGGTGCCAGGAACAAAATCCATCCTTCTTAGAATTGCAACCCCACAGAGGTTCTTTGATTCCCTTCCCAGACCAGTTGGGACTCAGCCCTTGGAGCTGGGGCCAGTTCTGTGGCCACCACCCAGGGGTGGCAGAGCCCCTCTGTTTAGGGTGCCCAAAGACCACCTCACCAGGCAGCTGGGCCTTCTGCAGCACTGCTGGTCTGAAGAGTTGTGTCTGTGCTTCTTGCTCAACTCTTTTTCTTGTAAAAGAAATGAGCCAAAGCTACATTCTTCCTACACCAGGTTTTCCTTCCCCAGTATGTGTTATTTATGTACTTGCTCCCATGTGAGGTGTGGAGCAGTGAAACCTGAGCTGCTGCAGCCCGTGTGGGCACTGTCCACACCAAGTGTGCTGTATATGGGGGGTGGCAATGCTATTTTCTTGTAGGCAGCAGGAGGAAAAGAGCATCTTGCTCCTGATGTATCTCTGGCTTCCTCCAGGTTCTGCGTTTGACTCATGTGAATCAGTGATGTGTAAGATGGTGCTCCAGATTCACGTTATTCTTCACAGTATCTCAGGGCCATAGAGCGTCAGTGCTGCACAGGAACTTTGTCACTGGTATTTCTTCACTTCATAGGGTGAAGTAATGGACCCCTGCCACCTTTGCAGTGAAAGTCCTGTACTATTTCAGCCACCCCCTAACACCAAAGGGGTGCTACATTCAAAGCTACGAATAGCACTTTCAGAGCTATGAGAATACTGTATCTCATGGTGATTCCCCATTCACTTTTTTCCTCCTAATTACAGCAGCTCTTGGCAGATCTTTCCAGGTGAGAAGTAATGATCCATTTCCACACAGCATAAAGTGGGACTTTATATTGGACATGTATGTTCCTTTAGCTCTAATGTCAGTACAGTGTGAGAATGATGTGCACTTGTCCTTGGGGTGCAGGGTTGGATGGAGGGCTCTGGGGTTGCTGGGATCTGCTCCTGCCAGGGGCTCATCCCCGTGGAGGAGGCACAAGAGCAGAGAGCATCCCGGGCTGTTAGTAGGCATTGCAGCAAACCTGTTAGGATCTCAGTTTTGGTCTGTGCCTTTCCTGTGGTCTCTCTTCAAAGGAGAAAACTCTCCTGAGTTTTCAGCTGGCCGTGGACAGAGGGTCAGTGTGACCCCAGAATGGCTCTGCTGCCAAAATCCCTGTGAAGAGATCACGTTCACTTTTTGTTTCAGCTCGCTGTCCATTGTGCTTGCACAGAAGACATTCAGTCCGAAGGGGTGGTGTATTTTTAGTAAATGATTTGTTTGTGAGACATTTTTGCTTACTTGTTTATTCAATTTGCCGCAGTTATTTTGCTTGGTTGACTCACCACAATACAACTTTGTACCTTCAACAGGACTAAATATCAGGTGTTTTCTGGGAGTGAAGCCACAGTTAAATTCCATTTTTACTAATTATGAACTTGTTCTTACCGCTTCTTGGCCTCCTTTAAGCATAAAAGTAGAAGAGCATGTAGAAAAAAAGAAAGACACTGGATGGGTTTAGTTTGATTTATGAAAAGATGCAGAAGTCTGAGCACTTCAACAGATCTTGTCTGTAGAGGCTGGACCAGCTGTGTCTGGTCAAGGCTGGCAATCTCGCTGCATCAGGAGCCCTCCTGGCACAGCTGTAGCTTGGTGCTCACACTGATCTGCTCTGAGGAAGGCTTTTTCACTCTTT
>NW_008239324.1:13012063-13019446 GCF_000691975.1 Corvus brachyrhynchos
CCTCTTGATTTCATTCAGTGGAATTGATTAGAGAATTCTCAAAAGCCTTGTTTTTTCATCTGAAATCCCAGTCCATTACACAACCTTTTTTCCTCTGCTGATTGTGGTAGAGAAAACCAGTTAGGTTGAGGTGCTGAGTGTGAAAAAACTCGGATTGCTGTTGAAAGAATTGTTGAAATTCTACATGTTTTTGGAACAAAACCCTACTTTTTCAGTTCATAGCAGCAATTTTTCAATCAACTATTGATAATTATTGCAAGTAAACAATGTAAATAATTTGAAGATGTAACAAATCCTCTTTTTTGTTTTTAAATATGTTTTGAGCTTGCTGGTCTCATACTGCTGGTTTGCAACATTCTTTGTTGAGAGCTTGAGTTTCTCTTTCAGGGGAAAATGTAATACAAAAGTTAGCTTCACAGAAAAGACAAAATTTTATAATAAAAATATTAACAAATTGCATTTGAATAGAGGCTTGAGGATAGATTAAATATAATGGACATATTAAGAGAACACAGACAATGGCTTTCCTGAGCAATTATGAATCTATAGTCCTAAACAGTGGTACTTTGGAGAAAAGGAGAGAAAAAGAGAAAATTAGTATCTTTTAAAATGTGAACATAATATGCAGACTAATAATACATAGTAATTTCGTTCTTGGGAGAATTCACCACTTGTGTATAGTTCCAGCCAGCCAACCTTTCCCTGTCAACTTCTGCAGGGATTTTGGGTTAACACTTTCCCATTTCCCGTTGTGAACCCTGGACAAATGCTCATTAGAGCTCAGATTATGATTTCAATTGCTACAGTGACATAAGGCTGCCCCTTCCAGAAGCCATCAGTGGGAGCAGAGAAAGGTAATTATTGATCACTGGGAAGAATAAGGCTGGCAAAAGGTGGCCAGGGTAGGATGAGTTGGCCAGAAGGAGAAAAGAACAGACGGGCTCAGGCAGCTGAACTGCAGCGGTGTCGAGAACACCACTGCCGGAGGGAGCAGTCAGGGACAGGGGCACTGGGAGTCGTTCAAGGCTCTCAGTAGCTCCAGGGAACCCTTGAGCCTGCACAGGAAGAGGAATTTGCCTCCCTGCACATACAAGTGCTCCAAGCCAGGGCCTGAAAACTGAGCATTTAGGTAATATCTGGCAGTGTGGGCAGGGTTTCCCAGACTTACAAAAAGTCTGAGAGCTTGATTGAAGCAGTTCTCAGTCCAACTGAAATAAAATGATACCACAAATGAGCAGTGCTTGTGGGAAGCAAACCTGAACCTCCTGTGATATTCTGACCCAAATCCCAGTGTTCCCCTCACATTCCCATGCCTTTCTAGTGCAAGGCCTCCCAGTCCTGACCAGTTGCACATAACAAAAAATGTGCCTCTTATCACTGAGATTGTTTTTTGGGCCATTCAGAGCCTGTGCAAATGAGATCCATTTGGCAACAGTGCCAGGCAAGTGCGAGGCTTGTTGGGTCTCCTCTGTGTCTATAACATCAGGCCATTCATATGGCATTTGTTTTCCCATGCTACTCCACTGGCTTCCTTACTTTAAGTAGGGAATAGAAAGCTCAAATTTATGTATTTATTTTTTTCAAGGTATCTCTTCTGGGTGCTTTAGGCACCCTACTTTGGTCTAGGTGGTAGGAAATTTTGTACTTCCTTACAAGATTTTTATGGATCCAGTGGGATAAAATCTGCACCTGTAGAATCCAGATGTTTCTGCAGCTGGACTTTGCTGAGTAACACATGTAGGGGCTGAGAGTTACTTGGGGTCACTGCTCACAGAAGGACTCTTCTGCTTTATGTGTGTGTTGTTTTCATGGTTTCTACCTGGAAATTTCATTCCTCCAATAATGCTCTTGTTGCATTTAGGGATATTTCAGCTTTTTGATGGAAAGAATAATTGAAGTAACTTCAAATAGAAGGAACTTTCTAGGTCCAGGAGATTTGTGCAAAACAAAGGCCTTTTTGGTAATTTTTGAAAATGGAGGCTTTATTGTAATAGGTACAATTTTGTACTTTATGCTCAGCTTAAATATTTAAATATTTTCAATTGGAAAGACAGAACACAAGGGCTTACATCCACCTGAGGGTTCAGGTTATACCTGCGGGTACTTAGCCAAGGTGAAACCAGGCACACATTTCTGTTTACCTCAAAACTTGCCCAGATAGGTCAGTTAAAATATTACAAACTGATATAGGCCCCCATTCATGGCTTTTTTCTTAGGTTGTCATTTTATGTTAATTGAATGCCTCTGTTAATCTAATAGATTTTAGATTTATGGTGGGTTCTATACCATGTCATATTTTAATCAATACATATTCCAACATTTAGATGGACAGATGAGAAAATCTGCCTCATCTCTGCACTTCTGTTCTATCAGCTGTCAATAATTCCTAATTTGAATCCTTCAAATGATCAGATTTATGGGTTTTAGTATATTGCATTAATCACAGAAATTAACTTTTGTGGAAAATGATGTTAAAGGTCATATGGAGTCTTGAAGGAGCAGTAACAGTGTCTGTCTTGCAAACATGTTTGCAGCTTCTCTAAGATAAAGTGCATTAGAATATTTATCTGCATGAATCCTGCTGATTGTTCCTTACGTCTAAGGTCAGTACGTGCTGGTGAGGAGATAACGCTTGAAAGAAACGATTGCTGAAATCTGCAGATTTAAGAAGTCAGATGTGACACTGGGCTTTTTGTCCTCCTGTAGGGCACAGACAGGTCCAACATAATTTCCCTTGAATAGGTTTATTCAGCCAAAACTCTAGAAAATTTGTTTTGCTGAAGGTGGTTCATGCCTTGGTGTCGAGTGTGAGTGAACCCTCATGTAAGAGTTCACAGCAGAGGCCATTCATGGAGGATGGAAAGGGCAGAGCAAAGACGAAAGGTTTGCCCTGATACTTAGGATCCAGCTTAGGGACGGACTCCTGAACCTCAACCAACACCCAACTGCACTGCTCCCCTTGGGGGGACTCCTCATCACCTGCCTGGGGCCAGCTGGGGCTGGGAGGGTCCCTACAGAGGCTGGGGCCAAGCCCCCCTCAGATGGGACACAGACTGGCCACCCCTGCCTGCCAGTACCCAACACTCCCTGCTTGCCCTGCGCAGAGTTTGGCATTTTGATTTTCCCTATTCCCACAGAATCATAATTTGTGATGTTTGGAAGGAGGAGTAAGAAGACTTTGCACCTCCCTCTGTAATAGGCACAAAACTTGTGCTGATTTCGGTGTTGCGGGATGGCAGCAGAGTCTCTGCCACCAGCACTACTCAGTCACCTCCTGATGACCACCCAGCTGAGACAGCAGCAGTTCCTGGGGAGGACAGGGAGACCCAGGACCCCTGGCACCATGGGTGTGCCCAACAGCAGGCTCCCTGTCCTGCCAGGGGCTCACCAAACTGATGGATCCCTGGGGTGATGATGGACAACATCAGCGCCAAGCCTGTTCCTGGGGCTGGGTGCCCAAAGAGGGACATGCAATGGGATTAACTCCCATTGAAATATTATCTGGAAAGCCAGCAACAGCTTGTGAGCTCCCTAAAATTTTTGTATAACCCTTTCTTAACTGTCTCCAGTTCAGCTGTTGATTCTAATTGGCTTCACCAAAATAAACCAGAAATAGCTTTGTTGATTTAGTTGGATCTGTGCTAGAGCTAAATGCCCACAATTCTCCCATCTTCAAAAAGCCAGAATGATACTAGAAATGGCTACAGTTTTACAGATATTAATTAATATTTGTGAAGTGCTTTCTAAGCTTGGAACAAAGAACAAAAATCATTGTGTTATGAATAAGCAAACTGAAAAGAACAACCATAAAATTGCAGTGAATTGACTGCAGAACATAACAAGGCCTCTGCATCTTTAATTTGTATATTTCTGTTTACCACAAGCACGTGCTAAGGAAACATGCACAGAGAGGAAAGGTCTTGTCCCTTTTAACAGACAGTTTCTTCTCCGTATATATCCGTATTCATGGAAATCCATTATAAACACAGTGTTGTCTGAAATACAGTTAATAAATGAAGGTAGCACAAATGTGATTTTAAATCAGTTTAATAAAATTAGTCATGTAGATTTTAAATCATTTTTACAGTTGATTTAACATTTGTGACTGGTTTATAGATTATGATATAGGATAGTGTTTGCATCCTTGCAATTTTATTCCAATTTAGAAACAGTACAAATATTAATTTTTGCTTCAATAATGGAGCCTTTGAGACTTAACTTGTCTTTTCTCAATACACATTTTATGAGAATGCTTTAAATATGATTTTTAATATTTTTGAGGACTTTATTACACATGAAGTTCTTTTAACTAGGATTTAGCTGGAATCTCTTCACAAAACTTTCTTGCCAGACATACGTAAATGTTTTTCATGGTTAACTCAATGGCATGAAATACATAAGAATTGTTCTTCATAATGCAAGACATTTTGTAAAAGTAATAAAAAATTGTAACAAACTTCACGTACCAAAAGGAGTGAAATACCCCAAATGTAAATAATAATTGTGGGTCTTTTGTCAAGAAACAGCAATATTGTGATAAACCCCCAAATTTCACATGATTTCAAGTGACAAGAGAGGAGCTAAGCAAAAATACCTTATTTACAGATCTTGCACAGGTTCAGCCTACTGTGATGTAGGAAAAAAATACGTATGTCACTATAGGATATGCCAGGGGTACTTTTTGTCTCCAAATCATCAACTTCACATTTGGAAGCAGCTGGTCAGAAGGAAGGTGCTTGCAGCTTTTCAGTTCCTCATGTGAGTGAGTTCCTCATGTGGCAGAGGTTTGTGAGGTGTCCCCTCATTTCAAGAAGAGGGGTCCAGGTGCCCAGAGTCCCATGGGGTTCAGTGATGGGGCTGAGCACCTCCCAGGTGCCACCACAGAGATCGCAGGCTGGGGAAGGGCTCCTGGGCAAAGCCGCTCCCCTGGTGTGTGCTGCTCTAAGGCTCTCAACTACCAGCTCTGATGCTGCTGTCTTTGCTCATTATCTTCCCAATAAAGCTGCAGCATATGGTGTTTCAGCATCCTCTGCAGGGAAAGCTGGGTGGGTAGTGGCTGTGTGGCGCAGAAACCTCCCTGTGCTCAGAGCAGGTGGGCAAATGTTTCCCTCTCTCGTTGCTAAATGAGTAAGGAAATTCTGGGTTTGAATTAACATCGTAGACTGTATGGCCAAGAAAACCAGTCCTGTGAGCTGCAATACCAGTCAGAACAAAGTCCAAGACTTTGCTTGGTTCACGGGGTCACTTAGTGACCACCAAGTGAGGTGGAGAAGTCATTCATGTCTCTTTACCCATACCTTCTAAACTGAGAGGATGTAGTGAGGTCCTTGGAGCTGAAGGCAAACATTAACAATACTTTTTATTATGGTTGATTTGAAATGTGCTACCTTAACTGATTTTATGGAAGTTTGGTTCTGAGCGGTTTGTTTGTTTGTCTGTTTGTTTGTTTGTTTTTCCAAAGCAATGTGTTTTTCTTACCAAGGATCCTTTCACAAAGAATATTTTGCACTACCCAAAACTGCAGGCCTGCAAAGTCACCGTTCAGAAGTGCTCCAGATGATGCTTGTGAGAGCTCTTGTTTGGGTTGCTGTGACTTTGTTGTCCTCCAGAGTCTCCTTTCAATAGCTGAGCTAGGTAAGAAGGAAGGAGATTTAGGGGCATCTGTGTCATTGCCAATGTCAAGAAATTAATTATCATGAGGCAGGTTCCTGCAAATCAAGAAACTGACTGTCAAAACGAGATTCAAGAAATAAATGCATTATAGTGGGGTTTTGATTTGTTTTTTGGATATGATGCTGAATTCCCTCTCCTAGAGAGTCCATCCCAAGACAGGGATTTCTCACAGATATATCAAACATTTCCAGAGAGCTGATTTTTATTCCTTTAGCATATCAAGAGCACTCAATCTGCTTTTCCCCATATAGCAATTTATTCTACTTCCCACTTCTCCCCTTGATTCAGTTTGTGGATGTGGTGCTAGCGAATGCCTTGCCAATAATGAAAATACTCCCAAAAGAAGGCAACTTTGATCCTAGTCCTGGTGGTCCACATGTGAAAACTGGCCATTAGAAGGGAACTGGAAGCAATAGGCACTAAACTATTGTTCTCATGAATCATCACAGAATACTTCTGAGCTGGAATTTCTGTTTCCAATCAGGTTTTCAGCTGGATGTTTTGAGTCTGATTTTTTCTAAGCAATAATAATAGTTAAAAAAAAAATCATGAGGAAAAGAACCTCTCTTCCACCTCTCCCTCATTTCATATTACACTTCCCTTTAATCAATCCCCTGGTGCATAAGCTAACATGCAATCTCAGATGAAATAGCATTTTGTATTTTCGAGGAAAGATTGCTGCTGAGAAAAGAGCGTGTCTGGGTTTTATAGGCATTGAGGTTGCCAAAGGAAAAAGTTGTCTTGTAGAGGACACTGAAAACATATTAAAACTAGATATTAATTCTTAATGTAACAATGCATCCTGCATTCAATCAAGAGCAGACTAAGTATTACAGTATTGGAAAGCAAAGTGCAATTTGTTCATTTGCCCTAAAAATCATGTAAACCATCCCTGGAATTGTGAACTACTCAGAAGTCTGTATAATGCTTTTTACATGAGCAAAATCTGTCTTTACAGTGTTTTGAGGAGAGCTGGTTTGGATAGCACAGGAAGCTGAAGGAAACTTAGGTGATGGATAAGGACTGTGCTGCAGTTAAAATAACCCCTTTCTCTTTCACAGTTGACAAACAGGTAGAAAGCTCATGATGCTGGGTTTGAACATGACCATTAGCACCAAGTGTGCAGGAACACAGAGAAATGTGTGTCCTCTTGAAGGCAGTCAGCTGCCAGGGCCATGTCAGCACTGCCCTGGTGCTGTGCTGTCACTGTCACTGCTCCTGTCACAGCTCTGAGTCAGTAAGCAGAATATCAGCGCGGCTGCTCTGTCCGTGGGCACCGAGCCCCTGCTTGCAGAGAGAGTTGGCGTTGTGGGAGCTGTCCAAGGAGCCTTATGGCTTTGGAATTGTAGCAAGTAATTGATCCACTCCCTCCAACACATCCTCTTCGAGTGCCACAGAGGAATCCTGGCTTCTGCCTCAACAGAGTACATCGCAAGGAAATAGATTGCATGAAGGGAATATGCACTTGCCTTGCAGTTTTGGAAAGATTCGCTAATTAGTTCTCATAATGCTCCTAAAATATATGCTTCCAACGTTACTGAGAGGTAAAATGAGGCATGAGGCTCTTAGAGATATCTGCTGTGTCCCTGGGCAAATCAGGAGAAAGTTTGTAGTGCTGAAATTAGCATTAAAAGCAAAGAACAGTTCTATCGACTAACTTTCTAAATGAATCCCTCTATCTACCTGGTAAAAGGCACAATCCAAAATCAC
>NW_008239324.1:13019477-13022041 GCF_000691975.1 Corvus brachyrhynchos
GGGCCTCTACCCTGTAGGAAATGAGGAATATGTTAATAGTCAAAGGATTTTAATAAATAGACAAAAGCAGAGGCTTCAATTAAGTGTGGCTTTTATTAAGTTTTGGACCATGAACTTTCAGAAGGCTGTAAGTAAGGCGATCTTGTGACCTAAATAATTGCCAGACTTCCTTCTCTCTGGGGAAAATAATGAAATAGATTAGCTCAGACTCATTTCATAAAGAATTAATGGTGGAAAACATAATTAAAGCCACTCAATACATGTTTGCAAAAACAAATCTCGTCAAATTTAACGTGATTTTTTGACAGGATTGCAAGTTGGTTTGGTAAAAGTAGCAAGATTGGGGTGGTAAAATTCCACATGGCTTTTGTCTTTCTGCAGTGTGACATTTTGATTACTGCAAGTAAACCCAAATTAATAAGAATATTGAAAAATTAATATATGGTGCAGGTTGAATGGATTAAAAATTGCCCATCTAGTAGGGAGCTATTAAACCTGAAGCCTGACTGGTGGATTTGGTGCTCCATTAAAATCTCAGGTCTTCTTCCTGACTCTGCCACCATCTTCCCCTAGTTTGGTTGACAAGGTGGTGATCAGTCTAAGGTAGGACTCAATGATCTCAGAGTTCTTTTCCAACCTAAATTATTCTGTGATTCTGTGAACCCCAGGGATGTTGGTCAACTTCAGTGCTTTATATTCCTGGTTTGCAAAATATCAATGGTGACTCCAATCCAATCTCTAAAAACACTTCAAAGTTTACTGTTGAAAACAACAGTATATTATTATCTGTGACATTTAACAGCAGACTCCTGAACTGCCCGGTTTTTGATTTCTTGTGTGGGGTTGTTTTGGGTTGTTGGTTTTTTGAGTTTTTTTGTTTTTCTTTTTAATCAGTTGCATGGTGGAAAAGCTGGTTACTTGAATAGCTCGCAACTAGCCCAGAGGTGTGACTAGTAAGTAGATATGCAGCCAGGAAGACACTGATCCACATCTCTCTGTACTTGCTACTCCATAATTTGGGCCCAATTGCACAGAAATAATTTAAAGCCACGTGTGAGACAACAAATCACACTTAAGGAATGGACAGGCACTTCTGTGCTGAGGGAGCAGGACCTCTGACAGAGACTTAATGCTCACAAGGATGACACTGCTAGATAGTCAGCTGTTTGCACAAAGGGATGAGGATTTCAGTATAGGTTGTAATAGATAAAGACAGAATATTTTTCTGGAAGTTATCATCTACTTCAGCCACAGCTTTTAGGCTCAAAGCATGGATTAATTCCGGGAACTCCTCTAGACTGCATGATTTTGGAGGTCAGGAAGAGTGATCTCAGTGGTGCCTTCTGGCTTTATAATCAACAAATTGACGCAATTAGTGATGTGATGTACTTTATTTTCCATTTAATTCCAACCCTACCTTTCTCTTAATTTGTCTCTTTTCTGTTCACTTAGTTATTTTTGTTATAGCAAAGTTCCTCCTTTGCAGGATGAAAAAAATAACTCCCTGTTTAATTTAAGGAGAGTTTTTGTCTGCATTACTGAGGCCAAGGTTTGGTCTCACGTGAGTTGTAACACCACAAAAGGGTTTTGATGCTACAAATAGTTTTGAGACAAAATCTGAGCTCATTTTCAGCTCCTTGTGCCGCACGCCAGCCTGCATTTTTGTGCTACCAGGGGAGAAGCCCTGCTGCCCACCCACACTGCCCCAGGTGCACTCCACAGGGGCAGCTCCGAGCCCAAAGCCTGCACCAGGCAAAGTTTCATCCTTCTGAAATGGGGCGTGGGAGACCCACGCCAGCACTTCGGGGCTGTTGTGCATGCAGCAGAGGAACATGCCGCACTTTTTTTATAGTTAAATATCCGATTTATGACCTTGACGATGTCCTCTAGGGAGGTAGAACCTCAGTCAGCTGATGGCCAGGAGCTATGTGAGGCCAAACCCAGAGCAGGGGCTGGCAGACACCGTGGAGAGCAGAGCTGGCTCCCCACGGGATGGAGTGAGAACCAAACCCATGCTCTGAGCCCGAAGCTGAAGGAAAGTGCTGGGGCTCAGGCCACGATCGATGGGCTGGGGAGGCTGCAAAAGCCACAACTTCATGGCTGTAATTCTCATGCCCTACTTGTATTCATGTAGAATGGCTAAAATTAGGCCGGTTTTTCCCCCCAACAAGCCAGTTTGCTGCATAAACATTAAAAAATCAACGTGGTGGCTCCTTGGCGTGGAGCAAAGCCTCCCTATCAGCTATACCACCTAAAAATCAGCCCTTTGGCGCTGCGCAACGTGTCCTGCAGCACATTTCTATCATTTGCAGGCTGGTCAGCTTGAACCCGCGCCGCTGCCCGTCTCTGCCCGGTTTTTCCCCCCAACAAGCCAGTTTGCTGCATAAACATTAAAAAATCAACGTGGTGGCTCCTTGGCGTGGAGCAAAGCCTCCCTATCAGCTATACCACCTAAAAATCAGCCCTTTGGCGCTGCGCAACGTGTCCTGCAGCACATTTCTATCATTTGCAGGCTGGTCAGCTTGAACCCGCGCCGCTGCCCGTCTCTGCGGCTTCTGGGTGCC
>NW_008239324.1:13022179-13126211 GCF_000691975.1 Corvus brachyrhynchos
CGCTGAGACGCGAACACAGCCGGAGAAAGGTTTCTTTTTTCTTTCTTTTCTTTTGGCCCAAACCGCTTGCTGAGCCGCTCCTGGCACCCCGCACGCTCCCGAGCCATATGATGGGTTTTTTATCAGAGCGCCCGTCTAAATAATTATTCCCGTGTCTGTCCTTTACAGCGCGGTGAGGGCTCTGCTTGTAGCCCTGCTTTTTTATTAGTTTTCATTTTCTTTTTTTTTTTTTTTTAATTTTTATTTCTATTCCCCTTCTCATTTTTGAAAATAATTCCTGGTTAATTTTGTATGAAATTATTAATGCACCATTCAGGCGTTATTTCACAGAATCACAGAATTGTTTAGGTTGGAAAAGACCTCTAAAATCATTGACTCCAACCTTTGACTGCTCACCATCTTCTCAATTAGACCATGGCACTGGGTGTTACATCCAGTCGTTTCTTGAACAGTCCCCACTGATTAAAAGCTCCAGGGATAACAAAAAGCTAAACTTTAGCTTATATTGCTGCTGCTGCTGCATGTTGAATGGCAGCTGTTACATCGCCCTTGTGGTCTGAACTGACAGCAGAATAAACCTCAGCATCTCAAGTTTTTGTTCATGGAAAAATCTGAACACTGTGTTAATAACTAAATATTTTATTCTAATACTAGTAAAACTCTTTTCTGTAGAGTTTCAAAAATTTTATTTTAAAGCTTGAGTCTTGCAGTGCTTGTTCAAGCAAAATTCTAATATTCTTGTACATTAGAATTGTGTTCAAGCACAACCACGTTAATTGTAAGATTTTTCTTTTTCTTTTTATCCTTTTTATTAATTTGTCTTCTAGTTCATAAATATACATAGCTTCTCCTGGTAGCCATTTGGAAAACAGAAGTCATATTGGTAGATAAAAGAAATATTTGTTTATCTGGGTTCAGTATAAATAATGAGAATTTTTTTCAGAGAATTTACACGTGCAGACAAGGGCAGAAAAAAAATTGTTCATAATTGTGTATCTCATTTACCCAAAGTGTGTGATTGTATGTGCAAATTAAAATATTGCATGCACATGCTAAATTAGGTATTTGTGAGTGCAGTTACTTAATTTGTATGTACAGATTAAGTTAGCCCAATTAATCACTATGATAGTCCAATTTTACACAATTGTGAATCCACCGATGGCAGCCGAGTTGTTTTGCCACAAATGCTGAAGGAACGTTACAGGGAGATGGGTCCAACTTGTACACAAGTGAAGCATGTGCTCTTGCAAAAAAATCCCGGAAAAATTTATAATGTGTTGGTTATTATCACTTCTGAGGATATGCTATTTATGAAAACCAGTTATAGCTATACAATATTTGATCAATTGCTATCAAGACCCTGACATCAGAACCATGCTTCTCACATCTGGCCCTTTTGTTTGTGCTAATTACGATGATGATCATGGATTCAACCTGTCTTAAATCTCAGATGTATGAAGTGGGCAGATTAAGGACATTTGTTCATAATTAGGATTCCTAAATGGATATCTGGGAAATGCTTCTTGGAATATTTATGGTCTTGTTCCAGCAGGGCTTCTCGTTGTGCACACACTCTCTGTGTGATGGCTGCTGCATTTCTTGCACCAGTGTCCTTTCAAAGCCAGCCTAACCTGTGTATTCTCCATGCAAAAGCAAAGATGGAAGCCATCAAAATTAAAGAGCAGCTCTATAAAAGCTGGACTTTCTCACATAGAATGTTTTCTCTCAGCTGGGGACATGATCTTTGTCAACCCAGTGGTGTCCCAGGTATCCCTAGCACGTCCTGACACATCCTTGCCTTCCCTTGGCATCGGGGTTGCCAGCTGGAGCACCTCTTGCCTTGGTGCCCAGGCAGCCCAGCACATGCTCAGGGCTTTAAAGTAGACATTACCCCTGTTAGCATTTACAAGTATATTTAGGCTAATTCTTGCTATTGGATTTTTACCCCCACCTATTTTGTTTAACATATGTTGCCAAAATACAGAACTCCTTTGCTTGTAATATCTCTGATAACAAGAAGCACCTGCTAATGCTCCTAATGCTTATTAATACACGTCCCTTGGCCAACAGGAACTGGTGTGACTGGGGACACTTTACTTCTACCACAGACGACACAGCTCTTTTCTGATGTGTCTTCTTTTTGCTGAAATAATTTTCTGACAGTCCTGGAGCCAGGAAAAGTACATGGGAAGTTTTACCATGGAGTCAGATGAAGCCTGGTGTGTTGGTCTTTAAGCCTCTTCATGGGCTCAGGTTTCCTACCTGGTGCTTCATGCTTGCTCATGAACACAGAAGACGGTGTTCTACATGTCTCTGGCTGGTTTGTTGCTGCCCCTGGTTAGCAGGCAGAGCTGCAGACAGACCTGTAAACCCATCTCTGTGAGGGACTGGACTGTCACCACCCCAAAATGTGCAGGATGCTCCCTTTGCTGGGAACCTGTGCCCTGCTGTGATGGGAAGAGGGCACTGCAGGCAGCAAACCCTGCCCACTGTGCCCTCCTGGGCTGGGGCAGAGCACTGTGCCCTGCTGACCTGAGCAGCCTGCTCTCTTGGAGAAAAATGAGAGAGAGGAAAAAGGCAGGCAGGATTGTAGAATACGCGTGACCTGTATAGGGTGTGTGAAATTTTTTCTCATTATTTTTTTTAAACAGAGCTGTTTATGACCTGGTTTTGTTCATTTTAGTTATCCTGGATAGAAAAATGTGGTGCTATATTGTGTGACTTTGTTTCTCCAAGAGGACAAGTGTGGGAAAGAGACAGGAAAATGAAGTTTCGGTTAAAGCACGAAAAAGAAATATTTCTTCCCAAAAATATGATTTTTAATATGTCAACATTTAAATGTGAATTGTTCTGATCAAATATTTACTGCTATCGGGAGCTGTGTAGAACATTAATCTTAATTTGTTTTTCTTTTTCTCCAAAGCAATGACTCCAACATAGCTAGGAGATCTGTGTCTTTAAAAATAAATAATGTAGCAGAACGGCATATTCTTTGGCACAGAAATGCTAGCCTGTGGCATCTTCTGCAACTACAAAGCAGTCTCGAGCGAACTTTCTTCCCTTTTTATTAATAATTCCCTAAATCAATGAAGAATCTTGAAAAGTTCCCGTTCACTTTGCTCCTGCGCTCCTCATAGCTGCGGCTCTTGCTCATGCTGGCTCATCCCCCACCACGTATCATTCATTTGGATAGATCTGCATGTGGAATTTTGGGAGCGCAGGCTCCAACCCGCTAACTCTATGTGCAAATACAAAGCCCATTTTCTCTTTTATTATTTTGGTCAGCCTGGGGTTTTGTTTTTTTTCCTGAAGGTGGCAGTGAAAGAAAAAAAATAACTCCCTTTGAAGATTTAGGAATTTTATTACAAAATAGACGGACAAGTACTGTATTTTACCCATTTCCCCTTGTGCCCATGAGCGCTGACAATGAAAACTACAGCTCCTATAAAGTGCTGATCAAATTGCAGAAGGTGGCCTTTCCCAGCAGCCTGGCACACTCTAGCATTATCCCAGCTTATAAATAAACGGATGGGCTGAGCCACTTTGGCTTTTTTTTTTTTTTTTCCTCTTAGTCCTTAGCAAGATAATTGAGGATCATAATGGTGGGAAAGGACTGCAGTCATCATTCGCTGCCTGTCAGGTATCAGTACTCATCTTCGTGTCATCCGTCACCATTGAACCACTCTGTCATCTTTCCCCAGCCTTCAGCGCCGCTCCTTCTCATCGTGTTCATTATCTCCGGCTCCGACCCAGCCCCCTCCCCCAGCCCTGTAAATGCATCTTTGTGCGACTCTCAGTCTTCTGATTATGAATCGATGATCATGTGGTGTAAGAGAGATAGATGGCTTTTAGTTCCATCTTGTCTTCTCTAATTGTAAAATATTAGTTACATTAGACTGTGTCTTTTGATTAATGGAACTTATTTGGAGTGGCCTCTCCCAGCCCTCCCCCTTCCAAAGTCCTCCACTGACTTTTGAGAATTGAGTGATTTCACTTAAAGCAGACAAATAGGCCCTTCAGCAAGGAGATAGCTGAGCTCTAATATTGTGGGCAAAGCAAGCTCACGGAGCCGGAGTTGTGTGTGTGTGTGTGTGTGTGTGTGTTTTTAAAGAAAGGCTTCAACTCTGCCTAGACAAACACAGACCATTTATTAACGTGCGTACAGCCGTGCTATTTTGCAAATCCAGCAATTCTTATAAAGCTGCAAAACAGGACATAAGGCTGAATGCCTTCTGAATTAAATTAATCTTAGATAGGAATTAAGAGCATCCTCGCTTTCACTTTGGATGAAACAGGTCAGTCCAGAACTTTGATGTATTAATGCTAGCATAAAGTGTTATCTTAATACTCTCTTTTATACTTACAGGACATATCATCAGCCAAATGTCTCTTCCTTGTACATCTGACACTGCGAGACATTCGTCCTTTAATACAAAATTTATCTTATTTGGCACTATTTACCTAAACATGGTCTGTTGATAAAGTCCTTGCTGTACAAATGGAAAGGCAGTTGACTAAATCCCTTATTATAAATAATCACTGTCTATCTTTCAGTGTAAATTCAAGGACATGTTCACTTTCAAGCTATCAGTTCAATTAGAAAAGGTCTATTCACTGTCGATGTCTATATCTCATGGAAATAGGAAAGCACAGTTAATAAACAAATCAAACTATTTTAAAAAATAGCACAGTGGATTATGAATTCTAGAGCCCATGCTGATGGTGACACTGTCAGTACACATGCCATACAAAAATATATACAGTGTTATCTAAATTTTTTATGCTACCTTCAGGATTTAAATCTGACCTTTGTGCCTTCCCTCCCCAAATCTTTGACATTATTTCAGAAGAAAACGCCTATACTGTACCTTCCATATATTAAAATTTAAAGAATAAGTTTGTACATGTATAAAATGCTAGTTAAGCCTTTTTCAATTTACTTCTTTCTATTAGAGAATGGTAAAACTGATTTGAGGTTGTGAACAACTGTGTGTACAGTAAGGGCTTGGGATGGGCGCCTGCCCCAGAGCCGAGGAGCAGGGGCTCAGGGTCCTGTGGCTGTTCTTGCTCTTCCTGATTTTACTGTAGTGGCTGGGGTAGTTTCTATATCTGAAAGGCTTTCACCGTGGTAGCCATGTGATTATAGAAAAATCTCTCTCTGTTCTTTCTATAAGAAAGGAACCCTCTAGCCTTTCGTGTTACAGAAAATGCTTGAAAGTAGGAATCCAGAAAGCTGGAAAAAGTCCAGAAACCCACAGCCCCCTTCCCCCAAGATTTTTAAAAGATATAGATATTTTTATATATATCTCACTATACTAATCACACCCTATGGAATTTAAACAAGCTTTTCCAGTGGCCCGGGTCTTGATACCTAGAGGCTCAGATGTAAGGACTCTGTATGCAAGATCAGCACTGCTCTAGTCCATCCATGTGCTGTCTGAGATCAAGATTTGACTCCTGATGGGTATTTCCACACAGTATTTACCACCCTAGAAGGAGTGATTATATTTAATGGCAGAATTTCAGTTGACTTCTCAATATGTATTGAGTTGACCTTTAAGTTAAACCACAGATTAATTTTTTTTAGTTGTCTCTTTAAGTACATTTATAGACCTCTCTGTTCTGATTAGCATAACGGTAGATAGAGAAAAGTTACCTGCCTCAGATTATTTGTTGAAATCAGAGAAATTGCATCCCTTCTCCAGAAGGCAAAATATTTTGGCCCCCTCTAACCACTGTATGCATTAGTTTTGTTGCAAAATGGTTTTGGTTTATACACAGAGAAGCCCAAGTGGGTATCAGTTTGCTTGAAAGCCCAGAGCCTGCCATTGATTTCGTATAAGTAAATCTTCTCCCTGGAAGTTGGTGGAAGTCAATGCAGCTTCTGTGGTATTGAGTGGCTCTCCTACAGGCAGCAGGAGCAGCAAGGCTTTGGTGTGCTGGGCATTCTGGCAGGGGTGTTTGCCTCTTTGCTACCTGACACACTGTGATTTTCTTACCTGTCAGAGATAGGTAGGGAGCTCCTTTACTCTAAATCATCAAAAAAATACCCAGACACCCTAAATGGGCACAGTGTCTTGCTGCCCATAGAAATCTTGGACTTCTCTAATTTTATCTAAAATAACATCTTTAGTAGCACCCAGTCCTCTGCATACTGACTGCCACAGGAGTAGTTGGAAGGGAATTTTGGTTTTGTTTCTTTTGACATCCAAGGGTTTTTCTTCATCTTGTGCCCTTTGCTGCCTGGCAACACGTGGCTTTAGGGAAGTGGGTGACAGCAACCTCAGCTCTGGGTGTGGACTGTTGGTCTGTGTGTAACACATACAGCAACCAGCTGGCTCCGTGTGCCCCCCAGTGATGCTAAAATTCCCATCCTCCCAGTTAGCAACCAGTTCCTCTCGCTGGCTGTGGGCCCCACCTTGGCTGCAGGTGCAGCTTGGAATGGCTGCAGGTCCCCCTGCACAGGTACTGGGCTGCTGGACCCTCACCCTCCCCGTGTCCTTGGAGCCCACTCTCCCTCTTGCACCCAGAGCGAACACCACATAGAAATAAATGCAAAAATAAATGCAAAAAGGAGCACAGATTCACATTGAGACAATGTAATGTGCCAGCTTTTATCCCCAGGCAAATTTTCATGTCTCTTTTATGAATCTTTGTAAGTAAGGGCCAAGCTATGAGGCCCCAGCTCAGGAACAACTTGGGCTCATGCATTTTGCAAGCTCCTGTGCATTCCACACAAGTCTGTGGGATGACTTACAGGCTTTGTAGTATGCATAACCTTCAGCAATTTGCTGAATCAGGGCCTAAATACTGAAATATTCTTCAATAGTTCTGGCTCCACTATGAAACTCTAGAAGGCACATTTCCCTCTCAGTGTCTCTCCATAAGACCCATCAATGATAATGGAGTTACATTAGGCACATCTAAAGTTAATTATACAGTTACCTCCCTCTTGGCCTCTGTTTGTCAAAAAGAATATGATAAAAAAAAAAATCCTCTGTCTTCTAATATCTATTTTTATTTGAATTTTTATCTGCCATCTAGGCAAAAGAGTAAAGACCACACTGAGAAGACCTTTGGTAGGTGGGTCTGGATGTTTGTTAGCTGAGAGCCAGCGTGGGAAATGTTGTGTTAAGAAAATTTGCAGAAAAAATTCTATGGAAACCAAAGCAAAAGAAATATTTTGGGAAGGCACTTCCTTTTTAAAATTAAGTGGGTGGTTTTTAGGGATGCTGATTTATTTTGGAGTATGGGTTTAGAGGCATGCTTCAATTGGAAAAAACAAATTCTAATGTTCACTAAAAACTCAGGAATTTATAATGCAGAGAAGAGGTTGAACAAAACAGTAGATCCAGAAATTTTGCAATTCACTGCATATTAAAAAAGAAGTATTTTTAGTGTTTGTTTGGCTGGTTTTTTTGTACATGATTTCACATTTAAATATGGTGAGCCAAAATCCTCTATCCCAAACACAGGTCTCTGAAAATCTTGATTTTGGTATGTGAGCATATTGCTGGGGGATGCCAGGTTTGTCTAGGGATCCAGTAGCTTTGACATACTCTAGTTTACAGTACCTGGAGTGTGCTCAGTTGCTAATGCGTTTGCATGCAAGATCACTGTGCTTCAGCATGACAGCTAGGAAAAAATGTCATTTTATTTTTAATTGCAGCAGGTTGCAATTTGGGGGAGAAAAAAAATCACATTCTTTGTTAGAGAATTGTTCTACAAGAGTCCAGTCAGAAAGCTTCTAGTACTTAATAAAGTCAAATTCCTCCCTGAGCGTTCCCGTGAGCTGCCGTGGAAGCCAGCGGGAGTTGCGCATGAGTACCGAGGGCAGCATTTTGCCCTTAGGACTGAATTTCCCAACTGACTATTCTTTTAGCCTGTCTTTTGATTAACAATCTGTTTGCAGCAGGCTAGGGCCAGGGAGGCAGCATATACCCCACTGTTCAAATCTGTGGCAAAATATTCTACAGAGAGCTACTTAATAAATATCAACTTGCTCCAATAGTCATTGAGAAATACCTCAACAGATAGCAATCAATCGAGGGCTGAGTTGGGAAAAAAAATACAAAAGGACATCAAAGAGGTTCTCATTCCCAGTCTATTGCTCTATTTAAGGGTCCTATAATTCGGTGAGGTTGTGTGCTAAATAATTTGTAAGCCTTCAGAACATCCAGGTTATTGTTTGTGGACAGATGGTGCATCACATTTTATTGCTTATTCCTTCTGTGGTTTCTCATATGCAGGACTGATGTGCACTCTGAAGTCTTTGTTTCCTTGCTAAAATCTCTAATCTAAAACAGGCAATCAAGCACACAGACAGTGCTTCAGAAAGCATAATCATACTTTTAAAGGGGGAAAAAAACATTTCAGCTGCAGTTAGGAAGCAGATGTGTTCCCTGAAAATGTAAAAGGTTATCAGAAGTATTAAAATAGGGAAATAGACACGGAATTCGGGAGCACCAGGGAGAGCATGTATTTTCTCCCTGTACTGCAGGGTAGGTGTGCCTTTTCCTAGGCTACCTGCTTTGTATCTGGCTCTCTGCAGAGCTGGTGTAGCGAAAGCCTTCAGAGACTGGCTTTTGCTTCCACCTTTCCCCTGAGATTGGCAGTCTTTGTCTTTTACAGGCAAGGAGCAGCCGTGTTGTGATCCTGGAACCACTGCTGCCCCGAAGAGTTAAATCATGTTGATATACAGGAAGGAAATGGAATAGACTAACTCTACTCTTTTCTTCCTACGGATTTTTCTTTTTATTCTGAAGATAGAATTACTGTTTGTAAGCATCTGAAAGTCATTAGTGGCTCTGCAGTCTGTCAGGTGCCGACGCAAAAAACTGCTGAAACTGAACGGGTTCCTGTGCGGAGTGCTGGGAATTTGTCATGTGCTGATGAGCAGTTATAATAATATATGAGCAAATCACAAGCATTCTGCAAATTAATCAAATTTTTTTTCCCCTTCTCCCTTGTCTCTGGGAGAGTGGCTTTGCCGGCAGACGTAGGTGAAGCAGTTTTACTCACAGATGGTAGCTCTGGCATCAGATGGAATTTATATAACAGTAATTCTGATTTCCTGCCAAAGTAGCACTGAAAACACCAGGGAGATTGTACAAGACAAGTCATGTGGTTTTGCTGAGGTTGTTGTGGGAAGTTTAAGGGGGGAAATCTCAAATTTTCCTCTTTGCATTTATTGTTTTAGCCTGAAGGGCCAGAAATTGTACACCATTCTGCCATCGGCGAAATCCAACACATCTTTTTTTATGAATTGCGCTGAAAGAGTGCTTCCCAGCTGTTGGAACTGCTGGCAGGGAGGGAGCCACATGACTCCTCATCCTTTCCCTTTCCATACAAGGATTAAAGAGGGGAGGGTTCAAAAGGTTGCTGCACTACATGTTGGAGTGAGGCAGGGTCTCCCTTCCCAGGAAGCAATGCCATGTTCACTTAGGTTATACTCCCTCTGGCATAACGAAACACAGGGCGGGGTGCTCAGGGCTTCGGGAAACACTGTGGCAGTGGGTCTCCCTCCTCATTAAAATGGGTGGGCTTTGAATGAGGTTAGTTGGGTAGATTAAGGCTATTAGCTGTGTCTCTGATGACATTTCCAGTTTGATCAGTAGAAAACAGACAAGTGGGGGTTTTTTTACCCATTCAGGTAAGTGCTTGGTGCACTTGTTATTTGGCTTTTGCACAGATGAAACATGCACTGATCTGATGGCAGATCCAATCCTGACTCAGAGCAGTGCAGGTCTGTTCAAGCAATGGGCTGGCAGCAAGGATGAGAGCAGAATAAGGCCCGGTGGCTTCTGGATTGGATCACGTTTTTAAAAACAAAAGCAGTCTTCCCTGGAAAAATATGACGGTGTTTTTATAATAGCCGCATATTGAGTAATGCATGGAGCATCGCAGGACTGCTGTGACACTAAAAGAAAAAAATAGAGGCAAGCAGAATGGGAGAACTTTCAGGGGCTGTTTTTAATAAAGAGGTGAATTCTTTCTGCAGTAGGAAAAATGATAAAAAGATGGCGTATCAGCTACATTATGCAACAAAGTAATGCTGCTGTGTTTTTATAATGTAAGGCACTGCCCATTTGTTTTGGTTTACGTGACTGCAGTGAAATAAGTGGATTAGACTGAAACTTTAGCATGCTTCATTGCAGCTGGTTGCAGACATCTGTCATTCCTCAGCCATACATTCTGGATCATGCCAAGAAGAAAAAGCAAAGTCTGACACCTTTCATTTTAGAGAGCCTTTTATAGAAAAGAAAAGGAGAAGGGGAGAAAGCATTTCCTTTGTGACTTGATAAAAAAGACACTTTTTTTCTGTGACAACACCAACAGCACTTTCCAGAGGGAAAGGTCCTGCAAAGTTAATGCTCAATTTACTCTTTGCAGCCCTTTAATTTTTACTGTTTGATCTCCTGGTTTGTTGAATGGGATATGATAAAAATTTGTTGTTTTATTTTTTTACAGGAATGTTAGCTATATGTACACCCACATCAGAAATGTGCCTGGTGAGAGGTGGGCTGCTCTGAGTTCCCACTCAGGCTGTGCTCGTGGTAATTCTGTGCTGTGATGGCACATAATGCAGAAGCATTGCCAATAATGAGTTGTTCTGAGAAGTCCACTCACCAAATCCCATAAACAGATAATAGTGATGTTTTAGCGGAATGATTAGTGGGGTTGTGAGCTACTCCTGGATAATTTGAAATATTAGCTATTAGTGAGCTAGATATTTATTTACTTAAAGTGTTTTGTTCTTCTTCAGTCTCTCCACTAACACGTTGCTGAAGTTAGAGAATCATGAGGTACATGACAAGTGTTAATGTGACAAAATACCATCTAAATTACCCCAGTTACATGAAAAAGCAATAACTAAAATGAAAGGAGAGCAGGGTTAGTCTAAGTGACATCATACATGCAGAAAAAAAATGTTCTAGCTTAGGGTCCTGCTTCAGCAAACATTATAGCATGTGGATAATTCCATCCCTTCCCCCCCAGGTGATTTATGGACCATGGAAGTGATGGGGAGACCTGGTATCCTTACAGGGCTGTGCACAGAGGGGCTGGTCTTTGCATGGCTCAGGCTTGTGACTGTCCAGTTTGACACCAGCTGAGGATGTAACACATCCAAATGTGGGCAGGAAAGATTTAGAAAGCTGAGTATGGGATTTTTAAAATTCCATTCTGCCAAATAAAATAAATAAACTGAAGACAGTTGCCCGGAGTGAAAGAGAAAATTCTACTGTATTTATGAATTGCTAGGCAGAATAAAGGATATTTGGTAGTAAAATACCATCACTAACAATGTCTTTCCTATTAGCTTCTGAATTGAATGTTCTCTTTACTAAAATCCCAGTGCCACCAGTACAGCATTTATTCTGGGAAATCATAGGTACATTAAATTCAAATGCAACTTCATTCAAGAAGTCGTAAATGCTCCCTGAAATAATAAATATTTACTGAGACAATTAAAAAATATGACAGAACGTTAGAGAGAAAACTTGTGAATGACCTAGTAGGAAAACTGAGATATTTTGCTCAAGGGGGTTAGAATGGGAATATAATGTTATTGAAGTGATTAAAACAAGTAAAGGAGTGAATAGACATAGCAATTAATTGAAATATGTAAGTAAAGGCAAAGGTGGGACTCTGAGCATGTAATTTTGATGATCAGAAGAACTTGGGGTTAGTTAATATTGAAGAAAAGTCTGCCACTTACCTTCAAAATGTGTTTCATTAGTTGCAGTCTACGTTGATCCCCAAAGCACCAGAGAAAGAGAAGGCTGTGAGGACTGTACCCTGCTCACTCCCTGGGCTCGGGTACCTCTCCCCTCTTGTGTGGAGTGGCCCAGGCTGCAGAGGTGAAGGGACACATCAAGGTTTGGGAGAACAGGAATTGGTACCAGGGGGGAAGAAATGGCTGGAAATGAAAGCTTGGCCAAAACCACAAGCTGCTGTGAGTTTAGGATTATGAGAAGGATTATGATTTCTGTAACCATTGCCATTATGACTTTAGTCAGAGTTGGCCTGCTCGTTACAACAGGTATCTAGTGCCCTTGATAAGAACTCTGTCCTCTACTTATGTGTATAATCCAAAGTAAATAGATATGAAAAATTAAATGTAATTAAATTTCCCAAAGCATGGGACAATGATAGTCTGGCATTTCAAGCTCAATCAATGACAGCATTCCCACTAACCTCGTTTGGAGCCCGCTGAGGCTCCAGGCTCGTAACTCATGTTTGTCATGTCAGAACCTGAACTGGTGCCACAGTGCACAGGACACTGTGTGTGCACCCACCAGCAGTGGTCTGAGACACACAGGTCCAGAGAAAGAGCAGTCTTCCGCCTTTATCTCAGAATTTTAGCTTTACAGGGTTCCCATAAAGTTTAATATTTGTTTAGGAGAACCTTTTCAGCTATTCTGCTGAGGTTTTTCCTTTCTTCCAAGAAGAGATCCATTTCCCTTCTAAATCAAAAGTTCCTGTGTGAATATCTTCTTCTGAAAAAGAAACAAATTCTGTGCTGAGTGGCTGGAGTTGATTAATTCTGTTGTTTTACCAACTCTGCAAAAAATGGGAAATGTTTTTTTTCCCAGGACTTGCAAGTCTCTATTACACCATCAGTGATTTCACTGGCCATTTCCTAGTTCCCTTGTATTTAGTGCAGTACAGATGGCTAACAAGTTCCTCACTCTACCTCCAAATAATTATCATTTCCATATTTTACATAACAAAGGTAAAAAATGTTAAAGTAGTGATATTTTCCATAATTTTGTGAGTGATTCTTTCAGTAAGGTAAAACCATGTCTATGAAAGACAATAGAATTCTCTTTGTCAGGAGTGCCCAGGTGACTGTTAACCTCTATGTCAGACCAACCTGCACTTGGCTGTTTTACATAGCAGAGCTGCTTTGTTGGTGGTTTTTACTTCTTTTGCTTTTAAAGGAAACTTTAGGGTGTGATAATTAGTGATTGTAACCTTCTGAGACAGGAATTGAATAGTTACTACGAGGGAAGTTTTTATTTAAGGGAGAATGTGTGAAATTAACATAATATTTTACTGATACATATTAAAGGCAAAGTGTAGCACCAACTTTTGCTTTTCTGTCATCATTAAACATTTTAGTGCACTCAACAGCAAGCTGAAATACCTATTTGGAAACACCAAGCACTGTATAAGACACTAACTTAAGAGCAGACTCCAGCTTTGATTACGTTTCAGAAAAGCCATATAGGTATCTGAGGGTTGAATTCAATCTAATGATTGCAGGTTTTTTGTTCAAGTAAAAATCTTTGATACAAATTAATTACAGATTACAGATTAGTCTTTTTATTCTCTAGCTCTTCTGCAACCAGTGATGGTTCAGTGAATCTCCACCCTGCCCGTGCACTGCATGTCCATCTCTGCAGGACAGCAGGACTGCAGTGTCACGTGCTGGCATTGGGATGGCTGCTGACCTTGGCATGTTTGTTTTTTTTTTTTTCCAGACATCCTTAATGCATTTATTTAGGGTCAGGCTGGTGGCCATATTTTGTCATGGGTGTTCATCCCAAAGTTATCCTCCCCTAATTAAGATCTTCACAGTAACTCACAGCAAGAGAAAGGCTCTTCCAAAAGGCAGTGCACGTGCTGGGACCTGAGCTGCTCCTGGGAGTGCTCAGTATTAGTGAGGGGGATTTAAGTAACTAGACTGGTGCCATGAGCAATTAATCTGGCTACCTCTAAGGACTCTTTGCACAATTGAGCCTGGTAAGGAAGGAATTCAGCTGAATGGAGGGTGATCAGGGGGCTTTAGACATCCCAATGGAAACATGTAACCCAAAGCTTTAGCCTTGGTAGCTGGAAATGTTCCCTAGCCTTCCTAAAATCCAGATATATTTCTGCATTTTTTTTGTATGCAGCTCTAGACAAAATCATCAAAAAAGCCTCAGATAAGGCTTTTTGAGTTTATGACTTTTCTTGGTCAACATGAAATAGAATTTTTACTTTTTTTATTTTTTTTTTTTCAATCCAAGAAACATATAAACTTCACAGAATATTGAAATTTTCCCAGAAGATCATCTTGGTTGGTCTTGGGCCTGTGTGTAAATAAACATATACTTTTCAATTGTTTTATAAAAACTTTTATTACAGATATGAACCTGATTTGTTGTACTTTAATCTGTCTGGTATTTTGGGAATTTCATAAAATGCTTATTTTGAGACCAATAAAGTGGAATGGCTCAATCAGAGCCATTATTGTCTATTGGACAAATATATTTATTCAGCATTTTCCCATCCATACTGTTATGCTCCAGATCCGAATGGCTGCTTTAGAGCCATTCTGCTCTCCTGGGTAATGCATACAGTACTTGGGATGTTTGCCGTGGATAGGAAATGTATTTATGAAAATTTATACGTTAAAAAAAGGAAATTGCACTAGCCAAGATTTAAATGAAAATAGTTTTCCCTTTGCAAATGCTTGTTATTATGCTCTAATATACTTTCAAATGGCAGTGTTCACCAAGATGCCTGGGACCTGGAGGCTGTGGTCTGAGAGAGACAGGAGTTCAGCCCAGCAGTCACTGCCAGAGAACTGGAGATGCTCAAAAAGCCTCTCTTCTTACACAGAAAGCACTCGGCCATCGTTGCCTGCTGTTAGTTCTTCATCTGCTTAGAGATGATTGTACCTCAAATACAAGCTTGTGTGGGGAAAAAGGATTCAAAGCAGCTCTTCCTGGGGAGGTGTGGGCTCACTGAAGGTGTGAGTGCAGGCTTTGCTGGGCATCAGATGTGTGATTACATGGACCATTCCACCAGCAACGTTGTGGGACAGAGCATCCCGGTGCAGCAGGCAGTGCCCATCCATCGTGAGCCACTGCAGCCGGTCCTGCACCAGTGCCCGGGCCTGGCCAGAGCTAGCCCTGGCTGTGTGGGATTGCTACATCATCCCAGGAAGTCAAGTCCAGATCTTCAATGTCCAACGCCCCAGCTAAAGAGATTTGTTTCTGAGAAATTCAAGCCTTTGAGGCTTTTTCAAATATCTGTTTGCGAGGGAATAATTTGTTTTAAAGAGGTAATTGCTGTTATTTTTGATTTTCACCAAAAGGATATTCTTAAACCAGGCAAAGAAATCTGAAATGAGTTTGCTGTATTGCATCTCAGTAAGTGCTATAGCCATTGGCCATCTAAGGAAAAACATTCTGTCAGATAATCATGGCCATTTTTGCATTTTAAGGGAACAAATGTCATATCTAAGAAACACATTTTATTCAGAGCTTAATTATAATTTATAGTACATTGCACAGCATTTGTTTTCTGTTCATCATGTTATTGCTCTTCTGCCTTTCCCCTAGATTTATGCATTAAATCGTGTGTGTGTGTGTCTGTATGCGTGTATCTGTGTATATATGTACACATATGCAATATAATACAAAGTGGTGCAGTGGGGACAACAGACGGCTTGTGTGTGATGTATTATTGGCATTTTTCTTTCAAATTACCATTTTCTTGCTGCTTTGGGAGAAAGCCATGATTTTGCTGTGATTAGTACACTTTTAACAATCTGGAATAAATTCCTGATCTTATTCATGTGACTAGTTCAATGCCCATTTTTACATTTTAGTGCAAACCCCCACATATGTGCCTGTAATACCACAAAAATAAGATGTTTCTTTGTGGAAATTTTATAGAATTTGGATGCCGATCAAATATTTTTAGAAGTGGAGAATTAATGCGGCTTGACCATGTAAATGATTTTTTTAATGAAAAAGACTTTAGTATTCATCACTCCTTCTCTCTCTCGTTTGTGTATTCCTTTGCGCTAATCTTAAATAATGGATCTATATCAAAGTTAATAAATTAGTAACTATTAGCAGTGTTTGGATTACAGTGAGTAACCCAGTGCCACTTCATTGACATTGACTTTTTATGTGTTCCAATAATACATTTTGAGTTTTAAAGATTAGACAAAGCAAAATAGGGTTTGGCATGTACTTGAATCTTTAACAACTCTTGGGCAATGGCTTTGTTTAAATCCAAGACCCCTACTTGAGATAAACTTTCATTCAAGTGGCCCTAAACCCCAGACTGAGATCCATGTCTTTCTCAAAACCTACAGTTTCTGACTGTTCAGCTGATGCACCATGTAGGGCTGCATCAGTCATGCCATGTTATGAAACCTAACGCGATGTGACTGATGCAGCCTGACATGAAGTGTCATAAAGCAACATATCACATCACAAACTTGAAAGAGAAGAAAACAAACTTTACTTCTTTTTTTTCTCAAAGCCTAAATTAATGAAGCAGCATATATTTTTAAAAAGGTGAACTAGTTTCAAACACCAAGGGATTTTTCTTAATATGGGCCTGCGGAAAACTTCTCTATCCTGGCCAGAAGGTATCTCTTATGCACACTCCTTATGCTCCCTAAAATTCAGTCAAAACTGGAGAAGATGATGAGCCTGAGTCACCAGAGCACTGCCACCCTTGCTGGGTGTGATCCTGGGAGGTTTAGGTCACTTTTAGAGGAGAGGCTCCAGCAGGTGCTGGAAGTGATCACCCCTCCTGGGGAAATCCACACATGCTAAAAGTGTTCTTTGAGTCCAGCCATCACTGTTGTCAGTTTAGCTAATTTTGATTATTATTTTCTGCTGTTCCACTTCCTTAGACTGTCAGCTTCCATCCAGAGGTTTGCAAAGTCTCTTCACGTGCTCAGTCACAGACTTGATAGAACATTGCTCCACAAAAGGATTATTTCAGCTGCAAACAATGTATTGTCTTCTATTCTCAATTTTTGATCAGAGAAAGATGCACACCACAGTTTGCCCCCCTGGTCCACCCACCTTTAGTCTAATTACTTTTTCTACAATTGCAATGCATATCACATAATCTCCTGAACTATCAAGAAGGTTCCTTTCTTCTTTTCTTTCTCTTTTATGTTTTTTTTTCTGAAGGGCTTTCATATAATTTTATTGGGAAATATATAGTGGGTAAAATATATATGAACTATAGCTTGCTAAGAAAGGACCTACCAACCACTGCTAGATAAAACATTATAAATTTATTGCTAACTTATCTGGGAGGGTTATTTTAAGAGCCCGCTGCCCACAAAAAGTTTTGGAGCTAAAATTAATGAATGGGGATACCTAAGAGAAATGGGAATTTTCCTTCACCCCTTAGATACAAGCAAATTGCAGATATTGTTATCTTTGCAAGCAAGAATAATCTCTACTTTTTGTACTACTTCTGCTGTAAACAATGTACCGCTTGCTTTCCTATGACCCTCACTCTGTATACATATTTATATATTATTCATATCGGATTAAAAATGAATGTGCTCTTTACCACAGTTGTACTGCATAGTGACAATACAAATTAACTTATTGTGTACTTACTTTTCACAAGGCAGTGATGTGAAATTTTGATGGCCTGAAAAAGTAAGTCGTGGGGTAAGCAATGCAGAACTGAATCCTTGTAGGTGCACTTTATATTGTCTGATTTATTAAAGTGAGTTGAATTAATAAATTACATTCTCTGCATGGAATTTTGAACAGAGGTTTGAACTTGCTTCAGTGGTGGGAAAAAAGAGTTTGCTTTTAGTTTGGTGCATGTGAGGTGATTAGCTCCAGCCATGCTTTGTGCATTCCTTGCCTAGAATTTGTTCTTTGCAGGAAAGAACTAGGATGGCTGTTTATTAAGAGCTGCTTGTGGGTAAAGCATTAAGAGCTGAGTGGTGAGATCATAGAATCACGGAGTGGCTTGGGTGGGAAGGGACACTAAAAATCATCTTGTTCCAACCCTCCTTCTGTGGGCAGGGACACCTTCCACTAGACCAGGTTGCTCCAAGCCCCATCCAACCCTGCCTTGAACACTTCCAGGGATGGGGCAGCCCCAGCTTCTCTGTGCCAGGGCCTCCCCACCCTCACAGGGAAGAATTTTTTCCTAATATCCAACCTAAACCTGCTGTCAGTTTGAAGCCATTCCCCCTTGTCCTGTCACTCTAGGTCCTTGTCAGTAGTCCATGTCCATCTCTCTTGTCAGCCCCTTCAGGAACTGAAAGACCACTATTAGGTGACCCATGAGCCTCCTCTTTTTCAGGCTGAACCATCCCAGTTCTCTCACCCTTTCCTCATAAAAAAGGTTCTCCATCCCTCTGATCATCTTGGTGCCTCCTCTGGACTCGCTCCAACAGCTCCATGTCCTTCCTGTGCTGGAGGCATAACATGCATAAACACACACGTTGGAGATTTGGGAGGGTGGTCACACTTCTGGCAGTCTTCAGCTCATGAAAAGCAAAGAGTGATGGGGAGCTTTCCATCCCCGAGGAAGGAAACAAGGCTGTATTCCTGGGGCAAGGCCTTAGGAAACCGGGTGTCTTTCCTCTGGGTAGCAAGCAGCATGTTTTGGGGGACTCAGCCTTCAGGTGGTGGTGTTGATGTTACAGTAAAAATGGTGAGTTCTTTTAGCAGCCCAGAGCACTAATGCTGGCTCAGGTGAATTGACTCTGCTACAGAGATGCTCATGCTCCTATGCCAGCAGCTGCCCATGCTCCCATCTCTGCTGGGAGGACCATGGCAGCATTTCCTCTCCAGTACAGGTAGCATCAGACCAGTGCACAACAGGTGTCTATTTGTTTAGCTGTTAAATTCCCACCTATAACCATGGGCAGAGGGTCCAGCCCCTTTCCCCATTGCAGGAAGCATAATTCTCCTCCTCTGCTGCCCCAGAACCTGTTTTGTGCCTGCTAAGTAGTACCACAGCAGCAAGGGAAAATGTGCTCTTCAAATGTGGAGATAGGGTATTGTTTTTCACTTATCCTGGCTTTATGTAGATGGTCTGGCACATTTATTTCTTCATTTATTTGAGCAAATTAAAGCAAGCTAAGCGCATTTGACCTCAGATGGTCCTGGTTTAAGTTAATTTGAGAGACAAAACTCATAAAGTTCCAGTAAAACACATCAACAACTTCCCAGCATAGGTTGAAATGTGATTGTTGAAACATAAACTCCAAAACCAGATACAGCATGGAGATTTGAAGTCACAATAATCTGAAAAATATAGGAGAGAATATTGATAGCATTACTGAGAAGTGATATCTTTCATTCATGCCTTTGTTACACAGTCGATTGCTGTTTTATCCACAAGAAGTGCATCTATCAGATTTTGTGCATTAACATTCCTTTTCTAATCTAGCTCAGACATTTTATTTTAAAGCTGATGATAACCTTGGGCCCTGGTCCAGCAAACACTTATATGTTCACATATCTTTACTCACAGGAGTAATCTCACTGGAGTAAATGTTTGCAGGTTTGAGACCTTGGCTATCTCAATCCATTATTTCTTTCCATTAAAAAGTAATCTGTGCGATTGAAATAAAACATACAATTCTTTACCCAGAAACCCACCCAAAGACAAAGTGTGTTTATTAGACGAAGGGTCTGCACATTGTCATCCTTGAATTGCACTTCAATAAAAAAGATAATTAACAAATGTAAAAGAAGACAGTTTTGTACACGCGGTATTTACAAGAGTTTGGTTTGGATCATGGGCTGAAGGATTTACAGCTGGGGCTGAGGAGGGAGATGGATTAGCTGCACTGCTCTGGAAATCCAGAGAATTTTTTAAATGCAGTTTCTTTAATGAAGAAGAGCACAGATTTCTTGTTTTCACTGAGGCCACTGAGCAATGCCCCTCCCAGTAGGAGAGGGCTCCAGAGTCTCCCATTTGTCCAGGCTGTGCAATGTCCTTGGGCTAAAGCAAAAACTAACCCTGCTGTCGTCTGTCCCGCAGGTCACCGGCCTTTCCAGTGCAGATACTGCCCCTACAGTGCCTCTCAGAAGGGAAATCTGAAGACCCACGTGCTCTGTGTCCACCGCATGCCCTTCGACAACAGCCAGTACCCCGACCGCAGGTTCAAGCGCTCCAGAGTCGACTCCGAAGCTTCTGGGAATTTGGAGGAGCCGGCGGCTGCCAAGGCAGGGAGCTCGGCAGAGCCGTCGGAGGAGGGCAGCAAGGCCCAGGAGTGATGCCCAGTGGGTCCTTCCCTGCTCTGCTGTAGCCTTCTGCCCTGGCTTTGGACACGTGGTTGGTGAGGGCTGGCTTAAACCACTTTCAAGGAAAGGGATGGCATGCAAGTTCCCAGAAGCATCCAGAATGCTGAAAACATTTAAATATATCTATATGTATATGTACTCACACATGCACATATATATATATATTTACAGACACAGAGATATCCAGTCATACCCACATTGAATATATATCTACATACACACACACACACAAAATACACACATTCCATACGTGTGTGTATGTGTGTAAATATATATATTACACATGAAAAATAAATTTCCAGCCCTTGAAAATGGCTGCTAAACAGTTACCTGGCAACAAGTACTTCCAAACAACGTAGGTGGGGTAATAAAGTGATTTAAAAATGTTAGGAGGTCGTTAGTTATTTAAAAACCAGGGCCGTTTCAAACTTAAAAGTGGTCTTTGTCCAAAAATAATGCTCTTAACAGAAAAATGATACCCTCTAAACGATTTAGTGTTGCCTTGAAGATTGAGGGGCTGTGTTTTCATTGTTGAAAACACCTTTATAATATGACACCAGCTGCTGTCATTTGCCTAGCATAGTAATGAGATGTCTTGGTAGACTGCCATGGTGCCAGTCTGACTGGAGCTGTCATTGCAGAGAAAATCAATTCAAGTGGTGTTGCAACTGCAGTGTAGGAGAAACCTTAGACGGCCCATAAGCTGGGGTCAGTACTGACCTATTCTGAAAAGTATTGTGATATTACATTTTCTTTTTTTTTTTTTTTTTAATATACAGCCAAATGAATCAATGGTTAGAAAAAAAATCTGCAGCCTGATGTGTGATTGCAGATTTGAAATGTAATTCCATTTTTTGTAATCATCTTGCAGTATTGAGGGAAATGCTTTTATTCTTTTTTTTTCCTTGTTGAAGAAGTAAGTTGCTATAAACGTAGAATTACAATATATAGAAATAATGTTTAGTGAAACTAGTCAGCCTTATCTATAGAAGGTGCTGGTGAGAAACAGAATTTTATTACATAGGAGGTTGATAATTTTTTTCTTCTGTTCTTTACTTGTCCTATTGGGGTTCTTTCCAAACTTCCTTTCAACCCCCCCTTTTTTTTTTATATTTTTTTAAATTTTTTTTTATTTTACACTTGAATGAAGGATTCCCTGGTCATGGTTAATTTTCATGTATTAGTTTTTGTATGTATTACAGACATAGTGCAGAAGTTTCTTCTGGAGCAAGCCCTTATAAAGTAGCTTGACCTAAAATATGAATCCAAACTTTCTGCTCTTTGTCTCTAATGAAAAAAAGTGTTTTAGATGATATTGCTTTGGTTTTGTAAAACAAATGTGTTCTATATTTTTGCAGATTTTAGCTTTTTTACTGATTGGATGCTCCAAATTTAGTAAGGTCTTTGTCACATAGGAAGCTTTTGAGAGACTATAACAAACCACATAAAAAATGTAAGAAAAATAACTAAAGGTTTATTCTGAAATTCTCTGAATGGCATAAAATTTTATCCTTCTAATGTATTTCCTTTGATAGAAGCAAAATTGGTGCTGTTTATCGTGATGGTACAGAAGTATTAACTTCTTCTAAAGCAAAATCATCCAGACTTAAAAAAAAAAAAAAGAAAAAAGTTAAAAAAAAAGTCAATATTTCTTTGCAGGCTGGGAGCACAGAGTAAAACCCCAGGGCCTTAAAACTTCAGCTCTGCCTAAAGCAGTTTACAAAAAATACTAAACTGCAATCAATGTAAATAAAATTCTTAGCGCTACCCTGAGACTGGAAAAAAAATCTCAGGCTAATAAGGAATACGGTTTGCATATGCTGTCGGAAAGGATGTCATCCAACTGAAGTTTCAGTTTAAATGAGGTCACTGTGTAACTTGGACCCATCTGGCACAGAGCAAGCTGCTTTTCTTGTTTTTCTAGTATAGTTCTCACTGCCTTACTTAAATCGAGTTGATAAACTTAATGCAACTGTTTCTATGATCCTAGATAAAGGATTGAAATGTTATTGAACCTTTCTGACTGTAGTAAGCTTTAGGATTTTAACTGCACTACTGTGTTTGGTGACTGTGTCAGTCGCTTGCTTTGTGTGTTTGCGCCGCCTTGGTATCTTAGCAAAAAAAAAAAAAAAAGAAAAAAGAGAAAAAAAAAACAAAACCACCCCCCACATTCCATTTCTTGCACTTTTTGAGCTCTTTCAGTATTCTTTTGTGTCTTCTGAGCATCTTCAGATACGACAGGCAATAATTCTGTTTGTGACACTGGAAACATCTCCCGCTCCTTGTGATGTGTGTGTTGATTCCATTTGGTCGGGTGCTACTGTCCCTATCCTCCCCTCTGACATAGCCCTTTTTTCCAGAACATTTGTAACTTGTAATACAAACAAGTGACAGCAGCAGTGATGCATTGTCAGTTTCTGAATATCATCATGCTTCTCATATCTAAACATGTCAAGTTTTTTCTCTGTAACTTCCGTAGTCTGTGATACTGGTCATAATACTGTCTACATTCCTACACAAAGAAAAATTTCTATCTTGGAGGAAATCTGAGATCAATAGAGTAGAGGATTTTGTTGCTATGCTTGTAACAATTAGAAAACTTTGTATTTAAAGTTTATTCTTGGTCATTATTTATTATTATAATACATCAGTTGACAGAACTTTATTCTGGTATAGAAGTATTAAAAGTTGTTTTTTCAGCAATGACTGTTTTCTTTCTGCTGTTAGAATAAAAATGTCTTTGAAGCAGTACAGTTTTATCCAGTGTTTTACGCAATAAAACCTCTACCTCTGAAAAAAAAAAGTTTTCCTACTTGCTTATGTTTATTAGGAACAGTTAAAACATTATTTTCTTCAGCTTTTTCAGATTTAAAAAGAAAAAAAAAATAATGCCAGTAAATTCACAGTTGTTAGGCAGTTACTGGAGTGTATTATGCTGGGTGTGTGTGCTCAGTCCACTTATTAATCTGAACAAATCTATATACAATATATACAGATATATATTATATATATTGTGCTTAATTAAAAGACTGTGGAAATCTGTTTTAGCATGTAGTAATAATTGTTTTATATACTACTACTTATGTACTATAGAAAAAGTCTTGGGGTCTATCAAGCTTTGATTTGAAAGTGTTTGAAGTGTGTATCATACACTATGATGTATAAAGTCATGTTTTCACATTAAAAAAGATTGTTTGTATAGATCATATATTTGCCTTTAGAAAATTGTGAGGTTTATTGTTATGGTGCATGTTAAAAAAGCTGCTCACACTTCAAAGAATGTACAAGAGCAAGAGTGCTCCCATTCTCCTGGGCGAATCTTTATTCTTCCCCTTTAAGGTTTTATCTGCACATTTGAAAGCAAATAAATTAAAGGATTTTTCACTTAGAAAAGTAAGGATGATTAACATCAAAAAAGAGATGCACCAAATCTGAGAAACTACAGCAAGTATGGGGAGGAGAGAGGAACATGGCCTTGCTCCAAAAAAAGCTGAGAAAACAAACATATTTAGAAAAGAGAAATTTTAATACTAAATTAAGCCAGTCATACCCACAATAATAAAGATATATTCTAGCTTGGATTCTCCAATAGAAAAAGGTACAAAAATTGTCAGAAGGGTTAAGAATTACAAGCATAAAATCATAGAAATTCAGCTATTCAGTCGCTGAAGCTCACAGTACTGGTGAACTGGTAGAGTGTCTGTGCAGCAAGGGGAGTCACGGAGCTGGTGCCAAATTCACTGGTCTGTGGGTAAATGCCACAGGTCTCTTCATCCACAGAGAATAAAATCTGCAATGCATCAAATTTTAATCAAAATCCAAGAAGTTAATGAATTTTTTTTTTGTGTCACACCCTCTCTTGGGGGGAACAACCCTTCCTAGGCACAAAATGGTAGCATGTAAAAATGTGTCTTGAGGACAGATGAGCTCCAGGCTCAGAGCTGAACTCTGCCTCACAACAGGTTCATTGTCCTTTCAGGTAATTGCTGTGCCCTGGATCCAGGGAAAAAGAGATGTCTAGGGACAGAGCGGTGGGAGGGGTGTCTCCCAAAGATTTTCCTGCCTGGTTTCAGTAGACAATAAATTAAAATGTGAAAACCTGATTAAGGAGCAATGACCATCTCATTGCACCTCCATGGAAATGCTTACAAACACAGTCTCCTTTATGGCCCTGGATTTCTGCTGGGAACAGTGCATTACACAGTACATATATCCTCTAGGAAATCTAAAAATGACCACCGGGCCCATGTACTGCAAAGTGTGGGGTTGCATCACCTGCAAAGGCAGGTGGGAAGAAGGTCTGAAAGAGGAAGGGGTTGTCTCACTGAAGTCTGTGGGGTTTTATTTCCCACAGCTGACGGGCAGCCATCCTCACACAGATGCTGGGTGTCCTGACAAGAGTCTTTCCACCTAATATCAGAAGGCTGTTCCCAGCTCTACGATAATGTTTCTTGCTGAAACTTTATAAGGACTTTAAGACCTCTATCTATTGTAATTTGGGAATTGAATATTTACCCTGTTTAACATCTGTATTGTAACAGTATATATAGAAACCTCACCTTGTGTATTGTAAGCATGCTCCCAGTGAAATTATTCATAACTATTGTGATTTTCATTTCTGGATATCGCTGCTTGGCATGATCCACCACAGTATGTTTCCGTCGGGAAGCCCGGGGAGGGGGAGGAGGGAGAATAAAGCTGTGGTGTAATGTCATACTAGAAATCTCACCCAGGTGAGTGTTGTAGGTGCTGTGAAAAGTTCCGTGGCTCCTCACCTGTTGGTGTTGTTCAGGGTATTGTTTGGGGGCTTTTTGTTGTGGTATTTTTGCTTTTTAACCAAAGCTTCTCAGTGAATAGGGAAATCACAGGAAAAGAGGAAGAAGAAAATTTAAATGATCCCAGAGTGAACTGTTTTGCTGTTAATACAGAAATACAGAGCAAGACACATTTAATGGGCTCTATTTTTTATTATACTATGCTGAATAATTAAGTTTGAGGCTAAGTGTCACATAGATTTATCTTTTAATTAAAAAAGCATGGTTCACGCGTATTTGAGTGGTAGTCCAAATAAATGCAATATAGAAATTTATGTTTGTTTATCTAGGTGTTAATTACCTAGAGATTGTTCTGGATTACTTCTTTTTATAAAGTGTCATAGGCTCATGTCACAAGTAATAAAGCTTAACAGTGGAACCTTATCAATTTGCTAACTATAACGCTAGTGTGACCTGGAGGAAAGGGAAAAAAAAAACAACTTTGGAAAATGTTCTCTGCGTGCACCACATTCAACACATAAAAACCACGCAGTGAACAAAGCAATCATTTTTAAAACGTTCTCATAAGTAAAAGTACAAATATATCTTCAGTGTTTTACAGCCCTTCATACATGTAATTATTTATATAACACACTGTTATTTATGCCCGTGTACTACATGTTGTGCAAAGACAGACATGGTAAGCAACAAAACGTCCTTTACCTGGTGGGCAAGCAATTCATTTAATGTACAAAGTAACACTTACAAAGACTGAACATCATATTTAAAGCAAGATGTAGCAGATGTAATTTTCTTAATATTTTAAGGGTTTTACAGTGTTTCTTGCAACCAAGCAGACTGGGAAGGCAAACTGAAGGCTAAAGATAAAAGATCACGCACTTCATTGGCACAGAGGGAAAAATTGTGCACAGATGTAAATTGTTCATCACATTCTCTGTCAGTCTGGTTTTTTCTTTGTTTATGACTAGAATTTATATTCCTGATCCACCAAGCCTCGTGGAAGGATGCTGAGTGCAGGCAGAGAAGCCAAACTTGATGCACTCACAAGCTGAAGGGCTCTCCACTGCTGGTATAAATCAAATGCCATCCACTGTATCACCCCAGGGGGAGATCTGCCCCAGGATTTGGAAGACTAAGAATTTTTTTCTTTTTTATCATAGGTGCAAACACTTCCCTCTTTGGGGTCAATTATTTATGCTTTTCCTAGAATTTTGAGGATTTGAAACAATACCAGCCCTCTATGGCCCTGCATTTTGCAACAGATGTACCTGACAACGTTCCCTTACTGATATTGCAAAAAAATACATGAAATCACCATGCTCCAAGTCAGTAAATCTTACTTGTTTTGCACAGTATGAAGAAGGCTGGAAAAAAGTGTTTCTTCTATTTATTACACATCAATTATTTGTGCAGACAGACACCTCAAGCTTTGCCTCATCTGCAGACTGTAGTAGCAGGTAAGTTACATCACGATAGATGAGGTTGAAGGAAAATTTGATCTTTAAAAAAGCTGCTGAACATGGGATTATGAGCAAAAACTGAAATGTTTTAAATTTTAAAGGACCGAAAGTGATAATCGTGTTTATATATATGTAATGACTTTGTGTGTGTATACACAAACATATGCAACCTGTAGGGGTTTTTTTTAATAATAAGGAATCTTATTTAACCCCTTAACTCCAAAATAAGTGATTTTCCGCACCATATAAAAGCCAAGTAGTGGATATGCAGCATTTCTGATCATCAGCAAGTTACTGAGGTGCCTAAATATGGACAAAGGGGTTGAAAATCTGAGCCATGGGATGTGATGAACCCCTTAAAGTCCTGAAATTTTGGCTGTGTAAAGTTTAAATAATTTGATGGTGGATCAGGTATATTCTTAGTGAAGTTAGAGGTAAAAACCACCTTCTCTTTGAAAGAGAGACTTTGTGGAGAAAACACATCCTTCAGTTGTGTGAGATATTGCAGCACAATATCTGATTTCTCTTTAGGTTGTGCCACTGTCTTCCTTATTATTTTTAAGATTTTATTCTTGGGGGATGGTTTTCTTGCTTATTTTCTGTTTGAAAGAAGCTGATGCCTGAATGAATGAAACACACACGGAGTAATAAAGAAAAATGGAGCTATTAATCCCAACAGAGAAAATCTCTCTTTTGTTAAAAGTCTCTCACACAATATCTGTGACTGTGGTACATCCTTCTCTAGGGAACCACTACTACTGATTTGTGCTTGTCCTGGCTGTGCTGCTGGTTTTATGCCAATGCCCAGTGCCATGGGAGCAGCACTCAGTGAGGGCTGCTCCTGGGGAAGGCAACTCACATTTTTCCATGAAGAAGTGTCCATGGAAGTGTGGGTATCTCCAAAGCTACTGGTGTTTGCACTGCTGTGCTGAAGCAAGATGTATTTTCCCTGTGGAGCACGTGTTCATATCTGTACAGCAATTGCCATCTGGGTGTCTCCTCTCAAGCTGTACTGGTGGTCCTGGCGTCACCAAACCCAGCTTGCCTCTACACTAAGGAAGAGGTTCATTTTCAATTAGCTTTGAAACACTGAAAGACTTGTTAATTTTTCCTAAGCCATTGATCCAACCCATTCTTCCAGTGAGCTAAAGCCACCAAATGCTATTTATTTATAGGAGAAGCACCTTGATGTAGTATTATATGTGTGGATTCTTTAACACCTACTCCTTCCTGGATGTTACGGTAAAACATTTCTGATGTTCAGAAGGCGCAGAGCCACTACCTGAGTGTCCTATTGGTGGTCAGTGGCATTTGCTTTAGAGGAAACACTGTCACCTTCCCACAGCCTCATGGCCATGTTCAGTGCACAGCAAAGAGTTCAGTAATCTTCACCTGAGCAACAGTCAGTTGAGCAACCTCATGCATTTGCAATTAAATCATAAATGCTTAAACTAATGCAAAAAATTGACTGATCCAGTCAATATTTCTGTTTGACAGAAGTAGGAGGAGAAGTTCGAGAGGCTGCCCAGAGCTTTGGGTTCCTGTTGGATGGGAGGACACCTAAAGGTCTGCCTTGCCCTGGTGAAAGTCCTTCTGCTTGATGGTGTCCAAGGTCTTTTGCAACCTAGTTGATTCTGTGATTCTGTGATTCTGTGCTTGGGTAGGGGCTGAAAGAAGCTGATCTACTGCCTGTGCCAGCCAGTCCCACCCAGCACTGTCACACAGCCCATGGCACTCCAGACGTGACAGCAATCGCCCAAACACAGTCAGTGTAAGGAAACACGAGACTGTTCACTTAACCCAAATTGGAGAACAGTCTCCACAGAACACCCAGCCCTCATTTCTTCCATTTCAGACCACTGCTAATCTCTAGATAACATCAAAATCACTAGGACTGGGGGCAGTGATTCTCACTACAGTGAGAACGGAAAAGTGAGCTAATGTGGGACAGTATTTGACTCAGAGATGAAACCCAGTCCTCACTAAATCTTTATTTACAGTTCATACTGAGTATAGTTTTACTCCAATGCTTCAGAAACTTTTATTTCAAATAAAATAAAATTTTCTGCACCAAATGAGGGATAACAGAGTAAATGCTACGTGCGTGCATATGCTTTAGTCCTGTATGCTGACCAGGTCCTCACCCCCAGCACTCTCAGACCAGGTAGGTATCAGCCAGCTTTTGGCTGCAGCTGAGGGGCACACACACACTTTCCATTGTATCAGAAAAAAAGAAAAAAATCAGAACACAGCACATATTGTTCTAACTCTACAGATTTTTCCTATTTGGTTGAACAATTTCATCCAAAGCACAAAGGGTGGGAATATGAAATGAATAACTGGTGATCACTCAAGTGCCAGAAACCCAGTGCTGCTTTCGGAGAAGACTTCAGGTCAAAGGAGAGGTGTCTTCCTGGGGAAACGGCAGACTGCCAGGAATGGAGAGGGGGACTCAGGATGGGGCATCTGTGGGCGAAGGGAATGTTGACCTGGCCCAGGTGGGACTGCCAGTGTGTCCCTATGTGTCCCCTGCCCTGAGCAGGAGTGCTGCTGTACCATGGCACAATGACCCAGGCACAGTGCTGAGCATCCCCCTCCTGCCTTGTGCCCCAGAGACAGCTTGAGCCTCCAACAGCAGAGCCAGCCCCACTCCTGCAGGGCAGGTCCCGTACTCAGCTGTGTCCCTGGAGGGGGGCAGAAAGGCAGGAAAAGAAAAAGGTAGAAAGAAGAGAAAGGGAGCCAAAGATCATCTTTGCCTCTCTACCCATAGTGATGCAATCCCTAATTTTCACAAATGAGGAAAAGGAGCCTCAGTATCTGTCTAAGTATTTGAATTTACTACCATGTTTCCTCTGTGCATTAAAAAAATAGGTAAAATATCCAACAAATCCAACCCACAGTAAATTTAAATATTGAATTGTAATGTTTGCTTGGTTGCTATTTCTTAGTAGCAACCAACGTGTTAATCACTAGTATATAATTAGATGTCATTTTGGAGCAATTCAAAATCAAACAAAATCTCAACATGCTCTGAACATGTTGTGAAAGTTTTACATTACAATTAATTTATGATTACCCAAATGTGCATCCAGCGATCTTAAGTCTTTCTTCATACATTACAGGGAGAAAAGACTTCTCTTTCCCCACACCTTAATGCCAGAAGGGAGTCAGAAATAAGGCTCGCCTTTAAATAAATGTAATATTTAAATTCTGTTTAATAGCTGAGCATGAGACGAAGAAATGAGATTAATTTGATAAACTAGCCCCTGTGTATCCTTGGGCTTGTTTCTCTTCTTTTCCTTGGTGTTTTGTTTTTGGTTTGGTTTTTTTTGTTGTTGTTGTTTCCATAAACATTTGTTTTTTCTTTGCTGTCTCTTCAGCAGATAGAAAACTAAGGTGAAATGGTATTATTACATTTCACACCAACTCACTAGAGCCATGAGTTAATTTTAGCACGTTTTCCTGAAGGTGAAAAGAAGTGCACAGCGTTTTGTCCCAACAGTGAGCCAGTGCCATGAACTGCTGAGTGTTCCCAGACCTGTCAAAAATCAAAGGAACAAGGATGGCTAGCGAGTCATGGGAAATACTGGATGCATTAGTGGATACAGCCAATATGCTGAATTATGGTTGTGTAATAAACGTACAAGCTGTTGTACCAGGACACCGCTACAGTAATCACAGTAAGCAAAGTTTTAAAAGCACTCACGCTCCCATCCTTTGTTGGAAACAATGATCGTGTACATAAAAAGGTTAAAAAATGGCTACACTTCACTCCTCTGCATCTAAGCCAGAGAAAACCCTGCAGCTTCTGCTATAGCTGATGTCTGGTCTTGTTCTTTATGTATGTATCCTATATATCCAAACACAGAACAGGGAGGAGGACTATTTTGGGTGTGAAGTGAGCAAGTTGTTTTATGTTTTAATTGCCTGTAACGAGCACGACAAATGCTGAAAGATGCAAGGAAGAGTCTTGTCCAATAATACAGTTCTTTATTACCTTTGGAACCCATCTTCCTAACTATTTTGAGGATGTTGTTAGCAGAGGAAGGCATATTTTTATTTAACATCTTTATTAATGAGCTAAAGAAAGAAAGAAGTAAACACACTAATTGCATTTGCAAATGACAGTACATTAGTAGCTATTGCAAACATCACCAAAGACAGAAATAACAGAGGAAAATATGGGCAAGAATAAAAAAATTTAACCTGGAGAAATACAAATTCAGGTCTGAAAGCAAAATTACTCCACATTTATGCAAGCAATTGTAGAAGAAAATGCAGAAGCAGTAAAAGTGAGGGGGCTGGGGCAGGCAAGAGCCCACAGCTGAGTGCCCTAAGGGGGCAGGTGGGAGCCCTTGAGAAGGGGCTGAGAAGGGTGTGGGAGTTTTGAGGGACATCAGCAGGCGCCTTGGTGTCCATCACTAGCAGAAAGCTTGGAGAATGACATTTTTGCTTTTTTTTTAAAGGGAAATCAAGAACCCCATGCCTTGAGTTTAGAAGTGTGCAAAGAGCAGCAGCTAAACTGGGGGTTTCCCAGGACCCTGGGCTGGGGGCAGCTCCCCCATCCTGCCCAGGTGTGGGCAGTGACACAGCCCCAGCTGATAAAGGATGATAAAAGCTGAGCAGAGGTGTGGGCGGGCTGCAGGGTTGTCCTACTGGCATGAAAGGGGCAAAGCAGCTGCTCCCAGTTGTGGACCCTCCAGAGGTGTCACTGATGCAGTAAATAGCTTGCTGGCAATACTGGTTAAGTGCCTAAACACTGAAAATTAACAGGGGAGAGAGCTGTGTGGAGATGGCATGAAAGAGACCAGGAGCAATGAGATAAAACCAAGTGAAGGCAAACTTCCCAAATGCAGCTCTTCCAAACTCTTTAATAAGCTCCCCAGAGAGCTGGTAGATGTGCAGTCACTCCAGTGACTTAAAATTAGACTGGATACAAGAGGGAGTAGCATGCCTGTGCCTGAAGGAAGAGGGGCAGAAGCCCCTGGTACTGGGGAGCTCTGAGCTGCCTCCTGGTGTGGGATGTGCTGTGGGGCCGGGTGCTCCTCGCTCACCTGCCTGCCTGGATTGTGGAACACGGGTTCGCTGGCCCAGTTGTACAGCTGCTGGTTACTGCTGCTTAATTTCACGGAAGTTACAAACTATAATTAGTTAAGAGCCAGCTAATGAATTATAACACAGGAAGCAACCACAGATGCTTTTATACCAGTGAAGCACAGTGTTGTGTGCCACCCTTATCCTGTTAGTGATTTAAAAAGAAAAAAAGAAACCCTCACCCCCAGCCCCTGGAGCGTAAATAACCTGGTGCAGCTCCTTTCCCTAAAAAACTTCCAGAGACTCTCAAAGCTCAGCCGTCCCTGTTTCAGTTGTGGTGAAGGGATGCTGTTAGAAGTTTTAGCAGCTGTGAGAGGGAGCAGGCTCGCTGTCCTAAAGTACTCCCTTCCACCTCAGACTGGGGACAGCGTGTGCTGCTGTGACAGGCCGTGATGGAGCCCGCACATCAGCTCTGGAGCTGCTCGGCGGCGGAGGCAACAGGGCCTGTGCCCCTCGATGGCACTGCTTCCCTAAAAAACTTCCAGAGACTCTCAAAGCTCAGCCGTCCCTGTTTCAGTTGTGGTGAAGGGATGCTGTTAGAAGTTTTAGCAGCTGTGAGAGGGAGCAGGCTCGCTGTCCTAAAGTACTCCCTTCCACCTCAGACTGGGGACGGCGGGTGCTGCTGTGACAGGCCGTGATGGAGCCGCACATCAGCTCTGGAGCTGCTCGGCGGCGGAGGCACAGGGCCTGTGCCCCTCGATGGCACTGCGTGAGGGGTGACAATAATGGTTCCTGCTGACGCCAATCACCGGGGTGACTTTTGCTACAGCGTTACTTGTGCAGTGGCAATTGAATTGAAACTGCCACATCAGTTTGCATTAGGCCACTTAGCAGCTGATGTGGTTTCTCACTAGCACGGCAAAGGCGAGGGAGGGTGGCTCTGGTGGAGCCTCTGAGAAGTCGGGTTTTGAGCTGGGACTGGGGGGGCATGACTGTGCTTAGCTAAGGGAGTTGTAAGCTGGCTGTCTGGAAAACAATTTTCTTTGAAATGTCAAGTTCCAAAAGGTTGTTTTCCCCCACCAAAAAGTGGTAAGGTCTGTGAGTCCTCAGCTGCAGAGCTGTGTCAGAGCATCTGTGGTGTCACCCAGGGCTCTGCACCCATGTCACGGAGACCAGCAGAGGTAGATGGGGATGGGATCATTGAGCCCTCTCTACCTGGACCTTGTTGGGGAAATAAATTGCCAGGAGATGGGCATTTGTCCTCAGTCCTGTGTGCTACCTGTGCAGGAGGAGGTGTCTCCTGCAGCTCAGGGCTCTTGGTTTGGGGCCAGAGCCCAGTTTGTGTCTGGTGGTGGCTGCAGTCAGGCCCCAGCTCCCCCCTGTGTGTGCTCACCTTGAGGTGGGAGGATCAATATCTCATTACCTATGGCCCTGCTGCTCCAGAGCCTTACATTTTGTGGGGTTTAATGTAATATCCCCACTCTTTAAAACTGCAGTATCTGAAACATTGGTGTGAGCAGCATAAATCCATTTTTGGTTTAGTGAGGTGAATTAGCTAAGCAGCTTTATTTTTTCTAGTTGTAGAATTGTTCTAATGCTTCTTTTGACCAGCCCTGGCTTAAAAAAGACTTCATCTTTAAAAATCCAATTTTACAAACAGTTAGTCTTTAGTGTGGACTGTTGCTTTTTAGTAATTTGGGGGGAAAAAAATTAATGGCTGATATATTTAATTTTCAGACACAGCTACTGCATATTTAAAGTGTCTTTTTTTATAATTTTATTGTCAACGATATAGGTTGAACAGTGCATAGATATTGCTCTTGCAGGCTTGTAAGATTAAAATCATAGTATTTCTGAAGGGGCTGTTAAAGTGTCTGTGGAGCTATCTGCTACTGCATAGCTCTGAACTAATTCAATGACTGTGTGCTTTAAATATCAGCACAACTTTTTTTTCCAACTAGACAGAAAGCTTAAATCTAATGTTAGTATTCTTACTGACCTCAGAAGTGGGGCTGACCACACTTAGCTTTCATTTTGCTTCTTCCTTTAAATATGGCTAAAGAGCAAAGGCTCTGAATCTGGGTAGTGTAACTTGAAACTAGTGGGTAATTAATGTACAGTCAGATCTCTAGTAGCTCCAGGGTACGGATACCTAGATTTTGCCTTTCTTCCCAGGACCTACTTTTTTTGAATCCTTTTTACATCTCTATCTCTCACTCACATGGGTTAGTGTGTGTTTAAGCTGTGAATAATGGTTGAATTCATTCCTGCATGGGCAATACCATATTTCTTAAAAGTAGATCATTATTCTATATGGAATAAATGCTGCTATCTAGTTGATAGGCTTTCAGGCTAATGAACCAAAGGCTACCATCTAAGAAGCCAGATAACAAGACATGTTTCTCCACTGGTTTCTTCTGATATATTAGTTAACGAAAACCAAGATCCCTCTCTGAGAGTGAAATACACTTCTGCAGTTCCTGTCTGGTTTTGGAGGTTTTCTTAACTCCTTAACACTTGTTAATGTGCAGAGGGGAACGAGTCTCCCGGTGAGCTGGGTAATGGAGAGCTTTTGCCTACTCTAGGGGATGTCTCTGTGTGTGAGAGGCAGCCCCTGGGAGCTGTGCTGGGGAGCAGCCTGTGGGCAGGGGCAGGCAGGAGTCCAGTGCTCCCAAACTCCCCGGGCTCCATTCTGCCTGGCTCTCTACTAAGGACAGGAGGTAGAAGGCAGAGCAGTCCTGGGTAGGTGAGCCCCTTCCTCAGAGGTGTGTGCTGGGATCACTTGTGAGAGGGAACCTCCCAGCACTGCCCAGTCCCTCCAGCAGCTGTACAGCCCAGGGTTTTTGCCTCTGAATCCAGGAACCTGGCTCTCCCTCATCTGTGTTTATAGCATGGTCTAGAGTCCTGCCAGCTGCAAATATGAGACACTCCTAAATCTGGCTTAGGAAGCATGAGATTAGGTGGAAAGATAGGAAGTACCTTCCTTCTTTTTTGACCCTTCAGGATGTACTGACTGCAAGCTAAATCTTCCTTGCAAATGTCAGCTGGATGGCTACACCCTCAAAATAAAAGTAAGTCTCAGACTTGAGCTTTAAGTAGATAAATGTTATGGGGACAACTGATCCCCAAGGTGTGGTGGCATTTATTTGGAGAGAGAGCAAAGAGCCATCTGTGGCTTACAAGGAGAGAGTGTGTTTTACATGCATTCTCTAGAATAAATGGCTACCAGAATCTGCCACAACACAGTTACACAGAGGGAAAGAATTTGTAGCATCTCTTCTGTATGTTTTCCCAGTCTGAGGAGTTTTCTGACTTGTGGCAGGCTGCTGTTCCCTTGAAGATCACCTCAATTCCAGGGGGTCTTTGAACCCGAGGCACACTCCAGCAGAAACACCTGAAATACTCTTTGGTGTTGGCATTGCCCTGTAGCTTTCTGCTTTGTGTTGTGAGTTATTCCCTTTGGAGTCCAAGTACTGAGAGTTATTACATCTTTAAAGGCCTGCAGAGTTTGAGGAAAAGTAATTGGTTTGTTGCTCCAAACCTCTTGGTGGAATTATTGAGAAAAAAGCTTTTCAACTGAATTTTCTATCTATATCTGGAGCCGTTGGCATGAATTCAGCCTACACCATATACCCACAGTCTCTGTGAATGTGTGCAACTGAGTATTATTAGAGTATATCTAGCTGGGATAGCCAGTAGGACTCTTTTCAAGGTGCGAGACTTTTCCACTCTGCAGAATGGCTGTTTTACACACTACATGGCAAGTCTGTTTTTCATCTTTACTAGTTAAGTTGTTCAATTACAGCTTTATGTTAATGCAAAAGATAATTAATGCTGTAAGTTAACTATGCATAGTGCTTTCTGAGAACACAAGGAACTAAAGCCCAAACCATATCTTACTCTCCTGTTCTGGCTTGGTGTAATTCCTTGTTTATTAAGCTACAGAAACCTGCTTGTTTCATGCTACAGAACTTCCAGGTTCATCAGCTGTAGTGTTGGGACACACTGAGACATCTTAAAGTTTTCATCTACCTCTAAGGTCAAATGTTCTGTTTCAGCAGATTAAAGCCTGAGGCCCTGGAAAGAAAGGCCAGAGGTTTGTTTCTGATGGTTTTACACAGGCTGTCTGCTGCAGTCAAATGCTACCATCCCCTAAAGTCCTCTGGCTCACACACCAGGCGAAGCAGGTGCTCTGCAGTGACAGGACAGATGGGGTGAGTGTCACTGTGATGTGGCTTTTCTGATGAGTCATTGCAGAGGACTTCCTGGGGACAGAATATGTAACAACTAATAGGTGAATGGTGTGTATCATGTGATCCTTTTTTCCAAAGGTTCATCACTCCAGTAGGAAGCTCTAAAGTACAATGCTCAAACCAACAGCCTTAATGGTCTCAGTCTAATTTGCTCCTACCTCTCACCAAGTCAGATGGATTTTGACCTTTTCCCTTGCCTTGACAGTCACAAGCACCTGATTTGTTCTGTGTGGGGCTTTTTATGGTTCTCTCGTGTCCTCCTCAGTGGGCAGGAGGAAAATCACCATGGGTGCCTCAGTCCTGCATTGTCCACAAGCACCATCTGGGAGCAGAGTGGACAGCTGGACCATGAAACATCCCTAAAAGATGCTACTTAGTCAAAGCAGAGGAAACCTAAAATCAGTTTTAAATACCCCTTGCAGTTCTGAATTATCCCTTCTCTTGTTTAAGGGCTTTCCCAACTTCTTCAGCCCTTTCCTTCTCACACTTCTCACCAACATGAATTGCAGATGGTTTTATCTGATCTCTGGTACAGATTCAGTTTTCCAAGTTTTTGTGCTAAATGACTTGGCACCTCTGGTTGCTTGGAAAGGTGGAATTATATGGACCTCCCAAGTCCATCCCTCTTACTGGAATTTAACACTGAAAAAAATAAGTTTGTGATTTTATCCAATGAATTATGTCTGCTAAGGTCTGCATTTACAGTTCTAGGTAGAGGAGATCAAGCAAATCCAGGTTAAATATGCCCCTCATTCTGACAGAACCTCTCTGGACCTCTGACAGATTATTATCAAAGGGAAACTTACTGCTTTGGGGTCTAAACCAGCCTGCTATTCCAGTGAGTCTTATTGATTGAGAGTGGAGCAGGACTGAGCTCTACAGCTGCAGAGCTGATAGTTGCATTTGATGTTATTGACAAGAAATTTGAGTAAATCAAAGACAATGGAGATACTTTGGTAAAACCTGGTTGGCCTATTTCCAGATATTTCCCTGGGTTTCATTAGAGATGGGTGGGGGATTCCTCAAGAAATGGTGATTTCAAGTTATCCTTCATTGTTCTTCAGCTGTTAAATCTAATAAATATTTTAAGAAGTGACAAATATGTGAGGAGCTTAGTACCTAAGAAATCACTGATCCATAAGTCCAGATACTGGAACTTGAAGCAACATGCAACTTTCTGCTTCTGACTTCCATTAAATATGGCCAAATTGGATTAGATCATCAACCATAATTAGGTCAATTTTTCCTAATCTTTGTCGAAATGGGTTCAATCTGGTTTACAAATGATCACTGGGGGGGGGGGTTCTTTCTGTTTTTCTCTCCCCTCCATAGACTGCAAGCTTTCCACTGGCCAGCAATACATGAATCAATTCAGTAGTAGTGTATCGCACATGCTTTATATTTGGGTAGTTTTAGCCTTAAATGATTATCTCCAGGCTTTCTGTTCTTCCCTGTGCATAGCATTTGTGTGGTGTAAGTGTTTCTGTGTGGTAATGCAGCCATCAGAACTTTCTGCTGCCCTTGTGAACCTCTGCTGTAAGGTCCTCAGGACCTGAGGACTGCTTAATGCACCCATGTTTAAGGCTAATTATTAGTATTCAACAGGAGCTCCCCAGTAACTACAGCTTTTGTTACACCCAGGCAGCTGAGCAAGCCCCTGCCATGCACAGGATCAGGTTGCAAACTTTACCTAACACCAGCACTTTTCCTGCAGTAGATAATTCTTCCTCATACCTAAATATGCTCGTACATAACATTTGTCAGGTCACTCTAAATGCTGAATCCTTTCAGCAGTGACACAGATCTCTTGTGATGCCACTCTTCAATCACTCTTAATTACTACTCAGAGTCTAATTTCAAGGTCTCCTTAGGTGTCGGTATTAGCTAATATTCAGTAAGTAAGGCAAAAGATAACACTGTCAGTTTTACTTGCCTTTCAAGTTCATATCTCTCTTTCCCCCACAGAACACAGTAGGGCTAAAACCTTCTTGTTTAGCTTGGGGCAAAACACACCCTGCAAAAGCTGAGAAATAATCTAATTTTTTCAATGAAAGTCAGTGCCAGTCAAAGAAGCCTTTACATACTTACAGTTAGGGTACATCAAAAATGTACAAATATTGGTAACCCCAGTTTATCATGTACAAGATTCTAAAAGAAAACCAAATTAAGGGAGAATATTCACAAAGTCTTTGAAATAATGAAGAAACAGCAAATGCTGCTTCATTTTTATGTTCTGGAGTCACTGAAAATGAAGAAAATATTGTGGCTTTCATTGGATGACTTTCTTGGGTTTTAACACATTAATATTTATGCTGCTCAATTGTCTATGTTATAAATAGCCTCTCAGAAATCTCTGTGGGTCCCTTTTTAGTTTAGATATTTAAAACATAAGTAGCCTGAAAGCAGCTAAATATCAGTGCTACATGCAACTTCATCAAAAGACAGAAAGAAGGTGCTCAAGCACTGGATCTTCTCTTCCTCCTAGGAAAGAGTTAACACAAAGAAATAAAATCAGATATGTGTAGCCTCCAGACGTCCATTAAAGTGCAGAATGCTGTTTTCTATCACAGATTATATGCCAGATGTTCAAACTATCTCTAATCATTGCAGATGTAATGGAGTAGAATGTTGCAGTTTGTGAGTTTACTGGCATTAATTCTGTATACTGCACAAGGGAAAAGATTTTAAATATATAATTATATCTCATTAATACTCAGGTTTTATTTCCTTTCAATGGAACAGGACTTATTAAAGCAACCATTTACCGCATGTTTTCTTTTAGTGTTTGGCCCCAGCATAATCCTGTGTGCATTGTACGTGTAAATATGTACTAACCTGAGTATATGGAAACACACACTACTGTGTATAATTCCACTGGTATAACCCTCCACTTTTTTTATGCATGAGATGTTTTTATAATGTAAATTGACAAGGAAAAAGATCTTACTTATACAGTACTGGTCTAACCACATGCTATCATACTTGTTAATGAAGAACTGTAAAAAATGCATCTTTTAATGGTATTTATTCATTTATGCTATGAGAAAACTGTGCAGTTATGTGAAATGTGTTAGGCTACTTTCTTGCCCTCTGGCTGCTCCAGCCATGCCCCAGTAACAAAGGCAGCTCTTAGGGTGGGGAGAGTAACTTGCTGAGGATGTTCCTTGCTGTTATTCAGCATGCCAAGTGCAGGAGTGCTGGTCCTGCTCTGCCTCCTCCCTTGCCCCCAGATGCACACTGTGTGAAGGGACACTCCTGCTTTTTCATACTTCCTTTCTTCTGCCCCCCTTTGCATCCTTTGGGCTCAGCTTCCTTCAAATGGTGTCTGCAGGCCACAGCACTTCCTTTGTCCTCCATCCTCTGCTGGAGCTGCCTATCCAGTGCAGAGTTCAACCACATCTGAGAGAGTCTTTTCACATCCTGCATCTATTGAAAACACTGCAAAAGTGTTCATCACTCTCAGTGAGCTGTGGACTTTGCTGGCCTCTGAAGACAGAAGCAAAGCTGTGAGGGCAAACTTTGTGAGGAAGTCCCTACATCTGTTTTCAGACATAGAATCTCAATTATGATTTCCCCAGGAGCCATCTCTAGGTGATAATTTTTGCCTTCAGGTTTTACTATGTAGCCTCAACCTATGTAAAATGTACCCCTTGCACCAAATGTGGGTCCTTTCTGGGGGCTGTTTCTGCTCTGCTGTCATTGGACCCAACAGCTCCGCAAGCGGCGATATTCCTTTCCCAGCCCCACAGAGAGAGCAGTAGTAATCACAGTGCAGTTTTCTTGCGGGAGACCAGGAGCCAGTGAGGCCACCAGTGACTTTCCAGAGTCCCTGCTGGGGTCTGGTGCACAGGGTGGGACACCCGGGTGCTGGGGCTTGGGTGCCTGCCCCCTCCCACAGCTGCCTGGCAGCCTGTGCCTTGGTGAGGTATTAAGAATGATTTGAGGAGACCAAGGTGGTTAAATTAAGTTGCTTGAAATATTTCTCAATCCAGAGACTTTATTCACGAGAATTCAGCCCAAAGGTTTTGTTGCGAAATACTGTGCCTTTAAATGCCTTAATGTGCTGGGGATCCTCAGTGCTGTGCTGCAGTATTTGGGTAAACACTTTCAGTGTTTTGGTGTTCTCTATATGCTGGACACAGGCAAAGGGTTCAGGCAACTACTCCTTTGTGGCTTGAAATTGTTAAGGCACACACTACTGAAGGACATGGGCATTTTGGCTAAGACCTGCAGGGAAAATCCTAGACATGCACATATCACATGTATAATTGTGTCACATCTCACCACTTGAGAAAGCCAATAGAAAGAATCCTGCAAATAACTTCCTTTCTCTCACAACTTATTGGTTATCTTGCCTTTTCAAGCATCAAATAAGTTCTTAGCTATTTCCTTGAGAAGTAAGCAGCTCTCACAAAGCGTCATTTAGGCTCTGAAGTTGGCTGAGCACTGCACGGATGCAGAGGCTGGCTGTCGTGGAGCTTGCTGCTGGCCTCTGCAGCTGTCTCATCACACTGATTGCTTTGACTGGGAAAGGAATATCTCAATCTCAATAATGTCGTTTCAGGCAAGGGGTACTGGGTAAAGATCAGGTGTATTTAAGAAACATATATGTATGCAGGCACTACAGTCTTGCTGCTATTTAAACATGATTTGTGTATGATGTGCTTGATTAAAAAGAAAAACTGGCAATTTGCTCTATTCAGTTGCATATGGGTACTGTTTTTAAACATAAGTGTCCAGCTGCACACAAACTGAACAGGCTTTGGAAAACCACCAGGTTTCATCCAGACACTTCAGCTTGAAAGAGGACCTTTTCAAGCACTCCATAATTTAGGTAATACTAATTGTGTAGTTATATACTGTATAAAAGAAGTAACAGTACATGAGCCCAGGGTAAAATGGAGATTCTCTTCAAGATTATTTATACCTGTATTTTATTTTTTATGTTTTGAGATGTGCTAATGCAATGCTTTACACTAAGGCCTGTTTTTATGAATTTTCATGCTATGTGCATCATATCATACACTGTATCTAATAAAGTAATTAACAGATGAGATACTATGAGAGCCCATCCAGTGAATTTAATGGGTTAAATAATTAAAATGCAGAAAATGTGACAACTTGAGCTTGGTTCCATATGGTCCAGAGATGCAGAACATCAACTGAAATCTCTCTATTTAGTGGTGCACAAGGATTAAGTCAACCAGGTAATTTGCTTCAAGAGTCAACACTCCTTGTCAAAAAAATAAGCCAGCAAAGAACACCAACACAAAACCAACCTGGCTAACAATCTCAACAGCAAGGAGGTCAGGGATGTTCTCCTGGTGAAGACCTGCAATGTCTGCTAAGAAGAGAGGGCAATTTTAAAATCTATGCAATATTTCCTGGAATACTGGAAATCATTCCTACTTTATTTAAAGGGATGTTTCGTGGGTGTCTACAAATAATGGATCCCTTCCTTACATGGCAGCCCTTCAGAAAAAAGGCAAAGATGCTAGACAGCAAAAAAAGGTCTCACCATATCAGCACACAGGATGATGGACTGCCCCTCCAAGTGACACTTTCATTATCAGTAAATTTATGTTCCTATTTCAGTCTGTAATAATGACCATTCACAGCAAAAGCATGGTGGCTGTTAATGGACAGGAGTGGGGATAAAAATTCATTAATTAATGTGGAATTGAAGCATTTCCTCCACACACTTTGAGCAGCCAAGTATTTCACAGCAGATCTTGGCACCCGAGTGCAGGTATAATAATTATACACAATTTTCAGTGATTAAAAGGTTGTAAAGTAATTTTAGATACATCTCAAAATTATTTATCTTATAAATGAGGATAGAGTGAATATGAGCTGAATCATAAGTACCACTGTTCAGAGCTGAGCTGAAGAGCTTGCAGGGGGAGATTCCTGCTCCTCAGTAGTGATGTCTCAGTGCACCTCCATGGTTGTTATCTACTCATCATTTCTGCCTTTCATCTTCTGAAAAGGCAGGTGAGTCTGAATAGTATGATTTTCAATTATCTGTAGCATTTTTTATGTAACAGTAATTCAGGCAGTGATATTCTGGTTCTAACAGTATGGTGGCCAGAGCAATAACCAGCACACAATTGTCTGCTGTTGTGGTGAGGACTGCAATCTTACACGGCACTTTGCCATTCTTCTCATCACATTGTGTTTTATTCTACCATGAGTTTTTTTCCAGCTCCTATTTCTTACTTTGTCACCTAAAAAAAGTTACCACACTTTATCAAATGGCAGCCCAGCTGCCTGCCACTCATGAGACCACTGCCTCCAATGTAACTGAGGGTTAACCTCTCCAGAAGGAAGTTTCTTCTTTGCTTTGTCACCATGACTTAGGCAGGGAGATGCCAGGGAAGATGCCAAGGTGTGGTAGAGATGTGTAGTTGGAAACAGTCCTGTGGGTTTAGTTATGGAACTTTTATCTTTCTTCTGGATGATGTGGGCTACAAAATTGTTCCTTAACCTTTAGGGATAGACAACAAAAATAGGCCTGTCATAGTCCCTGGGCTCTAATCTAAATTATTTCAGCATGGCACCACAGGCTATTTTAGACATCAAAGGCAGAATGGCTTCATTTCAGTGTTAAAGTCGAGGAATTTATGGAAAGACCTAATAGTCTCCAGTGGTAACCTGACGGTATTAGAATACCTGATGGTATTCTAAACTTATCTGGTAATTGGAAATGTCCTGTCTACATCTGGTGGTCCTAAATTTCAGGAGCAGACAGTATGTCCAGTCTGCTTTCTCATGGATTCCCACTTAGCTTTCACGTGGGAGAGTGAAACCAAGGGACTCATCAGTAAATTCAAGAAGCAAATTGGACACTGTTAAGGGGGAAGGGGAGAAGTCTTTCATTTGGGATCAACAGTAAAAATAGCCACTTCTAAACCACATTTTCCTAAACACGAATATGCAATCTCCCTGAATTTTAAATGCAGACAAAGCTGATAGTGTCAATTATTCTCCTTGTGTCTGATAAAACCAGCTAGCCTTGTCCTTTTTAGTTTAGCATGATTAGATAATGAAACCAAGAAAATAGATGATATAGATCAAAATGTATCAAGATACTGGGTGTGTTTACTTCATTTCAGTCTTAGGTGTTTTGCACTGAGTGGAAATGTAATGGCTTCTTTTAATTTCTCCTGGTGCTAGTAGTAGTGGTGGGGGTCATAAAGCTGCAGTTCGCTTACATATCTAGAGCACTTATTTCTGTCACCTTAGTAGGCTCAGGTCACTTCTGAGCCAAACCAGCTAGAAGCTGGATGTGTGTTACGATCCAGTTTAAACCCAGACAAGCAAAGCAAGCTAAGTCTCTGTGCATAAACCAGAAAGAACTTAGAAGGTTCAAAATATCCCCAGAAACGAGATTAAAACCAAACGAGGTTAGATGTTGTTGCCAAAAAATTGATGTATTTTATTTAGTAGTAGAGAGGCAAAGAGAAGGGAAGAGAAAAGAGAGAAAGAAATAGAAGAAAGAAGTGTGTGTGGGGGGGTGGGGGAACAGGGAGAGGTGACAGGGGTTAGATGGAAGCAAATCACCCATCCCAGGGTCCCAACGACGTCTCGTTGCTCGGTCACTGCACCTCTGACCTGAGGCTTTTCCAACACACACCCAAAGCCTCTCCTCCCTCCTGCCCTTTAGTGGAGGGTCTGTGTGAGGCTGGCAGCTGATAGCCCTGGGCTGTGGTCCTCATCTTGGAGGTGTTAAGCCTGTGCTCAGTGAATGTCCCCAGCCCCGAGTTGTTACTTGATCTTATCTTCATCTTCGAGTGGTGTAAGGCCTCAGTCAGGGCCCCATTCAGGGTGTGTTGGTCTTCTCTGCAGCTTTTGTAATACAGTTTTAAAAGTCCTTTAAGAAAATGTTTAAGTCATAAAATATAATATTTCAGTCTCTGACAATGTGTTAAAAATATAAAGTGAGGCTTAAGAAGGAAGAAAACAGTTCCAAAATATGTTGCATCCAGCTGAAAAGTAGTGTTTCTCCCCTAAGACCTGAAGATCACTGTGAATAGGAGGTTGAATTTTGTGGGTGTTGTATTGATCTCTCCAAAAAATCCACATATATTAATGTAAAGCTACCGAGAGAAGCCTTAGCCAGACTCTGCAGAAAGCTTCATGATGTGAAGAGGAATGGAGCTCCTGGCCAGAGCTCAAGGGAACATTGCAGGTCTCATATCTGATAGCAATTTCTATCAAGCACATGTTTTACCTTTTTTTCTATTATTTCTAGAAATTAGAGACAGAATTATGATATTTAACGACTAATACTAATAGTCATTTTATATTTTATAATGTTTATAACATTAGCTGTCTTTTTTTTAAAGAGTATTTACTTCCCTCCACATTTTTTTTTGGTAGAAAATTCAGAAGACTGAGTTCCATTTGTAATAATGTAAAAATAAACCCACAAGAAGTGAGATGCAGGATTTACTTACTTGAAAGTGGAAGATAGCTGTTCCACATTGCAAAGCTATAAATTAAAAGGGCATCTGAGCTCCCCAAAATCATCTGTTCCTATCAACAAAGTGAATATTAATGAAAAACAAAATTGAGTTCTTCCTGTGGTTGATTTTCATCACAGTACCCAGGTACTAAAAATGGCCATAGAAATTGAATCCATCAGTCATTAAAATAACTTTGGCTTCTTCTCTGTAGCAGACAAGCACCAGTGCTACCTGCACAGGCACAAGGCTGTTACGTGGAGTCTATTTGGACACTTCATACCATGTAATGGAAAGGGAGGCAAAAACATCCAACTTCTCCTGGAAGTTAACATAACATGATCCAGTGCTGGTGAGAAAATGTGCTTGTTCCAGAAAGAACATTAGCACAGATCAGTCAGCCCTCCTACCCTGGCTGTCTCTGCTTTGAGTGTGGGGTTGTGCCCTAGAAGTTAATTGGATCACTCCATTCCTGAGGCAAGACCAACAACCACATAAGGACTTAAGCATTTGAAAGAGGATGTAGGCATGTAAGTCAAAATGGAACTCTACAAAGCTCCTGTTCAGCCTGCTGGAAAGGGGGGTTATTGCCTGTTTGGCCATGAGAACATTGTCTAGAGAAATAAGAGATGATGCTTTCAGATTGTTTCAGATACCTGGGGTCAGTTCCCATCTATCATCCTTCATACTTTCTGGGTATCTCATTTTGTGCCTTTATCACTCATTTTTGTGCCAAGTTCTCTGAGCAGCAAATGAATTTGTAACTTACATGGAGATTTTCTTTTCCTGCTTTACTTTCTGCATTGATGGTATGAAACCAAAACAGTGGAGTAAATTTTTAAAAAAGCCTGGTACAATCAAGGTAAAATAGAGATGTCATTTGGGCACTTGCCTCACTCATGCTCATGTAAATCAAGTTCCAGATCACCCTATCACCAAATCCACACAGGGCAAATGCTCAGCATGTACCAAATTAGGGGCAGTTATTTCAGCAGAGGCTGTATAATGTGGAGCCAGTAGTGACTGGGAATCTTTGTTTCTCCGTCAAGGTCTGGTTGATCTTATGTTTAGCCCAAATTCTGCAAAACATTGAAGTTCTTCAGTAGAAAGAGCTTACAGGGACACTTTGCCTCTTAAAAACCCATTTTGTCCCAGCTGTAGGTTTCACCTGCAGCTGCTGTAACTGATGACACTGAACTAAACCCATTGTTTCCCTTTTTTTGTGTTATTTACACGTGGCAGCATTCTGCTTATATGCAGTGTCACTGCTTTTCCCCTAGTTGTCTTGATCATATGACTGCTTAATTAAGCATGTGCTTAATTTTGTATAACTTACTTATTCAGGAAAGTTTCTCACTTGATTAAAATTAAGCATATGAATGTTGCATATCAGGGGTTCTAATTAGTTTTCTTGGCTGCTTGGGGTTTTTTATAAACCATGTAGGAAGCAAATAGAGACAAAGGAAAACTATATCTTCAGAGGTAGTTTGGGGCTTAGCAATGGCACCTGGCATGGTTTTTGCTTCATTGTGATTAACAAATCAAGTCAAAGCTTCCTTTAAGACTGCTTAAGGATTTAAAAGCTCCAGGGCAGAATGAGGTAACTGCTTCAAGCTTTGCTTTAAGGATTTAGAGCCTGATGCAAATCCTATTGGAGTCAATGGAAATCATTTAAGGGATTTTGCTGGGCTTTGGATCAGGCCCTCATGGCAAACGAGAGCCTTAACCACGTTAAGGAGTTAATATCCTTAGAGCTGTTCTAGACCCAAAGTGGTTTAAGACTTTATGGTGTGTTTTCAGGTATTGTGGTGTAATTTAGAAGAGCTAAACTCTTGCTTTAAATGTGCTGTTCCATGCTGATAGCCCTTGCAGGACAAAGCCTTGAAGACATCTGTCAGGACAGCTTTAACTCATTCATTTTTCTGGAGTGAGGTCTGTGTGCAGCAAGGTTTCTCCCCTGTGTGTCAGAGTCACAACAAGCCCCATCACCCACAGCTGGACAGCTGGGGGCCATGATTTTAAGATACTTTCATGGCTCCTGATAGGGCAGGTAGTGTGGGAGGATATGTTGGGGTATGTGTGTAAAGATGGATACACACACAGCCTGCAGGGAAAAAAGCATCAAAAACTTTATAAATAAAAGCCAATTCAGTTTTCTGGCCACCTTCACCGTGGTGATGAGCAGCTCCTCCTTTGGGGACAGGGAGACTGAGGCTTTATGGACTGGACATTGTCACTGGTTTCTACTGTTGGGACATTTCCCTCCGGCTGCCATCAGGCTTGAGCCCTGATTTTTGTCAGCAGGTCCTTGTTGGGAAGGCTGGCACTCCCTTTCCTCTGGCACAGACCAGTGCAGACAAATTTCAGCTCAAACTGACTTTGCTATCCCACCACAGAAAATTTACCATATTCTCCTGATTTAATCTGATACCCTTGCAGTCTGCATCTAGTCACTAAATGATGTTTTATGTTCTCAATGAGTACAAGAGGAGCATAGAGTACAAGAGGACCCTTTTACAGCCTTTGATTACATGCTATTTCTCCCTGCCTGGGTAATTGTTGAGGAGTGAGTCAGAAAGATGTTCTGATTAATTAGATATGGTATTTTAGGATGCTACAGCCTGGGAAAGTATGGACTAGAATCCAGATTTCCCACTTATCTGCCTTAAATGCTCTGACCCTATCCTGAACTCCGCACTTGCTCTGTGAGTGTTTGTTTATGCTGGAATTTGCTATAGGAGGCCTTATTAACTGGTGGTCAAGATTTTATTTTTAAATGGATCGTTAACTTGTTACATACTCAAGGAGAGTGTTGATGCATCTCTGCGTAGGAATCCTTTCCTCCCATCCCTGCACCCTCCCTGTGTTCCCATAATGTGAACCTGTTTAGAGACCTTATAGATTTCCTTTCATTCACGAGAAAATAATAAAAAAAAACGAAGCAGAGAAAAAGCAAAACAGGGAAGATGCAGCAGTAGAAGTGGAAATGCATTCTTTAATCATGGTAATGGAGCAGATGCTTCAATAGCAACAGCAGCAGGTCCAGTAAGTGCTGCATCTTCTTCTTTCATCCCCCTCTAACCAGAGCTGCTAGCAACATGCCATCTTTCCTTCTCAGGATTTTGCTTCCAGTAGCATCTGCTGTGCCTCTTTCTCCTACATGCTGTGACATATGTAGCTGCATCACAAGAAGCAGCCAAGTCATACACTAAGGTAATTTCTATTAATGATTTGTACTTGCTTTGTAGATAAAATCCCTATTTGTAGCCCTGATTCATCACAGCTGCTTTGTGCTACTAGTGTGAGCAGAGGAAGTGCTAGGAGAACAGACAGATAATTACTGGACAGCCCAGGACTGACAGCAGAGCATGAGTGCTTGGATTGAGGGAAATCACTTCTGTGCGGGTAATAAGGGCATCCTGACTTTATGTTTGTTGTAAGAGATGGTGGCTGCTGGATTTCCATGTGAAATTCTTCTCTATTCTCACTGGCTTTGTTGGCAGAATCAATTAATAGAAATTTCCAATCCGATTTCCAGAAATGCAGGTTTTGCGTATTTTAGATTATAAAAGAGAAAAGGTTGGGAAGGGAGAAACTCACATCTGTGGTGGTACATAGAAAGTGAACTGACTCTCAGAGCTGTACTCCTGTATCCATCACAACTTTGCCTCTAGAATAACCCAAACCTTGGCTGTGGTGGAGCCCATGTTTTGTCATCTCCTGAGCTGATGTATTTCAGTCGGAAGGCTGAAGTCTCAACATTCCCTCTTGTGCTGCTACAAAAAATGGGTGTGTTTAACCACCTTCTGTTCCATGGATGACAAGTGTGGGAACATGGATGCAGCACTCAGCACCTCCTGAGAGCCCCGTGTTGGTGTCCCTTGGATCCAGGGCAGCTGGAGCCTCCCGGGGAGCTCGCAGGATCCCGTCCACCAAGAACACAGTGTTTGAGCTAATATGCAAATTCTAGGTAGTGCAAACACCAACACAGTCAATTACACACAGCAAAAACATACACAACAGCCAGGAAGCCATATGATAGATATCATGTTGTGACTATGTTGTGGGACTTTCATCTTTATTGGCAAACATTTCAGGCAGCAGTTCAGATTTACATAGAATCACATATGTGCTTAAGAAAGCATTTTATCTCCCCCTTCCTTTACCGAGCTGCAGTTACCAATACCCTGCTACCAGTAAGTAATTAAGATGTTTCAGGGCTCTTCAGCTAATCACTCAAAATGTCAGTATCCTTTCCAACCCTCATCTAAATTTCTTCAAGTTTTAAAACCAGGCTGGAAATTTTAGGCAAAGTGGAAATGCTGCTTCTTTCTAAGCTGATTTGTCTTTTTTATTTATGATGTTTTGTTGTTCTTGCAAGAGCCCAAAGGAAAGTGTCCAGAAGGAAACCTTACTGTATTGAAAGAAGTTACCTAGAAATAATATTTTTATTTGGAAAGTTATGAAAAGAAACAGACCTATTGTCAGAGTGTTTTACTTAAAAGAATTCTGGTTTGATTTTGTCATGTAAGAGGTTTGTAAATTAGATCACATTTCCCCAGCTTTTTTTACTTAGTTATAATACCTTAAAAGGTTATTTATATAAACTTTCAAATAACTTTTCTGAATTTGGACGTAAAGGGGGTTTAGTGGTTACTGAAAGTCATGCTCTTAATGATAGTCTTAAATAGAATGAGTATTATGTACTCTAGTAATAATTTAAGTTCTCTACCAAAACCAGTAATATATTTTAAATTATTTCTTACACCTCTATTCATGATAGACCATATATTCCAAGTATCAGCTACTTTTTCATTTTTCTCTCCATTGTTCAGTTTGGTCATTTTAAAGGAAAACATTTATGAACATTCTACTTGTTGAGAAACTCAGCACCTAAAGGACTTGGAGTATCAGAAATCCTAATGTTGTACAGAGATTTATAAGGAAAGTTTTCCCAAATAGCACATATATCACTTAGAAAACTTCCATAAGATTCTTTCCAAATGAGTGGTATTTAAGTATTTTTACAAAGAGCAATCAAAGCATGTAGCACTTGAATTTGTTACATTAAAGCTCCCTGATTGTGCAATAATAAAAGATGAATGTGGATTTATATTGTATGCAAATTAATTAATCTTTTCATAGCACTGCTCAATAAAAAACCTGGGGTAGAATCACGACGGTTATCTGCTAGTACTGAAAGGCAAACAACAGAAGAGTTCATGTGACATCCATGTGCAGGCATAATGTATACAGCAATTTTTCTCAATTTTAATACAAAGTATGTGCATTATGTGTAATACTTGCAAAAATTACTCAAGAGCTTTAGTTGCAAGGCATGGGCTCGGACTGTCACTGCAGCCCTTCTGGATGACATGCTCTGAAGTGCCTTTTTGCAGAGTCCTTGCAGCAGCAGATGTTGGGGAATGCAGCACTGTCAGCTTCTGTTTTGTGATGATATGTCTTGGAGGATGATGAGCCCATTCCTAGTGTGACATTTGGGGCAAATATGCAAGAGGTCTTGTCCTGGAGGTTCAAGAGAAAATGATGTCTACCATTGCAACATCTGGAATTGTGGTGAAAAACATGTTGCAAATAAAGACAGCCTGGTGGAAGTGCAAACCTCAGGCACAGAAAGAGTTACCATGCCAAAATGGGCATATTTTAATAGCAAGGATCATTAACAGCAAATGTTCTTAGCAAAATGGTTTGTTGCAAATAGAGGGCGCTGGGGCTCCTCAGGTGTCCTTAAATGTGAATTAGATTGTGTTTGCAAACTTTTTTTCTGGTTCATTGTACTGATCAGAGAGCAGTGGATCCAGAGAGGAACATAGATTTCTGTATATGATTAAGATGTAGTAGCTGAGAGAGTTAGACTGGAGTTAAAACAGAGGCATTTACATTTATGCAATTAAGTGATTTTGGGTAGCCATCTCTCCCTTCAGTAAGTCACTTAACAATGTGTTTGAATGTTTGCCTGAATAGGATGCAAGTGTTTATATCCATGAGCCATTGTGTGAATTCAGCCTATATCACTCAGACCCAATTTCAGGCATGCTGTGAATGCCTCCAACAGGAGCTACCACTTTCCAGAGGGTTCCCACCTTGCACAGAGGTGACTTGCTCTGTGTCTGGACTGTGTGGGTGCTGCTGCAACAGAATTGTGTAATAATTCTCTAGCAATAACTGCCTCTAATCATGCAAAATATGCAGGGATAAATTTGGCATCAGCAACTGTATGACATGGGTTTGTGAGATCAGCAATACAGAACTGTCTGAAAAATGCAGTTTTGCTCTTAAACCTGCTTTTTCAAGATCTGTCTTTGAAAGGTTTTCCTGCTATCCTCTTCTGCATTGGTAAAAAAAAAAAAAAGTGTGCAGATGCAGATAGCTGGCTAAAAGGTGAAGTACAGCCAGTCCTGGAGCCTATTTGGGTCTCAGAAACATGCCCTGCTCCTCTAGTTCTCCATTCAGAAAAAAAAGAAATATTGAAGTTCAGACCTCTCAAAAGCCTTAGAGATTTTTATTTCTTAACTGATTCTATTTTGTTTCACTTTATTGATGTCAAAATTGAAGTTGCAATTAATATCTTCTTCTGAGAATACTTGGAGCTGATGACTCAGAGCTTTGAACCCCAGGGCATTGCTGTTCTTTGGCACTGGGCTAGCTGAACCCAACTCACCTTCCAGTAGCAGAGTGAGACAGAGGGGTTGGGTGTGTTTATAGCAGGGCTGGCTCATGTCTGACATGAAAAAAAGAAGTATGCAGGGACTGTCTGGTCTTAGCAATGAACACCTGGCCATGGACCTGTTAGCTGATACCCTAACAGGTCAGGGAAAATAGTAGAACAACCAAGATTTTTCCCTGGTTAATTGCTTATTGTGATTCTCTATTGAAAGTATTACAGGAAGTTTTCTATAGTGATCCACTTTTGGTTTCTTATTTGCTTATTTAAAAGTAGTAAATTCATATTCGTTCACATAGCACAATGCTTTTTTGTCATAAAATAAATAACTCAGCAAAATATCAGCATTACAAAGTGATATTATTTTTCCTTTGAAGGTTCACTTTACACAGCATGTCATACTAGAGACAGTGCTGCTTTCAGATGCCGAGTATTTTTTTCCTTTCCCCCACACTTTTCATTCCTTTTTGGCTAAAGTTAATGTTAATAGAGGCATGTTGATGCCTCTATTACAGGTCATTTTGTATTTATCTTCCAGCCTGTTTATTCTTGCAGTGACACCAGAGGACATGGTAGAGGTGAATGGTCTGGAGGAGGTGACCTGCACACCATCCCTCACCAAACATAAGATCACAGACTTGCAGGCTTGAGCAAGGATTAAATGTGCTGGTTCTTTGCCCTTCTCCTGGGCATCAAGTCTTGCTAGGAAAAGGCTCATCATGGGAATATGTCCTACCTATAAAATTCTGCAAAGCACACCCCTCCAAGGCACAGCACCAGTGACAAGTCTCTGGCATGGTTTGCTGTGGTCTTTTTTAGAGCAGGGAGCACTGGGGCCTGCAGGATGTCAGGGCAGCTCCAGCCCATTTAAATTAATCACCTCTCAGGAAAATACAGCTTGCTGCTACAAGACAAATTCACTTGGTGCAAACCCTTCGTGTTTGACAGGAAAAGCGTGCTTCTCTTTAGGACTCTAAACAATGAGTTGAGAAGCCTTTATAATTAACACTTTATTAAAAGATTCTAGATAAGGAGAAAAGCCATTGTCAGAGTGCACGCCGTGTCCTCGGCCAGCGCCTGGCTACATGTACATCATTTCCTCATACAAATCCTAAACCTGAAAAAAGATCTGTTTAACCCATTGATTCCTTGTGTGACTTCCTATGTGCTTCACCTGCATTGCTTTAATAGCATTAAAAGCAGACCTTTTGTAGTTTTAGTCCTAATTCTGCAAAAGGTTCATCCATGGGAGATGTGGAAACCTGGCCTGTGTCCTGAGTGGAGAGTAATACTATATGTGTGGGTAGTATTGATTTTTGGAAACAGCAATAAATCTAATATAATCTTGGTCTCGTGAGTGACCTCTACAGCACTATTTATAGGAAGTGTTTTAAAAATGAAGTGCCTTTTTTTTTTTTTTTTTTTAATTCTTTTTCACATTATTTAAAAAACTTATTCCAGGTCAATTTGGCAGAGAACTGGATGGAAGGAGCTTATCCAAGTTTCTGAGCTTGTGAAAACTGTGTATATAAGGAAGCAGATAGAAAACAACATATACATGTGACTCTCAGTAGTGTTTTGGACAGTGTTTTCCCCACCTAAGATGTACAAAATACAAGTGGTCATAGAGGGTTCTGCTTGTGGAAAGTCCCCCTGTGCTCTCATATCCCTATGGGGGAGCAATCATAGTCATTCATCTTAAAGAACTGGCTTCTGTAGCAAATAAACATATTTACATAGAGAGAGCTGAAGCCACATCAAAGACCCAGCTGAGGTCAGGTGCCTGCTCATTTCAGAAAGGTATGGTGGATGCTGTCACTGAGGCTGTGAACACTTTACATCTATAAAACATCAGTTATAAAAGCACAGAGTATAAAGCTTTCAATTTAAAGGCTAGTAGCAGATCCCTCACTTGCTGATAATCTCCCTCCCCCACAGGCAGGCTCACACACATCCTCCTGCAGGTCAATCAACACTCAGCCAGACAAGCAGGACTCCTGCTCTGTCTCCAGCTTTGTACACCAGAGCCTCAGCAGCACAAAACTGGGTTCCTTAGGGTCAAGGGTCAAGATTTTTCTCCCCATCAAAAATATTAACCAAGCCACCCCCTCCCCTCCAAAGCCCCACCCAGCATGAGTGGAGTAACCACCTGTAATGATGCCAAGCTGTAAACAGTAATGCTGATATGCTGTGAATTTTGAAGAAAGATCAAGAAAAAGCAAATTTTGTGGTTGATTGGTCTCAAGTAATATTAAATCTAGAAATATCAAAAGGCTGATGACCTCACAGTGGTGGGGCAATGCCTAAAAGGTATGACATTCCTATGCATTATTGAATACTATGCTCATCCCTTTAAAAGAGTAAGAGCCATGCAGCACAGAACATCTGCCACTAGTTGTGAAATTCCTGGAAACGCAAAGAAAAAAAGAAAAAAGTTTCTCTGTAAATAAAATAAAACATGGGAAGTTGCTTCTTTTTGCTAAGTCACTGCTTTCTGTGGCTTTTTGATCCATTTCTGAAGGGATTGGCAGCTCAGTTGGTAATTAATAGTCTCAGGAAGAACACAGGCCTTTTGGAGTGTTTCGAACAGTCTCTCCGTTTTCACCTCTTCTCAGGATTTCTTTGAAGAACCAAAGTCAAAGATACATTTTCAAAACATGTCTCAACTCTGTGAGTTGCAGGCAGAAAGATCTAGATGAGTTCCATTGCACAGGGGAGTATTTCATGCTATACAGTGCTCAGACATGTACAAATGTAACTGAATGTCCTTTAGGTTTTGAATTATTTTGACTCTGTTTGGAGCTCAAGACATGCTGGATACCTCTCAGACAATACTTTCAGGGTCAGTATTTTTTTTTTTCAATTCTTAATGAAAAAGAGGAAAAATCATAGAGTATTTGAATATAAATATGTGAAATCTGAACTATAATTTCAGGGCATTGAATTGCTGATTACAATATATTTCAGAAGGAAAATTGTTTGCTACATTATTTTCAGTTTAGCACGAGAACTATATAGCCTTATCTATTTTAAACAAAAGTAAATAATTAGTTTTGCTTGACACTGTAGTAATTTAGGATTGAATTCTCCAAAGTTGCAGGCACTGGTTTGTCACTGCTCACTGTGAGCTCTTGGGTGAACTCATTGACTCCAGTGGCAGCAGAGCTGTTATGCTGCAGCTTTTCAGGGACTTTCCAAGACTCGTGTATTCTAAGATTTGGAGTATGAATACCCTGGTGGGTACCCAGAGTCCACAAAAAGTAACTCCTCAAGCGGCTCAGAAATCACTGTAGGTAGCATCCAGAGCCAGCGAAATTCCCTTTGACTCATTTTGCTCTGCTGGGCCACACAAATCTGCACAAAGTCTGCATCAGCTCTTTAGGGAAGATCTGTGGGAAACAAAGGGGGAAAGGCCTTCTGATGATCATTGCCATAAGGGGAATTTCTTTGGTAGCTAACTGAAAGTTGTTCCCAAGTTTTTGGAATGTAGCCACAGCTGTGTGCAGTCATCTATTCAGCAAGTGGATATAAACAACCTGGAAACATATCCGTGTTTTGCAAAGAATTTTGAGTGTTCTGAAAAGACTCATTAGGAAAATTCCCATTTATAAACCCCCATCTACTGCACTATGATTTAATTGTACTTGCAGATTTAATTGTACTTGCAAATAATTAAACAAATCCACAAAATGTTTGCATTACATTAATTTACTTCACTTGGCCCCGCAATACTAGAACCATAATTACTTACATATTTCCCTTTACTATTTTCTAACCTCTTTTTGTAAATTGTCAATAAGCATTCTAGAGACAGCTGGATTAAAAAAAAGTACTGAGCATGTGTCTGATTAATATTTTAAGACCAGGAGGATCAAATCTAAAAATGCAGCTTTTTTTTTTCAGCAAGTTCAAATTAACCAATAAAGGCATCCAGTGTGTGTTTAGAAGCTTGTTTTTAAACACTGAATGGTATAATTTTTATACTTCAAAGTGTAGCCATTGATACAGGAGCTATAAAAGGAGAGGGCAGGTTTCAGCTCACACTGGTGGGGTGGCCATGGAGCAAGCAGAAGGTGTAAATGTCCTTCCCTGCTGTCCTGGACACTGAGGTGGGACAGACAACAACCCCAGAGCCAGGCTGGCAGTGATGGCTGTAGGGTCCCTCCTCTCCTTCAACCAGCACAACCCCTCCATTTTAGCCCAGTCCAATTCCCCATGGAAAGAGAGCCCTTTTCCCTAGACAGGAGTGGTGATATGGAATCTCCTTAACTGCTTCCTAGAGATTTTTGGTCAGGGTTGGTAACCACATGGATTGTGATCCAATCCTCCGCACAGGGACAAGGCGAATTCAATATTTGAAGGTGTCGTGATTTTTCACATTCTGTTTATAAAACCAGATTTTAGTTCCACTTTTCAGGGAAGTGTCTGTCCCCAGGTCCCTGTTGATGTTAATTTGTGGTACTAAAGTCTCCTTCTTAAGGAATATCAGCAAAATTTCCTCCCCTTTCCTATGTTTCAGTTGTGCCATGTCTTCCTGCCACCACAGAGTCCCATAGGAGTCTTGGGAAGAACAGATCCACTGGATGATCAGCTCCTGATAACATCAACCTCATTGCTGTAGGACCAGTATTTCACTCACAGTAACTGGGGGGTTCTTCATTCCCCAAGGCCCAATTCCCCCATGTTATAACACTTTTAAGAGGATGTCATGTTCCCCCCCAGATGAGAGTGCATTTTGGTGAGGGGGGAACTCATTCTTATACTTTCTGCTTCATTGATATAATGGGGTGTCATTAATCTTTGTAAGGTCTTTAGAGATTGTCATATAGGCGATAGTGTCCAAGTGACAAATATTAAATTAATTAGGACTAGTAGCATTCTGTTAAAAAAAAAAAAAAAAGAAAAACCAACCTGAGTTGCCTCTGCAGTGGCCATTTATTGGTTTTGTGAGTCGCACTGAAGGATCTGTACAGAGTAAGATCATGTCAGAGAACAGTGATGATCTGATAGGTAAAACTATCCTTTGCTGATAAACTTTTACTGCCATCAGTTGAGGAACAGTTCATTCTCTGCACTAAATTCAAAACCGTAATCCCTTAGGGAAAAGGTTAGTGCATTAAGGACAGTGCATCCATCAAATGTACCACCCAGTCCCCTCAAGCTTTTTCTTTTTGGAATGGCAAGATTTATGGGATTTCTGCCACTTAGTACCTTACAAGAAAAAAAACCCCAGTGTTAAAAAAAGACACAAAACTGCCAAGTTTGGCACAAGCCCTGCCAGTTGTCCTGGCTTTTTACACAACCACAAACCAAAGCATTCAGAAAGAGCACTCCTAACTTTCTCCTGGTTAGGCCAGTCCTGGAGTCTTTCCCCTGGCAAAAATCAACATTTGACTTCAGACAGGATTTACCTGAATGAGGCCAACAATATTTCCTCAGGGATTTTTGGGAGTATTTGTGAGTGTTATGGTCACGTTGCTAATGGAGAGACAGATAGAAAAGGCAATGGCAATGGCAATGGTAAGTCTCTGCTTGTCACTCAGGCAGTTAGGCTGCTGCAAACATTTTGGACTCTGGAGGACTGATGGGCAGCTCCTAAGACCCAAGAAGCCTTCAAAACAGATTTAGATGCCACCCACAGCAACCCTCCTCATTGCAGTATTACAGGACTTAAGAGAAAGTTATAATTATTGAAAGTATAGAGCTGGAATTTTTTCACAAAAAAATATTTTTGGACATTTTTCTTGACTTCTTTTTTTTTTTTTTTGGGCATCTCTGAAATTGCATTACACATCTCTTAAGGGAAATCTTTGGCTGTCCAATCAGAATCGAAAAATAAAAGCATGCCTTGAATTTAACTGTATTAGCCAGCATAATATCAGGCAGTAACGCCTTCATTATAGCAATCTGAGTACTTCCTGAATAATTCAGAAGTGCCAAACAGAAGACTTGTTGCTTGGATGTGCTAATGAAAATATCAAGGGAATTAATTAATAGTCAATTATATCAATTTTAGATTTGGACATTGATTATGACGCTAAAAGCAAAATCTACTTTCTTTACTGTACATAATTCCTTACTTCTGAATGCTATAGCTCAGCTTAATAATTCCAGTTAAAATTGGAAAAGAAACAGAAATTCAGATTATTTTTCACTATTTCTCCCTCCTTTCCAGTATGCTCAACATAAATAAGATAAAAGGCATGGTGGAAACATATATGTACGTATTATAACTGTTGATGCAGATTTTTCTAGGATGTACTTTATAATAATATGTTTTGGGAAAAGGTTTGAATTCAGAGGAGCATAAAAATGTGACATGGATGTGTATATTTATATTTTCAAGTTTATTTCTAAACTGGAAAAAGAATTATTTTGAATTATTTGACATTTAAATGGACCCCATTTTTAAAGGGAAGTTTTGCCTTTATTTAGCACTCCACAAACACAAAGTTTTATCTAGAAGTGTTTTATTAAACTCCACGTGTTTAAAAAAAAAAAAAAGAATGAGAACACTTTCTGGTCTTTGGTGCTAAAGGAAAGCATTTTATTGAGATCAGTTTTTGCATGATTTGGCACGAGTTGTCTAGACTGGTTTATGAAAAATGACAGCTAGTAGGAAAGTAATTAAAAATGTATTTTGCTGAAAGCAAAAATAGTTTTGGAATCTATAACAACCATCTTTAATTCGCCAACACTTTCCACAATTATTTTATATTAACTGGAGGATTTTGTATTCTGGAAAATATGTATATTGATACCTGAGCATTGATAGCTTTCTGGTTTGATCTTCTTGCAGACTCTGCTCTTGTAACACACTGGCAAGAGCTGGAAAAGTGATCAAATGGTACATTCAAATCTCTGTGGCACCCTTTATGAATTATTATGATTGGCAGTAGATGGGGATAGGACTCTCTTCCATGGATGAGATGTTTCCATATTTTGGCTGCAGCTGAAGGAAGCTTTGCTTTACTTGGACCTAATGCAGTTTTTCAGGTTGAATGCAGTAAAACAGTGTTCCCATTTAAACAAAACCAAAACCAAAAAAACCCCCAACAGTTCAAAAGTCTGATAAATGTAAAAAATCATAGTATGAAATCAAAGCCAGGCATTATGATATGGGTTCTTCCTGAGTGATGAAGGAGCTGAATTCTTATGAGCGTTGTAGAGCCCTTGGAATACTGCTCAGGAAATTATTGGCAATATCAGAATAATTAGGTAACCTCTGCACTTCACTGAATCACTGTGCTGGTGCAACCTAGCAATCAGCCCAATGCAGCCAAAATCTTAATGTCACTTATTTCAGATCATTTTGAGGTGTGAGCAAGTACAGGGTATGGCTTTGCATTGGGAGGTCAACGAGTTAGAAACCAGCATGGAAATGTCTGAGCATCACCCAGTTTTGGGCCTGCTCATTGGTACTGTTTTTAACTCAATGCTCATGAACTGCAAGGTAAGGTTTAGTCTCAAGAGGCCACTATTTACTTTTTCAGGTGACAGTGGGAGAGCGTGGAGCCTCAGGGTGGGCAGGTGAGACAAGACCTTCCCCTGTGTTCAGCCAAACCCTGTTCCTTCCCAAGAATGGCATAACTAATTAATTTCAAAGGGTTTATGACATTGGTGTAAATTTGTCATTCTTGTGTTGTGTTCCTGATTCAATGTTTTAGAGACAAGAAATCACATCTGAAAGACAGCAGTGAATGCATTGTCATTTATTGTAAAGCTGGAGATTAAGTTAAAGTATTAATAACAATAAACTGATGGCTGAAAACATGCTTGATAGTCCATTGATCAGTACCTGTCATTCATTGCTCCCTGGTATTCTCCGTGAGCACTTTATTTATCACTCTGTCACTCTCCTATCAAGGATCCATTCCACTCTGGATCCGTGGTTAGCAGTCCAGAACTAGTTCTCCTATGAAGAAATTCGAGTATCACTTCACCATGATAGGTACCTCTAAAACCTACAGCACAAGTAACTCTGTACATGGTATTTTCTAAACTGTGTTCCAGTTTTGAGCAATACTGAAAACTCCATAAACTCCTTTGTTTAGGTATAGGGAATTACAGTGAGTACAGCCCTCAGTGCAGCTAGTGCCCTCTCCTTCAGGCATGTGAAATTGTGGTTGCACACCTGCAATAAACGACAAAGTGTTTTGAAAATCCTCAGTGAAAAATGTCTCGCTGTTGGATTGGCCAAGTGCATGATAACTGCCCAGCTGTGCAGGAAAGGTTTTACCCACCACTCCTTCCACAGGGATGGTGCTGTGCACCACCCTCTGCTGCATGGGTCTACAGGGACCTGGCTCCCTGTTTATGTCAATAAAGAAAGTTGCTATGCAGACTTACTGAATAAAAATAGAATTAAAAGTTTAGAGTGGTATGTCTACGTCTGACATTTCACATGGACTGGCAGAGTCATTTCTTTTCTTGCCCCTCCTCGGTTAGCCAGCCACCTCTTACCTGCCATGGTGTGTCCCATCCTGTGCCAGTGACAGAAAGCTTCAGCCTCCTGTCCTCTGAGATTCTGCCTGTCCTGCCTTGTGGGTTTTCATTGCTGCCTTATCTCAGAGCAGAATTTGCTCCTCAATTGATATGCATAGTCAGACATAGTTAATCCGTGCTTATCTTATCCATACATCTAAATATCCCAGAGATTTAAGGAACACCAGTAATCAGTTTTATAAGGGACAGAAGACAACTCCTGAACATTTTGCAAAGGTTTGGGGCTCAGATAAATTAGTAAATGCAGCTCACAATTTACTTCTGTGGTGGGACCCCAAACTGTGACGTCAGTGGCCTTGTGTCTGCACAAACTTGAAGAGAAAGTCCTGAAATCAGTGAAATGATTGCAGGTTTTCATGCATTTAACTGACAGATTGTGTCCTTGATACTCATGATTTTTCCTGTGGCTTTAACTAAATGTGCATAATAATTTATGCTGTCATTTAAATTTAAAAGAGAGACTTTCTGGGCAGCAGTATTTTGCCTGTTAATTCTTGAGAAGCATACCTCGAACAGCATTTTAATATGAATAGGTAAGTAATGCAGATCACAGTAAAACAAGCAGTGTATGATATGTGAAGAACCAACCAAAAAAAGTCCTGGCTTTTACATGAGCTGAAGTTTGTGAATGATTTTCCAGTGCAAAGCATATTGTACTAATCCAGTTTTGTGTGAAATGTTCTTAGGATAAGCTTCTATCAACTGACCCACCGTTTGTGTATGATATACACAGACAGGATATTAGTTATGGATTACAGACATCTTTGTACAAAGCATTCTGTTAAGTCCTGCCAATTGCCAGACAACGGCTATTGTTCTATCTTGGCCTCTTTGGCTAAGCCTGTCTCTGGATTAGTCTGTGCCCCTCTTGGAGTATCAGTAGTGCAGTGCAGAAGCTAAGATGACTGCACAGGTGTCCTCAGCAGAGGTGGGCCAGCAGCTCTCATCAAGGGCAGCAGACATCACCCTGTGCACCCAGACCTCTCAGTCAAGGACCACAGGCATTTGTCATGGCTGGGATTTCTATCTAATGCTGGAGGCAGTTGAAACACAGTCACTTGGAAGAGGTGGGGTTGCTGTTAATTTTCCTGTGGGGATGAATCCACAGGGTACCAACCTGCTACAGCTTCAGGCAGAGACCCACTCTGCCTTTCGCCCTCACGGCTGAGCAGAGCCATTTGGAAACCTGGTGTGGGAAGAGAGGGAGATTGCCACATTTACCTTACCCCTTACCCAGATCAGGAGGGCATGGGTGCAGAGTGGCAATGTGCTGGTGGCTCTGCAGCTTCTCCTGGGGCTGCTGGGCTCTGGTCACTGCAGAGCCGTGGGCAGGAAACAGATGTCGACAAGTGGAGTTTCTCCACCATCCCCAACCTTTGCATTTCTTATTTCCCTGCTCCAACTCCTCCCCGCCTCCCTCTCCTGCCTTATTGGAGTCATTAATGAGGGTGTAAGCCATCCCCTTACTAGACAGGCATACATTTTGGGCTTGATGACCCTGATCCTCCTCATGCTCAGCCTATCTCCTTTCAATTGTTTCATCAGCGGCATGACTGCAAGCTCACACCTGACAAGTGACAAGTCTCAGGCTCCTGCTGACTAGATAATCAAAGTCTTGTCAGAGCTGTCAATACCCTGCAGATAGGAGAGGACAAAGAGAGGAAAGGTTTCTACAGAAACCACTGCCTTCAAAAAATACTGTCGATTCTTCTTACAGAAATCACCTGTTTGTTTCAAAACATTATTTATTACTGAAAATATGGTCTCTGCAGAACAAGCATGTAAGCAGAATAATGACAGCAGCTGTTAATGACACAGCCCTCCAAATCTACCAGCCCCAGTGTTTTGTTGGGAATTGTTTTGAATCCCTGGCTAAAGAGAAGATATTAATATTCAGCCATTTCAGTCATTTAACCTTCCTGAAGAATTTAAGGGGGATCATTTCAAGCACAACCATAATTATCGTTTGATAAAAAACACATTTTTTTTTAAAGCAGAGAAGGCACAAGTATGTTCTAGTATAATATTGCAGACCAAGGTTATTTATGATCTCTTCCAATTTTGGCACATTTTCAAATGCAGATTTGATTTAAAATGTTAATTAAAGCGCAGGGCCAATTTTTTCCCTTATTTACAGAACTCTAAATCTGCAATCTACTGAAGTTGATGAATTTCATCTGGGTTTCACTAGCACAAGAAAGTGTCATATTTGACACACAGTTATTTGGATATTCTAACATATTTACAGTCAAAGTATGTGTTAATGTTTTGAGACTTTGGGACAGACAGATGTTCTGAATGTGACGGATTCAAAAGGTTTTTTTTAAACTTTGTGTATCAAAACCTAAAATCTTTAATTTGAAAGATAGCTATGTCTAGAAAATCAAATGACATTGCTTTTTGCAGCTGCAACTCCTTTAAAATAATATTGGAGGTGAAATTTCTGAAGACCTAGTGACCATTTAATGTATACCGTTTACTTGGCACCAGAAATAAAGTAGTGGGTCTGGCTTGCTGCTGAGAGAAAGACATACAGCATTTCTTGCTTCAGAAAAAGAAGCCTTTAAAGCAGAGTTTTCATCAGCACTTTTCATGTGCTCTCCTTCAGTGCCACTTCCAGATAACTCCTGGTATGAAAGAAGCACCACCGTTCAGTACTCCCCAAGCCCTGCGTGCAGCACAGTCCTTTTCTCTGCTTTTATACCTATTTCTTTTATTAGGAATGGCTTTGTTAGACACAAGCCGTTATCCGTCTGAGCTGTGTTCAGCTGTCAAGCTTCGGCTGCCTTTTGCTGCTCGTGTCAGCAGACAGCAGAAGGTGGCAGGAAGGGCTGGAAGTTAAAGCTCGTCAGGTTCCTGCTATGCTGCCACCGGGGCTGTGCTGGGTTTGCTGGGGGCATGGCACAGTCCGGGGCAGGGGCACCCCGCCAGCAGCTCCCTGGTGGCTCCTGTGTCACCCCGAACTGCAGCACTGGAGGACGAGGAGGAAGGCAGGTGTGATGCTGATACCAGGAACACCCAGCCCCAGGGGATTGCCAGCCCGCCGAGTGTCCACACTGGGGCGATTTCAAGGACAGAGGGCTTCTGAGAGGCCCTGGAGATGCTGCAGTGTTTGCTGCTGCTCTGCTTGGTGTGGAGGCAGTGTTTGTGTCTGAACACCAGTGCTGGCGGCTGGAGCGTGCTGGGGATGGCTGTCTGTGGGCCAGTTCCCACTGCTGTGGGGCAGGAGAACAGCAGGAGCTGTCCTGGGACCTCAGCTGTGCTGGGCAGCTCTGGTGACAGGGAGGGGATCAGGAGCTGGGAGGCCCTGGGACACTGTCCCCGACCCTGCCGTGTCGCTGTTGGCTCCTCCTGGCAGCAGCAGCAGCTGCGGGCAGAGCTCAGAGGAAGTTTTTGGAGACAAAGTTGGTTTTGTGTTGGTTTTTTTTTTCATCAGAAAATGCCGATTCGTCAAAAGCAAAACATTTCACAAAAACATCTGGCTTTCAATGAATCTTCCCAGAGAACCTAGCCTGCTAAGCAGATTTTCATTGTAAATCTGTCTGGTTCCCTGCCAGGTCACCTGCGTGGCTCCGTGGCTGCCTGCCAGCACTTGCGGCTCGAAGGTAGCCACACCAGAAAGCTGCCCCACATCCCAGGCCGCGGCTCTCTGGATTTACATCTGCACTGGAACATCCCAGCCCTGAGCACCAGGAGAATTCCCAGACAGACCCTCAGGCTTCCAGCAGGCATAGCCCTGGGCAGCTCTGATGGATTTCCATTCTGTAAAAAGTTCAGGCAAGAGAAAAGGGGAAGGAAAAAAAGGGGGGGGGGGGGAACTAAATAAAATATTGATCTGAATTTGAATGGAAAATGATTTCAAAATGCTCACGTTTTCTGCAGACCACAAATTCCCTAATTCTAGTAGAAATAAGCCACTGAGGCTCAGAGGTAGAGATGTGGGATATGGGAAGCTAGCTGGAGGCTTCCAGGTTAAATAAATATGTTTAGGTATATCATATGGAAGCAATCCTCTTTTTGTGACATATGTATATTTATCCACAACACAAGTATAAGTTATATCACTAGACTTAAGCATTTATTTCATTAGTATTATTTTAAGTAAATTATCATATATGCCAGCTTGTAGAAAATTCTTTTTTTTCTATATAATTCTTGGACCTAATAAATACCTTTTAAGTAATCTAATTTTTGTGTTTAGTTAGCATACAATGCATGTCCTGTTAATCCTGATTAAATACATAATTAGGTGTATTTAAAGTACTTAATTTAAAGTATTAATGCTTATTTAGACAATAGTTTTCTTATTAAGGGTTAGTTTATTTGTTAATCAAATGTCACTTAAAATGCAGAGTGGGTGGGACAGAGTAATTGTATGATTTACTGGAAAGAAAGCTGTAGACAAAGTAGGTGGCAGAGGGTAAACAAGGAACTGTTTGAACGAAGATCACTATTATGTGCATGTTTTTAATTTTATCCATGTGCCTTGAGCAAAGACATGGAAGGGAAGGGAGAAAATCGAAGGCTGGAGCCCGAGCTGGGTTGGACTACTCAGCAGTGCCCAGCTGTGTGCTGGGAATCTTTAATTCCCTTAATTTTTCTGAAGCAAAGTTTTCACTGTGTAGCTTTGGTTAAAGTTGCTGTATCTAGAGATAAGGTGATGCATTCCCTGTTAGTGAGACACGGGACTGTGCCCTCCCTATGTGTGGCTGGAGGGAACATGGGCGAGAGAGCTGGTGTTTAACACTGCTCAGGTTTGGGCTCCCTGGCTCTGTGACAGGCTGGTCACACTGCCTGCTCTTGGACAGGCAGTACTAGGGATGCTTACTAGATAGTAGAGTTCAAAAAGGTCTTTTTCCAGAATGTTTGAAGTTTTGAGGCTGATGTTTGTTCTAGGTTTTGCAAATACTCTCATTTATTTTCATGTTTAATCATAAAGTAAAATACCAGCTACATTAAAAATTGTATCAGAATGGATTAAATTGTCTGCAACTTTCTTCAATGAAGAAATATTCCTGTTTAACATGGTTTGTCTCTGATGCCTTTGTTTATGGTAGTGTGACAAGCAGCCCTTCCCTTGGCATGGCATTGCTGCTTTCCCTTTCTTTTCTGCACTTCAGATGGTGAGAAGAATCTCAGCTGACTGGCAGAAGCAGAAGCTGATGAAGTCTCAACTCCTCTGAAAGGTGGGAGTTGCACAGCAGCGAATGGATCTGCAGCCACATTCCCCAGCCCCACAGGCTGCCTCTGTGCTCTGGGGGATGCTCAGCGCTCCTCTCGCTTCCCGGTGGGATGGTGAAGTGAAGAGATGGGTATGTCTCCTGTCACTTGTTAATTAATGCATTCTCTGCATCATCCGAGAGCTAAACAGCCCAATTCCAAATCCAGAATTCTCAAATTGCATTTGCAACATGCTGAGACATCTCTCTGGCAGCACATGGGGTCCTGACATCCAGAGGGCTTGGGGACTTCTGAAGCTTCCCCTATCTTTAATTTGTCCTCTGTGGAAAAGGTATGGGGTAATGACAGGATGTGAGGATGATATGGCACTGATGCACAGAATTATTCAGAGGTAAATTTAGTTATTTATTTTGTCTTTAGGAATTTTCTTTGTGGACTGCTTGGTGATTGTGGCACTCATACAAAATCAGAAATATTCGGCTAAGTTTATATTTCCTTCTGGAAGAAGGTTATAACATTATTGAAATTTGATCTTCAGCATGTGCACTTACTGCTTGTAAATCTGGTAGTTAGCATGTCTAAAACCCTTTTATCGGTTATCTCAAGGTTATAGACAGAACTGAGTGGGGCTCCAATAACATTCTGGGGAGGTTTGTACTGAAATCTCTTTCCAAGAAATATCTGGGCTATCTGCAGGTTGTGCGAAGAATGCCAGGCATTGCACTGTGCCAAGACATGATAATGGACACGCTTCCATGGAGGCTGCTGTGGCAGAGGCTTACTATTTCTTCCTCTGAGGGAAGATAAGCAATCTTAAAGCTCTGTGTTTTGACACACAGGAGATACGTATTTTTGTGGAAGCATCATGACAGTTATATACGAAATGTTACTGGTCTGTAAAGGCAGACATGGGAACACTGAGGTTGTGCATCAGTGCTGTCTTGTGTTGAGTAGGTTGTTGTCTTCTCTGGGTTGAGAAAAATATGTATCCTCTAAGTGATACCGCTGATGTTGTCTTGTGTAACTGCTTCAACTCATCTGGGGCGGTACAGCTCCTAAATAAATAATTCCCAGTTGATTTAGACTCTTTTTAGTTAACTGTTTTCAAAGCCTGTTTTATTGAAGAGGTAAGCAATTATTGAATAGGTATTTATTTCCCTTTCCCATGTCAAGAATCCTGCCTTGATGAAGAGCCAGTGGGAATGGTACAGCTCGTTCTGGGTCATTATGGGTTCTTCTGGACTCCTGGTGGTCTCTAACCCACTTCTTCATGTCTTGGGGTGCTCCAGCCCCTCTGGTCTCCTCCCATTGCAGAAATTCTTCCTGCTGCTTTGAAGTGTTTGCCAGGTACTGTTCAGTGATGAAAATTGGGGCAGTACTCACAAAGCTTTTGTCATTGATTGTCTTGTAGGCATTTGTACTGGTGGTACTCAAAAGTTTCTTAATTGCACAAACTCATGCTCCTGGACTGCTTTGCCTAATACTCTCTAGCAGAGTCCAGCTTTCTTTCACTCTATGTTTCTTTAGACTATTTTTTATAGGTTAGTAGGATGAATTTATTCATGAAAAATGAGAGCGAGTGAAAAATACTAAGGCTTCAAGGTCTTGGAAGTTTTTTTAATATTCAAAATTAAAACCTGATATTGTTATGCTGGTATGTTGTTGTTGTTGTTGTTAGTAATAGTAGTAGTAGTAGTATCTTAAAAAGGAGGAATGGAGTGAAGAAAGTCCAAACCAAGACTGCCTGGCAAGGAGCAGAACTAGCTTCAGGTTCTCATCCTGATGGATTTAGGACCTCCTATTTCTTGCACTTATTGCTACCACCAGGCTGTAAATCCTCCTTCTCCCTCTCATACCTGAGCCCCTGTCCCTAAGGACACTGACATGTGTGCACAAAACATTTCTGTTGTATTACACTGCATCTTTCAATGGAGAAGTCTCACTGAAGAGTTCTCACAACCAGATTTTGATTTACTCCTTTTTTTGTTGTTGTTGTTTCTTTCCCTATCCCAAAATATTATTTTGGGATAAAGGCAGGACTTTGGGTCATGACTCCTTGCAGAATTCATATTTAATATTTCCTTAATATAGAATCTAAATTATTTTTTTATAATCTATGTAAAGATTATGTATAATACAATTAATTGATATAAGTGGTTTCAATTCTCCTTAATATGACAAATCTCTAGTGTGAAATATTCTTAGTTAATGATCAACATAAAATAGATAGAGTTCATTTTTAATGCAAGTACAAGATTTGAATTAATTTGTAGTTACAGCAGAGTTATTAAACTGTATAATATACACACACATACATTCCCTTCTTTTGTTTTTAAAGCTTTTCACATTGAGCAGATATGATGAAGGGGTTGGGAACTTCCTACCTAAATTCTTTTGCTTTTCCATACTGTACTACTAACAGACATTTATTTAGGGTTCCTCTACAATACACTGATACTTCTTTGTGCTAATACTCTTATAAGTGATTTGCAGTGACTCATGTTTTCAGTTTGTCATGATTTAACCCCAGAGAGCATCTAAGCATCTAAGCACAGAGGTGCTCGGTCACTGCCCTCTTGATGGGATGGATAAGAGAATCAGAGAAAACTTGGGTGCTGAGAACAGTTTAATAATTAAAATAAAGATGATGATGACAACAATAATACTAAATTATAATGAGAAGGAAAATAAAAAGAGAGAGAGAAATAAAACCCAAGAAAAACAAGTGATGCAGGTAAAAAGCACCTGCTCACCACCCACCAAGGGATGCCCAGTCTGTTCCTAAGCAGTGGATCCCGGCCAGCTTTCCCCCCAGTTTTTCTGGTGAGCATGATGCCATGTGGTATGGGATATCCTTTTGGCCAGCTGGGGTCTGCTGTCCTGGCTGCATCCACTCCCAGCTTCACGTGCCCCCAACCCCCCTTGCTAGCAGGGCAGCATGAGCTGCTCAGCACAGCTGAAACATCAGCGTGTTACCATGATTGTTCTCATCCCAAATCCAAAACACAGCACTGTAACAGCTACTGGGAAGGACATGAACTCCTCTGCAGATGAAACCAGGACAGTTAGCACAGTAACATGCGTAGGTACAAACCACAGGCCCAGATTCCAGCTGCCACAGAAGTACTCCTGGCTCCAGAGCTGCAGGCTACCCATGGCAACTTGGTGTGGCTGTGCTGGTCCACAGGCAGAGCTGAGACCTTGGGTAGAGTGCAGTAGGCATGGCAGATTTGCACAGACTAATCTACTTTGAGCAGAGTACTAATGCAAGCAAAAGAGAGCACACAAGAGTACTGGTAAGGGATTAGCATAAAACTATGTACATTATCATGGTCTCACTTTCTTAGATTTAACGTGAGTGATGTTCTTTAATATTGCTATTAAATTTATAGCAGTGAGATAAGCATCAAATTTTCCTACAATTGCATTAAAGATGGGGAAAAAATATTGGGAGAAGTGCCAAATGGAATCTGAATGTTGCTTAAAAGACACGTGGGATGGAAGAAGCAAGTTGCAGGGAACATCTGTTTCTGCTGGACCTTGTCACTTTTCTGTCAGTTGTAACACTGAGTTAATCCGATTCCTTTAAAAACTGTTGTGCTTAAAATGCAGCACAGATCAAAAATAACTATCCAATGTGCTGGAGTCTGTACATGTTATGGAACCACTTAAAAATGAGGACAGAACTTGGTGTAAATGTATCCCCTTGTATATTCTCCCAGTACAGTGTATTAGTGAGAGCTGGAGGGATTTAAAGTGTTTAATCCTCACTGTTCTTTGTATTCTCACCGTTTTACAGGTCAGCGAGCTGCAACATTTCTGTTGTGTTTAAAAATACATATTTTAAGGTATTGGCTAGATACCAAAATTTGTCCAGAGTACAATTGAAAAATTTCTTTAGTCATAAATGCCTCATTTGGTTTATTTAGATCCCCAAAGTATATCAAAATAGGAGCGTAATGCCAGTCTGTGTTACTGCTGGGGCACTTTGTGTTGGGTGAACTGTGCCAGGCCCAGAGTCAAAGCAGCCCAAGGGTTTGGGCCAGTATCCTCTACCCTGGCTGTATCCTCTTCTTGCCTTGTTTTCTGATGGGACAAAGTCACTCCGGGATGTACTGGGGGAGGAACAAGAACCTATGTCTTCTCTTGAGAGGACCAACACATATAGTCTACTATAAGTTTCCTAAAGATTTTCTGAGAGAAGTATTTTTTCTGTCATGGTATATTTTGATTCTTCAATTTTCCAAATTATTATTATTATTATTATTGTTATTTTGTTCCTCAAGGAAAGGAAATATCTCCTTGAAACATTTTCCACAGAACAAATGTGATTTTTTCTGAAAACACTTTGATGGCTAACATTAGATCTGTGATATCATAAAATCTTTTTTAATATGAAGGGAATCATGGCAGTAAGCTGATTGATTTTTTTTTTCCTGGGACATAAATTTCAAGGTAGATGTAACAAGGAATTTAATAGTTTGTTGTATCCCTCTTCATATTCTCTCTACAAATTATTATCTCTGTTTATTACAGTAATGTTTAAATCAGTGGGCAATATTCTCCTCTTTGAGTCAACACAGGCCAAATGTCCCAGTATGGTGCTGGGAGAGGACAGTATTGCTGGAAAAACCATGCTAAGATGTCTGTAAGTCATAAATTTGAGGTCATGATTATTTGCAGTTCACACACCTCATTGCATTATTTTTGCAGGACAGGGGTGTGAATCCTGGTGTGCTGGCTAAACTCCAGTTGGAGCAATTACGTTTTATGCCTGAAATTCCCCTGTAGTTCCAGCTCGATATGTTTCCCATCTTGGTTTGTACTGTTGCTGGGTAGTGTTAAGCAGCTGACATTTTTAACTCTACGAATTGCTGCATTCTCCATGTGAGCCTTCTCTGTGATCGTAGGCCAGCACTTTTCAAAAGCCTTGGAGTGAAACCTTTTGTGGAAGAGAAAGTTGATACAGACGTTGTGGAAAAACTCCAGAAGTTTTGTGTAAGTGTGCAATGTGCAAGTTGTATAACTCTTTGTCCTTGCACTCCTCCCTGCTGTCCCATTTGGATCTGTAACCCTTATGGGCCATTCCAGCCACCCAGGAGACGTGGATGTGGCAGAGAGGAAAGCTTGAGCTATGGGAATTTTGGCGTCGGCTTTTAAGAGGCTACTTCGGGAAACTGCAGTAGCCCAGGAGCAAGCTGGCAGTGCCAAGCACTGCTGAGTTCTCTCCCAGTCATGCCTGGCCAATTCCACATTGCTGTGCTTTGAGTGGATCCTGCACACCTTCCCAGGAGCTGGCGCAGTGCCAGGCCCCAGAGCCCGGTTGGGTGTGGAGTCCTCAGGGGTGACGCTGGTGCAGATAAAGCGCTACACCACAATGACAGCACCAGCTCACGCCCTTTCCATCAGCTGCAGGAAACCACTGATAGCCAATCCCCATGGCCTGGCAGCCAGTCTGTGTCACAAAATGCAACCACCATGGCCCAGCTGGGGGGGTCTGTGTCACAAAATGTGACCCCATGCACGAAGCTGCAGGGCCAGGAGGGTTCCTCTCATGGCAGGTGAGCTCATTGCTCCCCTGGAGCAGCAACAGTGGCACACATGGCGCTTTAAATATGATTGTCTAGGACTGATCTCTGTTTTCTTTCTTTTTCTTTCCAAAGAAGAGGCCAAGATCAAAAGCCTTTACCCAATCAGTCAGGCTTTAATCAAATGAAGCACTTGAGCACATGCCTTACGTTAAGCACATAAGGATTATTGCTGATTTCAAGGAGATAAACACATGCTAAAGCAGGGACTCGGATCTGGTTCACGGCAACCTCATATCCCCATGTCTGTCTGCAACACAGGCTGCTTCACCCTTTTGTTTCCTTTAGAGTGAGGTGAACATGCTGTCTGATCAAAAATAAGCAGATGAAGGTATTAAAACACAAAAGACTTGTGCTTTGAGATAAGTTTTAACTAAAACACAGGCAAAATTTATGCCAATAGAAAGGCTCTGTGTGACTCAAGTGGGCTTTGTAATAGGCATCATATCATGGCATCTAAAAAGACCCTTATCTCCTCAGAACTTCTGTGATGAGTCAGAATTTGTTTTTTCACTCATTTCAATTTGGGAGGCACTTGCAAGCACAACATGCACAGAGGGCTGACACTGTGCACGCAAAGAGCGTAACTTCCCCCCTCCCCATCAATGCTTAGTTTAAAAATTAAATGGTTTTGAGGTCTTTCGCTTATCTGGAAGTTCGTGTATATCAGAATATAGTGTTTGCATAACATTTATATAGTATTCCATGATCAAAGGTTATTGCTGCATGCAAGACAGATTCGGCAAACTATTTTCAGGTGAACCCTTGTTTCCACTTCTAAGTTTCAACATTATTTTTGTGGTTGCTTTTCTGTTAATGACACAACTGAACAATGAATCTCAGCTTCTAAAAGCAGAAATAGCAAGTCTGGGAGAAGTCATAGGGTTAACATCCTAAATTAGAGTCTTGGTCTACCTTTAATTGAAGTGGGTGTCCTCAGCAAGTGGCTTCTCCCATTAGAAATTATTTTCTGCCAGAAATCTATATACTGTCATACCCAATTATGCACCCTACTAATCAACAGAGAACTTGGTAGCACCCCAACATGGAGAAGTCTGCATCTGTTCTAAATCCTGCCCTTCTAAGCAGGATTATTGCCAAGCACTGTGAAGATTGCTTAGCTGGGTACAAAAGACGCTGTACCCTAGCCAAAAGAGGGAAGTAATTCTGATTTTATTTGAATGAGCTTATTTTATTGGATAGAAAGAAGCAATTGAATTATGTAAAATAAAATAAGGTTCTGTGTTTTTAAGAAAAACATCAGCAAATACTATCTCATAAAAATATCTTGAAATAACAGAATGCAAGGGTCCTCAGCAGTTCAAATATCTCAGATGTTTTTATGCTTCTCTGAAAGTACTACTAGGTGTATTTGTGACTACAGTAGTAGCCTCCTATCAGCTCATTTATCAAACCTGTCAGGTGTTAAAATGTTTAAGCATATGCTTACTGTTAAGCACTCGAGCATTATAACCCATCCCAACCAACTGTTCAAAGTGTTCTGTGGGACAGTTCTGGGTGGTGCCTGGTCCCCATGCCAGGAACACAGGAATAATTTGTGATTTTTGGGATATTTTTGGTGACATCCTCAGTACTTCCATGTTTATAGGCTGCCTTGGAGGCACCAGCTCTATCGCTGAACTGGAGAAGGTGCTCAGAAATCCCACAAGACACCAAATAGCTTCCTGGGTGAAGAAAGATTAAATAGATCAGCACTTTTTGGCTCAGAAAAGAGATGGCCTTGAGAAGATGAAACAGAGATGTGCAAAACCTAGAGGTGGGAAGGATTGTTCAAGAGCTAGTAGGTGTTGCATGAAACAGGCAGCAGGTTTAAAATTTTACTTCTTTATAGAAAAAAAGCCCTTGGGTTTTTCCTACCCATCATCACAGAATTTCAGCACACAGAACGTTGTGGAGGCCAGACATATGAGTAATTTGACCAGGAATTCAGTAATGTGAAGTACTGCAACCAGATATTCAGCTGCAGGTATGGCTGCCACAGATTGCAACCTGTGGCAGCAAGAGGACCTGGCTGGTCTGCAGGCACTCCTCACGTGGGGTGTATCCTGTAGCCAGGCCCTGCTGCCCTTTTGGAATAACTGCAGTGTAGTTTATTGTGGGGATTTTTTTTGGTTTTTTGGTGGGTTTTCTTGTTTGGTTGGTTTTGGGGAGGGGAGGGCTGTTTTTCTTTTCTTCTTCCTTTCAAGACCTAGATGATCTTCAAGGCCTTTCTATGGTTCTGTGATTCTGTGTTTATTCTTCCCAATTGTACGATTTTTTTTCCATGAAAATAGCAAAGTATGACTCAGTCATCCATTCCTCCTTTCCCACGTGTTCACAGGACAGTGTTGGAGAGGCTGGTACAAGATGGGGCTGGTGGAAACAACTTCTAACAATTCAGGTGAGCTGTTTTTCGCAGGCCAGACTACAGCATGTTTGATGAAAGGGCCAATTGTCTCTCCCCACTGCACTGCTGCTTACAGCTCTGCTTTGTTTATGGAAGGATGGAAAGCCCTTGAGTATTTTTGAAAGTAAGATGTGTTTTCCCAAACAGAGATCCTATAAATGTTGCATCTGCCTAATACACTGTTCCTGTGTGACAGGTGCCCTGTCAGTGTTTGAGCACTCCCTCTGTCCACGACTCCTGTGTGTGAAAGGTGGATGATGCAGCTCTAAACTATTTTGGTTAAGCACTGAGACCACTTATAACTCCTTTGTGGTTTTACACTACTATTAACAAGTAAGTGGCTCTCTAGGCTGGCACTGGAGCTGGGAACAGCTGTGCAGGCACAGGGGAATTGCTCTCCAGACAGAGGTCAGCAGGGGGATGCTACATGTGCAGCTGGGCAGCTGACCTTACCTGTGCACAGTTATTCTAAGGCTCTGTTCTACTTTTCCCTTTACCATCCTGAAAGGATTAAACCCAGTGGAAATATTTTGCATCTGAAATGCACTTCTCATTATCGGAATAATTTGCAAAAAAAAATATAAAGAAAGTCTCATTCCTAAGGAATAAAAGGATCCAAGTTAGAAAAAGTATAAGTATGCCTCTGCTTGCAACAAAGTCCCTTCAATCTGCATTTAAATAAAGGTATTGACTATGTAAAACACAAGGCTGCCCAAGGCAGAACATAAATAGTGTTTGCCAGGCATAGTGTTTGATGTGGGCTTCCACATAAGGTATTGAAGGCACACATCGGTAAATCCTGAACCTGCCAACTCTTTCCTGTGCAGTGTCACTCCAGTCTAGTTAGAGTGTATTTAGAAAGTAGCTAAACACACTTTTGTGGAAATCATTAAATAACACAGCAATTCATACATTTGGAGCAGACAGCTTCTAATGCACATTATTAACTGAAAATAAAATCTCAGCATTTATCTTATATGTTATTTTATCCTTAAAAAAATCAGATTCCCAGTATGACTGAGAATATAATACCCTAAAGTTTAAGACTGGTTTGTAAACACAGTCCCTAGTGTCTACTATTGATCTTTTGCTATTTTAATGCATTTTTACTGACCGACATGTCCTGTGGTAAAGAATATTGCCTAAATTAGTTATCTGATTGGTTCTTTTGATTAATGATGGGACTGTGCTTCATTACACATGACAACATGATCAGAATAATCACTGCAGCCATAGAAGTTGGGACTGGCATTTTTTATTCCTTCATTTTTAAAGTTCATTTATAAAATTATTTAATGTATACGTCCTAAGTTGTAATTTATTTACATGACACTTTTTTCGATGGGAACTGTTGTACTGTGTCACAAATGGCTAAGAAAACAAGGTAAACTAGATGTACAAATCAATGTCTTCTGGCTCAAGGGGAAAAAAACATAATCAAGATTCAAGAGCTGACCTTGTCCAAAGTCCAACTTGTCACACAACAAACAGTGAGGTGCCCAACAAATCACTGGGATCAGCAGGATGTATTCAAAGGAATGTTTAAATGATGTTATTCCTTGCTGAAGTTCTTACCAAAACTTCAGAGACTGTGTATGTTGGGGTGGAATCAGCCCAGGAGATTGTGTACGTTGGGGTGGAGTCAGCCCAGGACTCAGAGTGCAGGGTGGGCACGCTGAAGTGGGGAAATGCCTCCCCCAGCATCTGCTGAGATTCCACCAGATGCTGCACAGAATTTGTGGCATCCTTCCTGGATGGGGTCATTCCTTAGCAACTGACCTGCAAAGCCACACAAGGCTGCAAATGGCTCTGCAGGGTGAAAAGGTTTCTCCCTTAACCCCCAGAGCCAATCTGAGCAAATACTGACAACCTGCAATTGTACACCCTTAAATTCTGCAAAATTAAACCATGCTTTGTGTAGAGGACCATGACCAGATGTGCTGCTCAACATCATCTTATCCCTGTGCTATCTGCCATGGTTTATAGCACCTTCACATGCTTTGAGGTTCTTGATTGCTTTTTAGTAGGTCATTCTGGGATTGATCTGTTTGAATTTATAAGGACATGCATGCCACCTTATGTCATGTTGATGAATGATTCAAAATTTTAAACGGCAATTCAACATTTAATGTTTTGAAAAATGTTTAAATGGTGTCATGCACAGAATAAATGGCAGCTTTCATTTTCTTTCTTCAAAATTCCCTGCCAGCCTGTTTACATGATGTTGACAGACATTTTAGCGTTTGCCAGAGAAATAATGTGAAGGGTTGGATACTTGCCATAAAATGGTTTCCTCTCTATGGCAAGTGTGGAAATAAATGTGTACATGCACAATACATACACACGCATACATTTTAAACATATTTTCAAACAAAAAAATGTTTGTTTGCTGTTACAACTACAGAAATATATCTTCAAGCAGGACTAACTCCAAAAGGGGTAGAAACTCAGAGCTGGCAGGAGCCAGAGCATGACTGACTCCTGACTGAGTCCAGCTCACTGTGTACAATGTGGCACATTCATTGCAGAGCTCAGGAATGCTCTTGCAGGTCAGCAGCTCAACAACTTTAATTTCAACACCAAATTTTGTTACATTTTGATGCAACAACTAAAGAGGGCATTTGTAACCTGAGTACTTCACATGCTGATGTACACATCTTCTTACTTTACCATCTTCACTATGCTTTGTCTCACTCTAAGACTTTATTGTACTGGCTCCACATTATCTGCATATGAAAGTAAATGTCTGTCCAGATTTAGGGCCCAATCCTTTACATACATATGCTCTTTAAATGGATCTAAGCATTACTGCAATAGATTTTCCTTCTGGTATTGCAAGGGGAAGGCTGATCTTTGTTGTGTGCAGTAAATCTGAAAATTTAATATGCCAATAATTCCATTTCCATGGAATAACTATGGATTTAGGGTGTTGCACTGAGTCCATTTCAGCTTGTGTTTAGATGTTCATTTTATGACTAACATTTGATAATTGTGGTGGCATACCAAGCTTTTGTTTCCTGGGAAGGGATTGCTATTGTGTGAAATATGTTTAACCATGGTTAAACACCCTTTGACTTATATAGCTGGTTCCAGCTGTAGAAAACCTGTGTGGTTCCTTCACATGTAGGTGGCAGAAACATTAATGTTTCTTTTATGAAAGCAATTCTGAATGATGGATTGATACATAGAGTTTATGATTCTTGTATTCCAGGATTATTTTGTTACCAGCACATTAGAAATTGTGACCAGTCAATGAAATGTCAGCATTTCAGGGCTTTCTGAATCAGGACCTATCTCAAAAGCAGTTGCAAACTACTGAATGGGCCACTAAGTTTTAATATCAGAGGTATATGAAATATTAGAGGACATTGAAGTTTTCACACTGTACTTAAAAAGTAAATTTTTAATTAGCAGATGCATGAACAGGAGAAAAATATTTCTTTTTTCTCTTGGAATTGATGAATATGTTATATGTAGAGTATGGACCTTTACTTCCAGATAAGTAATTGATGCATTTTTATGTTCAGAAGTTGTTGTCTCTCTATATAAGCAGATAATTGGTTACCCTTGTAAAATCTCTGTGTGTGTATGCATGTGCTACTTAAAAGTTTACCAACAGACACAGGACTTTTTGGAGCTTGTTCTATGGCAATGCAACTTTTTATGCATTATAGGATTAGAAAATGTGAAACTGATGTTGAATAGGCAAGTTATATGTTAATCTGATTAAATGAATGGAGAATTGCCCAATGCAATCAATTGAAATATTCAAAAACTTGGTGTCGAACTTGAAGGAAATTATCACCTTGAGGCTGCCAAACTCATGAAACAACTTTGCATTTGCAATAATATTTGCCTATTTAGCATTCAAAAACATATATATATATATAGATATAAAATTTTTTTGTAATGAATTAAGATTAGTCCATCAAGGAGAGGCTTGTTGGAAGAGCAAATGCAACAGTCTCCACTAACTAGATATTCTAAATGTTGGATGAAGTATATTAGAGTGGTTTTACTCATATTGCGTGTTCTCTTACAAAAAGAAATGCAAAAGCATCTATATTATTTTATCACTTTATTATTTGTTTATTTTCCCTAAAAATAAAATGACTTGATTTAAGTGCGTGATGCTATTTACTTGTATTTTAAAGCCTCGCATAAGATTATACAGCAGATTGAAATGCATACTTATGTCTGTTTCTTTCATTGGACAGCTATGCTAAAGCAAATAAAATCAAACACATACATTCCCTCTCAGTGGTTTACAAACTGTAAGTGATGGGAGGAAAAACCTGCAGCCATTCCACTGAATTCTATTATTGACAACAGCAGAAGTAAAAAAATTAGAAAACAAATCCCTTTTTAAATAAAATGAAGTAAAAGACCTACATTGCTTGGAGGAAATGCTAATTGAAAATACCTTGCTAATGCTAGCTAGTCACAGGAAGGAAACATTAAGTTATTATTTTTAATAATGTTTACAAGTATATCCAGCCATTTCCAGCCAGTGAAAAATGTTAGCCTTGGTAAAATGTGGCAGTGCTACTTTTCACTGGTGATGCTGCTCATCTTCTCTCTGATAGCAATCATTAATTTTATTTTTTAACCCAGTCTTCAAATGAAGACAGATGAGCAGGAGAGTTTTAAATGCAAGCTGCTTATGTTCAGAAAAATGGCTGCGAGATTACAGATCACTGTGCCTGAGCTGAGTCCAGCGACTGTTTGGAAAGGGGGAGAAAAAAACAAACAAGCATTAGGTGAGCGACAAACAGGCAGAGCCCTGGTGTGTGTCTGTGTACAGGGGTGTGTGTCCCTGCCAGTGTTTTGGGATGTGAGGAGACCACAAGGAGGGAGAGGTAAAAGAGTCCTGCACAATGGTACAACAATCCGATTCATTTCCTAATTGCTATGGAGACCCACAGATATGATTATTGCTAATTGCTCTTGATAATTTTAATGTTACATGTTAACATCTATTTTTCATTAGTACCAGCAGGATTGTTAGAGACCAGAATGTGTAATGTATCACATCACTGGTAGCATCATCCTGCAGCCTTTTATTTGTCCTTTTAGCATCACCAGTGCTGTCTCTTTACTCAAGTGTCAATGAGCACAATGTCGTTTCTACATCTTTTAAGCTGTGACTTTTAGTATCTGACAGCTTTACCTCAGTTGTTTCTTACCACAGACACACTGGATTTGTCCTCATGCTCCCAATGCTCACAAGACTGAAGTTTTTAAACTTGGTCCTGCCCACAGTGACCTCATGACTGGTTATTTGGATACACCTTTCTGTATTTTTGGAAAGGAAGAGGTGACTTGGGCAGTGTATTAATAACAACAAGCGGTCGTTAAAAGGCTCCTCATTTAGTGTAGTAGAGAGTTGATTGTGGCTGACCTGCAGAGCCTGTCCCACACTGTCAATGCTTTGCTTTGGACAGATCTCCCAAACACCCTTCTTGCTGGATCCTCACAAGTGACCAAACCCCAGCAATAGGAGCTGGGTGTCCCTGTGTTGCTCATGACAGAAGTCCTCTCTCTCATTGAAGGGAATTCTTAAAATAAAAGTCCAAAACTGATTAGATGAAGTCTGAACTTTCCTGTGAAAGGATGGAAGGGCAGATCTGGGACTTTAACTCGGCTCAGGTACAGGAGTCTGGGACTGCACTCAGGGAGAGCAGTCCCTGTGGCTCCTCTAACATGCAATTTTTGATCTATTCTTGTAAGGAGCTCTGCTGGCTCCGAGTTTGAGTAAAGACAGCATTGAACATGCCTCCCCTACACTTCAGGGTTTTCTGCCAGCCCAACTGCTCCTGGGGAGTGACCTTGTCTCTAGGAATTAGGCCTTTCGTTACAGTCCCTTGTATGGAGTTGAGAGAGGATTAATTGGTTTGCTCACTGCAGTTTCTGGAAGTATCTCACATTTTTCAGTGGAAGTTGACTCTGGAAGTACTTTCCTACAGTGAAACAAATCCCTGCCAGAATAAAATGATGAATCCTGAATATTACTGGCAGCATTTCATGCCAATTTTTGAACAGTTCCTTTCTATCTGCACCTCCGTTGCACACGTTCGGTGAGTTTAATGCCCAGCTGTCAGTGTTTTCCTCCTGAGCTGACCATCAGTATGGGAAGCACAGGTGCAAGTGTCCTGAGCTCCCCCTGGCCTCACGTGGGAGACATGAACTGGGCTCAGCAGAAACCCACCACACTGTCAGGGCAGATGTGAGTCTGTCTCTGAGACTGACAGTGGCTCCTGCAAGAAAATGCTTATAGGAAGTGCACAGCAGAGGTGAAATGTTACTTAAGCCTTTTTTTCCCTCTACAGGCACAACACCTGTGACTGGGAGATCACTAAAAAATTCTTCAAGGGAAGAAGAATTTTTTTTTTCAAGATTTACCAGAATAGCCTCATCCTTGTGGTGGGATAACATCTCCATCCACACCTGGCAGAGGGCAAGCAGACACCCTGCTGACACAGGTGAAGTTTGGTTGTCCTGATACTCAAGGTGGGAGATGTTTTTCCCTCAGCAATGAGGAGGAAAGGAGTTGCTGCCCTTCCTAGGGCCAGCAGCAGCCAGAGGAAATGTTTTGATGCTTGCCCTTGAAAGGCTGCAGCACCTGAGAGATGCCTGGAAGCTCTCAGGATCTTCATGTGTTAGCTATGGGAGTGAATTAAATAACCCATGGATATTTAACTCCTGTTCTAACTCTCGTTCTGCACTTAGCTGAAAGGGGGTTGTTTAGTGCAAAATCAGCCCTGGAAAGGTGAAAGCAGCTTCTGGATGATGGCAGGTCCTGCGTGGCGGTGGCGGCTCTCTTGTGTTTCTCGCAAGGTGAGTGCAGAGGTAGAGAGAAAGTTGGAGAGTGGTGGGAGGTGTGCTGAGAGCTAACAAAGGCCTTCAAAGTAAGAGTGATGTTAGAGGGTGTCAGGAGGCAGAAGGTGCCAGCTGCCTGACAAAAGAAATATCATTACTCACTATTAAAGAACACTCCAGATGCTTGATATAGTCATGGGTGTTCTTCTGAAAATTTTTTTAGCAAAGCTCCTAGCCTGCCTACAATATTGTTTTCTGGAGTCCAGGCCAAAATCTGTGAGCTTTTGTTCACGCAAATAGACCGTGAATCTCATGAGTAAGAACCAGTCTTACCGTCTAATGCTGCAGAGTGGTGGTTGCCTCTTCAAAAATACTAAAATCCTCTTCACACTGACTTATTCCTCCGGGACATAATTACTAACAGGGACAGATTGTGCAGATCCTCTCTCAGCAGTCCAGGGTGGGATGAACATTTGCTCTAGGCACTCTCCAGTGTTTCTGCATCATAGATCTCTCTGCATCTCCACTCTCTTCCGTGCCTTTATAGCGAGCTAATGGACAACTGTTACTCATGCCTAGAGATGTGTCTGTATCAAGAAAAATGAAAGCACGAAAATATGAAAAAGTTCATCTGTTAACTTTCATTGGCAGAAATGTTATAGTGGATTGTACTCAAAATGCAGGACTCTTCCCAGACTTTACAAGCACAGGGGTGATTGAAACAGAATAGAAAAAAAAAAAGGTGTTAAAACAGGACTGCTGAAATTAAACAGGTTGAAAGTTGTCTGGCAGCTCCAAATACAGCAGAGAAGTATAGCCCTAGAGTGCAGCAAATTTAATCTTTGAACAGGTTTATTGTTTTATCAGGTTTTTGTTTAAGAAGGGTTTCATTATATATAACATTGAGATAAATTTTTACATAGCAGATTTATTCAACAGGTTTATCCTTTTAACAGCCCTCATTGTATTTCAGCAGTTGGTGCGTGGGGTCTTATACATCAAGCAAGTTTATTACTTTATCAAGTATGAATTTTAAGAAGTTTTCCTAATAATAGAAGATGTGTGGAGATTTATAGGCGGTACATTGTTCTATTCAGTGTTTGAGCTGTTTTACCTAATGTAAGCTACATCGTAGCTACATGACAATGCTGCTCCAAATGGTGGTAATTGTGCTGTAACTCATACTATCTTCCCACCACTGTAATAGATCTCACTTTGCTGTCCCAGTGTTTTAAAAACCCTTAAAAGTCCAAGTACAACTACCCTGACTAAATTGTCTCTGTAAATTAGAAGAACAAAGTGAGGTAAAAAGCAGTATTGACATTAGTAAGTAAAAGGATTGTGCTGAGCTGTTTTGATAAAAATTCAGTACTTCTGGACTGCAGGAATTACAAGACCTCCAAAATGGGATGGAGAGCTTGCTTGGCATCTGCAATAGGGAACTAGCAGTGTTTGGTGTCATCATAAATTTTTGATCCAAGGGATTTCTTCCAAAAATACCCATTACTGATTATTCAATCTGGAAATCAGTTTTGGAAGTTCTATCTTCCAGAGGGAATGGCATGAAAATTCAGGCAGCTGTCCGATTTGTGGCTCTTGATAAGCAAAGTAATTAAAGAATACTTGGGGTTTATGAGTTTTTTTTAGGATTGTTTTAATCTCTCCGGTTCTGCTTGGAATTAGAAAAGTAACATTAAAAAAATCCTTTGAGATGTAAAGTCAGTTCCCAGAAATGTTATTATTATTTGTACTTTTACAACATGCAATTCAAATCAAGCTGGATCTCACTGATTTGTTCTAATGACAAAAGAAAGATCTATCGCAAATTTCTTCATGTTGTGAAGTAGCAATTAATTTGTAGAGCTGGTTCAGTGTTTGCTGATGAAATGTCTTTTTATCAGAAAATGCTGATTCATCAAAACTAGCCTGTTTATACATAAAAGTTAATTTAAATTTGTTTGTCTCAGAAATATTGGAGGAAATCTGAAATTTTGTTGAATGACAACCTGTACGTCTGTAGTTTAGGTTAAAGTGATTTTTTTTTTTTTTAGAAACTTAAACTAATTTAAACAGAAATTAAGTGCTTCAGAATGAACAGATGATCTGTTTTGTACTGGGTCATTTTTCTTTTTATTTCACACTTCGATTCATTAATACATTTGAGAGTTCAGGTTTCCATCATGGCTTTGGACAATACATTTCTTGTACCTCACATTTTTACAGATGAGAGGAGTTTTCCTCCTAGCACTATGGAAACAAAAGTATAGAAAAAGTATTCCACCGCAAAATACACTGCGGATTTATATTATGATGCCAATAATCTGCAAACTTAATCCTTGCCATTTGTGGTTATGGGATAAATCCAGTAATTTATGCTCCATTGGCATGTTTACTTCTGAATATATTGTCCTGCTGCTCTCATGTTAAAACTTTTCTGATCGGTGGGATGCTGCCATCTAAAATGTGAAACTTACTGGACTTGTTTATTTGGGAAGGGAACATTAGCCATGTCCTAGTTTAGAGCTGATATTTTTACTTATAAAACCCTTATTGTGAACACAGGAATTAGTACAATGTGATAGCTCTAATAAAATAGGTGTACTTCTGTGCAGTAATCACATAGCTCTTTTCAGTGGTTCTAGTATAGAAGTTCTTACTTTTAAAAACTAATTTGATTGACGTCTACTTGATATTCCTTCATGACTTTGACATATAGTATGTCTGGTTGACAGGTGCGTTGGGTGTACTCTACAGATATAGATAGACTTAAAAAATGTATTTTCTAGAGGTAATTGTATGGTTTAGATAAAATCTGCAGTTCCTCCCAATGTAACTCGTTTAACTGGCAGCTCTCAGCTCATGAAGTATTGTAGTTTAAGACCACTTCAAAAAAGAGACTGACACTTTAGATGAACAGATAAATTCAGTGAGAGTTTTGTCCCTGCCTTTAGTGTGGCCAGGAGCTATGGCAGATCTCCTGCTTCGAAGGGACTTGGGTAGACAGGGAATTGACACTTTACCTTGCTCCTGCTTCCCAAACATTGCTGGGCTGTGCCCTGAGCTTTCCTCCTTCCCTTCCCAGCTGTGTGTATCTTGTCTTTATACCGCTCCTAGTGGGATAAAACCACCTTTTTTTTATGTTAACTTAATTCCACTGGCATCACTGGGGTTATTTTTGGCTTCAAACACATAAGTTGGCACAATAAATAGGTCAAATTTTTGTAGCATCTTTAGGCAGGGGGTGGGAGGAAGACGTTAAAGGGTGATGTTAAGTATTCCCCTGTTAAGCATTGTTTTTAAATGATGAGGCTCTTGGAGCCAGGAGTTTGATATTTATGAACATTTGTTTCACGCTTCAAGGAAGGCCTGTGTAAGTTCATGTTAAATTGTAAGGGTTTTTTCCTGAATCTCATGCTTTTAATTTAACAGGCAGGTTTGAGAATGACAAGCACTGTCTTCAGTTTATAAGACAGCTGACAATCCAACTGCTGAGTTCCAGTGTGCTGTTGATGGTGACTTTCTGCTTGGATTTCTTTTTCCTACTGATTGGTGTTCTTCTTCCTGAATCATCAGAACTGGTGCCTTCTTTGAAAGTTTTGGTGTATCTAACATAGTTGTGGGTCTGGCATGGTGGCTCTGCTACATGAGGTGTTGCAGTGCAAAGTTACAGCAGCACTGGCACCAGCTGGGCACTGTCTCTCCTCCGTTCCTGCATAGCCTTCCTTCTCCCACACTCCTAAATTGCTCTATGGAGATGATCCATTAAGAATCACAATAAAGCTTGAACGTTTGAATAACCTTTGAAATTATTGACAAATCAGCCCCAGCGGACTGCCTAGGAGCCTAATGTAGAAGAAAGAGATCGATGACAATGCTGCAGAGACAGGATTCAAGCTGCACAAGCAAGGGGATATGTTATATGATTTTTGCATGCTGCCACAGGAGCACAGATATAGCAGGAGTGATGCACTGTTTGAGTGGACCTGCTTTTCTTCTCATGTTCTTTTGGCAGATTGATTTCACCAGGTGCCTTCTCACAGCAGGGCCTGGGCTCATCAGGAATTTTGGAAGAAGTGACAAGCTGAAGTCACCAAGGGCTATAACCCAGTGAGGACTTGCTCAAAGCTTATGTTGTGTGAACCTGGAAACTCCAATGCACCTTCTCATCTCTGCAGTTTCACCCACCGTGTAAGGAATTCACTCCAAATCCTTGAGTGATCCCGGCTGCTATCACCCAGAAGTGTCTATAATCCAAAACATCCATTCAGCCACAAACTAGCCTCACATTATTTCCATGTTCCAACTGGGAAAGAAATAGTTTGTTCAGAATCTCAAAATAAATCTGTTTTAACACCCAAATCACCACCGTTTGAGTCAAGTTCATGTTACTTTTCTTCCTTCCATTCTCATGAGAACTGAGATCCTTGAGTTTAACCATTTCCATGGGAGTCCTGGTCATTAGCAGAGTTTGGCACAAGGACCCATGTTCATGCTTTCACTCTCTCTGATTTTTCTGATTCACCCAGGAGGTTTGAAGTTAATGTGTACACACTTAAAAGCTGAGTAACAAAGTTAATTTATTAAAGGCTGTTACACCCTATTCTACAGGAAAAGGGCTGTTTAGCAGAGTTTATTCATAAAGCTTAGATGTTTGGTGGACTAATGCTCCTTTAGACCACTATTGTCTTTTACCAGATAAATGTGTCCCACCCAGGACTGTTTGGCACAACAGTGACCTCTAAAGGCTCGTTAGATTAATGGTGTCTCCAGAGTTAGCCGGCTTTAATTCTTATTTAAAGGTAGATGTGTGGCTCTGTATCAGGTATTACCCCCTTCATGCTGAGCACATCTTTAGAAAGGTCAGCTCTTGGAAGGATCTGAAAGCCTGCTCCTTTTCCCTTGTGCTGTATAAAGGCACCTGACCTTTCAGTGATCCTAATTTCTCTTCCTTTTCTCTTCCCTCCACCCTCCCTCCAGCCTATTACTTATTGAAGTGGAAAGGACTTTTCCCCCACACACACTTTTTTTTTTTTCCCCCCCCCAATATTTTCTAAAATAAGTGACCAAACCCAGTGATGACACAAGTTAAAATGCAGGCTACCTTGATATTTCACCAGGAACTCCTCTTTTTGGGACAATCTTGTTGTGCAAAATTTGGAGCTTACACAATTGCAATTGTGTACAGAATTGCACTGCGAGACCCTATGTTATTTTTAGTAGATGAGTACATTTAAATGCAAGATATGTATGTTTGGGGGGTTTTCACTTTAAAACATATTTTTCACTAATACCAAGAAACTGGAGTTTGATTGGGTTGGTTAAAGATGGGAAGAAGAAAGAAGAAGGAATAAAGCCCAGGGGAAGGGGAAAGAGAGGATAATGGGTTAGTGAGGGTTGAAATAAAGCAGAGGAAGCAGAGTGTAAATATGAGCAAAGGGGCAAAGTGAGAAAGGGGACACTGAAGACCTGGGGGAAATAGGAAAGCCTTGAGTAATTGCAGGATTTTAAAGACAGCTGCAGTGGGCAGGAGGCAAAAGTTGAAGCAAAACCTGTGATCCTACCTAGACACCTTAATTATCACTGCAGCTTTCCAGCTGTGGATTGTACATGTCTCCTGTTCAATTGACTTGCTGTCCCTTTCCCCAAACCACTTTACCTCTGTTTCTAAAGGGGACGTTTTCTCGTTTAACAGTTGTATTTTTTTTTAATTGAAAAGTGACATGGTTTTGGCAAACTTGTTTTCTGTCAGCAAGAAGCTGGTTAGCTCTTTGGTTGGTTCCACTACCCTGGGAATTATTACTAATTGATTTTTTTTTTTGTTCAAATCACTGCACTCCAGGGGTTTGTCTTTCTTGCTAAAATAAGACTAAACCAACTGCATTTGGAGGTGGTATCCCTGCCTGGGCTGTTCAGTTTTTAGACTTTTATCATGAACATCTTTGCCCTTTTTGTATGGTCCTGATGGCATTCTTTGCTTGAGAGTTTTTCTCCCAAAGGGTTGCTCTCTCCCACTCATCTTAGCTGGGGATTTGCTGCTAGCTTTTCTATGGAACTGGGTTCATCTGCGATTAATAAAAAGGTTTTTTAATTCAGTTTGGCCAATCCACCATAGAATGATTGAGAGAAGCACATTGTAGATAAAATTATTTTGGTTTGGACCTCACAAGAGCACCCTTTTGCCCAGGTTTGGGACCCAGAACAATGAGATTCTGCTGGAGATTTATCACGTGCTTCATGACAAGGAGCTGGAAAATTGTCTATTATTACTCAAAAAAGAGTGCACAATGCATGCAAAGCTGTTCAGAAACAATATTAACCAGACTCATTATTAAAACCTTCTAGAATTCAAAGTGTGACTGTAGACAAAAACTTAGCTTAAGGGGATGGGAAGGAAATGAAACACCCTGTGCTTTAAAGGACTCATACGAAAATGTTGTGAAGGAGAACTAGCTCCAGTTTACAGGAATAAAACCAATGGCTGAGACATCTGAGGAAGACAATGCTGTTCAAATTGCTGAGCAAAGTATGTCTGGGTCTGAGGAGTGGGTTCATCTCCCAGCCATCCCCAGAGAGAGGAACAAGCCCCCCAGGAGCACTGAGGGTCCCCCTCTGTGGTGGCAACCATCTGCATAGCCAAATGCAGAGTGACCACACGTCAGTGGTGGAGCTGGCACAGGGCAGCCTGGGATGAAGTTGCAGGGGTTATCCCTGCGTAAGGGCTTGGGAGGTTTGCATATGCTTGATTAGCATTCCCTGTGACCAGGGGCACTTCGGATGTATCTCACTCTGTTTATGTTTTTGGTTCTTATAATGAAAATGAGATCCCTCGTGTAGCCCTCTGCCATTTTGCACGTCAAACTGAAGGTATATATGCTCGTTGTGGGTATTAGTGTCTCAGCTTAACGACAGAAGCCTCGGACAAATAAATCCATGTGCCATGGAGGATTTTCCTAATGAAACTGAACTACAATACTGTTTACATAATGTCCTTTAGACTCTATTCAAAACAGCAAATGCTGGACGTCGCCGTTATCCACCGACACCAGCTAATACAGGCAGAAATGAAAATGTAATGCAAAGTGGCAGCTCCTTTTAACTTTCCTCCAAGTCTCTCTGTAGTGGCTCTGAGCATCCCCTCTGAACTGTTCCCCTCCTGGGTGCTGGGGTTTTTTATATGTTGGTTTTTGGTTGACTTTTTTTTTTTCTTTAATATATTGACATTCCAGCCCTTGGAACAAGGTCTTCACTCCTTTTCTCATTTCAAGATCTTGTTTTGGGAGAGCTCTAACACCTGTCCACTGATCGCCTGCCAGTCTGCATCTGTGCCCAGCTGACAGAGCTGTCTGCTTTGACTAATGATGTGATTGATGGACAAAATAAGGAAGAACACACAAAAAAACATTTCTGTCTGGTCTGGTGTGTCAGCAAGCCTTCATCAAGTGGCTGCTGAAGGTATATTTTGCTGCATGCCTCATTACACAGTAATGGCATTCCCAGGCAAAGCTGTTTCTTTTCATGACACAAGACAGCAGGCAGCTTTATGGACTCTGGGCCTATCGAGCCTGGAGGAGAGAAGCACTAAAGAGTGGTCATTTCCAAAAGTGCCTCAAGTTGCTTTTTTGTTGTCGTGAATTTAATATGAATCAACACAATATGAAATGAGCATGAGGAATTTTAGTGACTAGTCATTTTTTAAGACTGCTGTCTAAACAGCCATCAAGGAAAAAAGCTCAAACATTTTTTTCTACCAAACCTGTTGCAAAAAGAAGTCATCTGTCAATTTTATTACATTAAAAAAGTACACAGAGGCATATAGTCCAAACAAATGTGTGCTTCAGTGCTAGACATGTGGAAAACACCACACATGTAAAGTACAAAAAAAGGCAAGTGGCTGGCAGAGTGAATGCAGTACTTAACAACTAAGGTTTAAATGGCTCTGTGTTTGAAGAAGGCTCTTGTGCAGTTCATATATCACGTTAGGGACTGCCTGCTTCAGGAAATGCAACAATTAAGTGATAGTTATTAGGCAATGTGGCCCAGGACTGTGGAAGGGTGGCCACAAAACCCCCAGCACAACTTCTGCTCACAGCCAGCCAGTGAAGGAGGAGCAGGACTGATCCAAGGAGAGAGGGATGGAGGTGGGCGGGAGGGAGGTTCTTCCTCTGCACACAGCATCAGCCTCCATTTTCCTCCTCTTCTCGAAGTTGTGCCATTCACATCTATCCTCCATCCTTCCCACAGCTTCTTTTCTCTGGGTGTCTCCCCTCCTCTTACTTCCCATGGAGTTTTTTTGCATTTTGAAATACTTAATTTCATCCATGAAAAGAACCAGAAAATTAGTTATGCTTGTTCACAAAAAAATTTTGGATTGTTTTTCTGTTCCTAATACAAGAGGTCTTTTACCATGGGCTATTTGGAATAATTTGTGAATTTAATGAGTTGTGATTAGTTAAGAAATTGTTCTTCATGTAATAAATACTACACAGTAAATTAAGAAGTGTACATGAGTTCTTTATAACCACTTAAAGAGAGAAAAACATTGATGTAAATTCTTGTTATGACAAATGTAGAAGATAATCTTTTAAAGTGCATTTAATTTACTGTAATAGTAAGAACCACTTTATCGATGCCTAGAGTACAGAATAAAGGAATACAGGATAATTCAAAGCAAATAAATAGCATGATTAAATTCAGTATGGCACTTACTTACAGACACAATCAAGTTACCCTTACATACCAGTTGAAAGAATAATAACAGAATACATTTTTGATCCAAGAATAAAAGGCTTCTGCATAGATGTGAATAACTAGGCGGGCTGTTAACCTGCTTTCTCTAGTCTTGATACTAAATAAGGCAAATCCAGGCTCAAGGGAAGAAGAAATTCTGTTGAGTGAAAAGTTTAAACAAAGTAATTATTCTATCAAGTGCAGTAGGGGAGCTAAGTACCACGAAATATCAAACACCTGCAGGTTTTCAAGAAGTTCTCTGCTGAAAACCAGAAGCAGCTGGGTGGAGGAGAGGCCATTTTATCAGTAACCAATGGGTTTCTGTGCTCCACTGACCTTGAAGTCAATACCAGTGCCAAGAGCTCACTGTCTGCTGTTTCTTCTTGCGTTATTGGTTTGAGAACCATAAAAATGTCAGAGATTTACTATAAATCACAATTCAGTGGGGTTTTGTTGTCTTGTTTCATTTTTTTTTGCTTTAGCTGAGGCTGATCGTATTCATTCGTGAATTGAGGGCAAGTAGTTAGCAGAATGCGTCTCGTTGCCTTTTCCAGGGAGCTTTGCTGTTTCTCTATCAGGGAGTTTTGTGTTTCTGTGCTAATTTGGCAATGCTGGTGGGTGGGGCTGGGTGGGGGCAGCTGGTAGGAGCTGTGGTGCTTCTGCAGTGGGCTGTGGTGTGAGCCCAGACAGGACAAATGGCTATTTTCTTATCTCCCTTGCTGCTTTTTTTTAATCACTCGGATTCAGTTTCTGCTTTGGTAAGGTAGACATTCCATTTTTTTGGCCTGTTTTCCCTGAAGTTGTTGTGTGTGTCAAATTTGTCATGGTTCAATGGCTTACTGTATTTCCCTGCACTGGAACCACTAAACACATTTTCGTTTAAGTTGGGATCTTTAAAGAATGATCATCTTATCCATCTGTTCAGAAAGCACGAAGACACAAATCTGGGTCAGAAAAGAGACTTGGAAAAACCCCCTGTACTCAATCAGTTTCTGGCAAGTAAATTTGTCTCATGACTTCAGGAGCTGGTGGAAAAAGAGAGAATTTAGCTGCAAAAATATTCTGTTATCAGCTCTTTGCTTGAAGCCATGGCAAACAGGTTTCCAGTTTTGTAGATGGAGCAGAGGAACTCAAAAGGATATTTAACCTTAGGTTATTTTCTTTAATCTTAGAAGAACCAGCCACCCGTTAACATGCCTATATATATATATATATTTATATATAGGAGCATACAATCTTTTCTTTCCTAATCAGGTTTGTGTATCTCCCTTGATTGATTTTTCTTTTTCCTAAATCTTTAATAATTTTTCTTCATGGTTTCTGCATCTTGTCCAGGCTTTTCTTTCTGTTTTCTGTACGTAATACAGTAGTATGTAGTAGTATGGCTCTAGAAGAAATCTGCTTATTTCTTCATTGTTTCTGATGGGGGGGAGAAGCCTCTGCAGATCAGATGGCTTAATTAAGTATCATTTGTATTGGAGGATGTGGGGGCAGGGAGTACATTTGAGGTATTGGAACTGTTTTATGAGAATGTATTTATATAGGGATCATCTGCACACAAAGAAAAGAAGGTTTTGTCCTTGCCTGCTTTTTGAACCCGGGTCCTGGGAGTGGAATCTATAGTTCATGGAATATTTGAACTGCAGATTCAATTTTTTTCTAGGATGAGCACCTTACTCCAATGAAGTTCCTAGTGATTGAAATGGGGATTTGACATGTACAAGACTTTAGAGTTGTGCATTGTTGGCCTGTGCTGCTGAGGTTGGGCTGTGCTCTTTGTTCCTACTGGAATCACCAGGAGCTTATGAACCCACCCCAGAACACCTGACCCCCGGGGGAAAAGTTTTGGTCCTGCAAAGCTGGTGTTCTTGTTTGCAATGTTTGGTTCTGTTCAGGGCCTTGTGAGGTTCTCTCAATTGTTGTTTATCAATATGGGTTGTTATTGATATCATTTGCTCATTAATTAGCACAAAGGAGCAGGATTGAAAGGACAAAGGCCATATGCAATTCTTTCTGGGGGAGGGAGTGAGATGGTCCTGCACAACCAGGATGGAATTGTTCTTTGTTGGTAGTGAGGAACTCTGTTTCCTTTGAAGAGATGACACACAAGGTCCTGGGGAAAACATTTGGCTCAGGTCACGCTTTGCCTGCTCCTTTCTCCCTGCTAGCTGTGGCTCTGTACTGATCCTGCAGTAGCCTCTGAGACACAGAGCAAAGCATTTTCTGGGAACCACCAGCCCTGCCTTCGCATGGCAAACAATGGTGGCAGCCAGGCTGGCACACACAGCAGTGGTGATGGTCCTGTTCTGGGAAAAAGCCACAAAAAACATTCAATAAACCAGGGATTGCAGGACTAGAATGCTGCAGACATGTCAAAGCCTGGAAAGTTTAATGGAAAATCTTATATTCTTGTTGATTATTAACATGAGGACATTTTTCCACTTGAAAAGGAGAAAAACTAATTATTAGTTCTTGAGTGCTCTGTGACCACCGATCTTTATAGAGTGCTATGATGACTGGAGCTGTGTGAATAACTGGAGTTTCCGTTCCTTGGCAATACTAAATGTGGATAAATAGTTCAGTCAAATGAATTTTTTTTTCTTCTGCTTCTTGACTGTTGACTTTTATTTCTTTTTGTAGCTTTCAAAACAGAATGGAAGAAAATGTCAAAGAAAACTATAGTTTAAAATGCTTCAGTATTCTCAGATTTTTATTTTTTAGTGTTGCTGTCCTCTTAGCAATGCAAATGGTGCAGTGAAGTGGAAGTAAATTTGTAGCTCTTTTCCTGTTTTCATATTTTGTTTTGGTTTTGTTGGGGTTTTTTTAACTTGAGAGGAGAATTTTCATAGAATAATTTTTCTTGTATCTAGTGACAGTACCTTGCATATGGAAATCATTAAGATGTGAGATTAAGAACCTATCAGCTAAAGGCAATAAAATCAATTTTAAGCTTCTAGTGTCCAAAAGAGGGGAAGAATTCTGCTCCTTGTTAGCATGTCCCTCAGGTTGTAAGGCTGATAGGGAGTTTATGATCCCTCAGACCAAGCTCCTGAAGGCTGCTGTGTGCATTTGTCAGTGGGGAGAGATCCTCGGCCACCACAGAAGTTTTCTCTCTATTTATGTTGCATTTGTTATCCCTGCAGTGTTTTGGGAGTGGGTCCATACATCCAAAGCAGAGAGCTCCAGCGCATTTTGACCACATCTTTGCCCCTTAAATGAGTCCAGCAAGGGGCACAGTGGAGGAGCTGTGTTATCCATCAGTTCACAATCCGCTAGTGTGAAATGCACGGTGAATATCCACACTATTGTATTAAATGTTATATGCATATGTAATACATTAGGAGAACGCCGTGTATAATGCAGCCACCATATGTCATATAAAATAAAAATGAAGAGGGTATATGAGCAAATACTGTAGAGCATATGGCAATATGAATATTAACCTCAATCTATAAATAGCTTCTGAAGTATCTGTTTTAAAACAGGGAAAGGAACCTAACATAATAGCAATTGAGTAGAAATTGGGCATCTTTTAAAGTTCTTGATGTCAAGGAGGCAAAATACCATTTCAATACTTAGATTTAATATGTACTTCACACAAAAATAAATCATGTAATATTTTCATGGTGGGCATAGAATTTTATGATTTTTATGACAATCATGGAATTGGGATTCATATTTTATAGATAGCACTAATAACATAAAGAAAATGCATGTGAGAAAAGGTCTTAAGGAGGGAGGAATGGCAGTGAAGTCACAGAAAGGAATGGAAAACTTAGTGTAATTAGGCATTTTTTATAGGTTTGGGGTTTGTATTCAGAATAGCTTTTGGTACATTCACAAGGCAAGCACATTGACTTTGAGCGTTTAAAATGGAGAACAATAAATTGCCTGGTTTCTGATTGCAGGCACAGTAAGACTGAACTAATTGCTTTGGAACTAATTTAACGTGTTTGATCTTAAGGCTGGTTTTGTTCATATATGGGGTTTGTCCATGCTGACCATTAACCAGTGTCTAATTCTCTTACCACCAGATCTCCTGAAAGACAGAGCAGTGTAACACACTTGAGTCACTACTGTTTGCTCATTGCATTCCCTATCAGTGAATGTACCCAAACCTAATCTCATATGGAGAGACTCCTGTTAACGATGCCTTGTCAGCCAGCATTACCCCAAGGAAAACAGTATTTCCTTCTATGTGGGATGCTTTGAAGAGAGGGCAGAGAGCACTATGAATTTATGCCCTAAGCAAAATTAAAAGATGAACCTTGATTATCTTGAGCTTCCCTGGCATATGGGGCAGCATTAGAACAGGGACAACAGACAACAGTTTTACCAAGCAGCTTAATTGGGATATTCTGCCAGGACAATGTGGGGACTTAGATTCGATGCCCACCTTTGTTTATCAGGGGACTTTTAATTTGGGTTTCCTGCTCCCCTAGATATGCTGTACAGATTGGGTTACACTGGGGCAGCATGAGGGAAATATTCCACATCTTTCATGTGGAAACTGCCTCAGTTTTCACCCAGGCTTAGGTTCCATTCTGTTTACCATATCTTGCTTTCTGTGAGAGGGGTGCTGCCATGTGAATACAAGCCTGGCTGGCTGGTCACTGCTCTGGTTTCCCAAAGGGTGACTCCAGTCCTAATGTGTTATTTTCAGCTTAATTCTCATTTGAGTAGAGGGTCCCAGCTAGGTGGAGGAAAAGCAGGCTCTAAGGAGAAAGGGAAACTGCTGGGGGAAGAAAGGGGAACAGTGCTGTAGGAAGAGAGGGAAATCCGTTTCTGTTATAGAAGACATGAGGTGCTCGGGAAGGAAGGCCCTGGCTGTGGAGTTTTCAGCTTCTGCCTAGAAGCAGACAAGCTGCAGTGCCTGCCAAGAAAATGAAAAAGGATATTTTCTTTTACCAGAAATTAGCCCAGTCCGTGATCTCATAGCTATGGGGGTACAGGACGATGCTGCTATCGGCTTTGTTATTTACTTAATCTCTGGCTCACTCAGCAGCTGCTTCCTTGAATCAACATGTCCCTACCAAATTATGGTAAGGTTTTTTTACTTAATTTCTGAAACAAGCCAAAAGCATTTTAAGAAAAGGAATGGACTGCTTGGGCAGACTGATTTGGGGCCAGTTTTAACAGCATTTCAAATAGTAGTAACCTTGAGGAGATGACCCTTTGTGCTGGCATGGATTTTCTAAAGACCAGGCTGTATGTGAAGGGCTCAGTCCGTGCCCCAGTCCTGGGATGCAGCACTAAGAAATACAGTGGTGTTATTTATGTGGTACTTTGTCACAGAATTTGTAAGAATTTGTCCTAGAAGACTTTCCAGGTGTCACCTAGCAGGAAGAGTTTTAAAAGCAGCAGCTCCTTCCCTTCATTCTCATGGCAGACCAGCAAAGGCAAATACTGGGAGCACTGGTAGCAACGGGGTACCTTTCTGCTGTAAGTATTTCAATTTCTACTGTGATATCTCAATGTTTAGACTGGTGCTGGCCTTATGCATGGAAAATGTGCTCTGTGAGGGTGAATTACAGCATCGCCTGGACACACACCATATTGCAAATGCATAGGAGCAGGTGCCAAAGTGCAGCTTGTGCTTTACCACGTAGTCTGTGGATGTGCATTCATGGTTGCTGTCAGTGCCTGGGTGTTTGTTACCTGTGCACTAAAGACCTGTGGGTTGGGAAGCAGGTTGGCCCAGCTCTAGATTTTCCTGATAATTTGAACTATGGTTTGTGGAACATGGGAGGCCAAAGGTAGATGCACACGGGTTGTTTTTCAGAGATTAGTAGCAGCCCTGCACTGACCTGAGCCACCCACTGCCACGGGTCAAGCCGTTGGAGGAGAAACAATCTTGCTGTAGGTCACGGCAGGGTCACCCTGTAGTGGGCTGCTCACCTGGCAGGAGTTACTCTTAAATACCTTGTGATACTCTAGCTTTACTGATTTTCTATATTACTAGGACATGATGGTCCCAAAAAGCTTGTAATATGCCTAGGTTTTAATTCTTTAAGTGTGTGTTTATCTGACAGTGTGTCTGTCACACTTCCCCTCAGCTACTTAATTCACTGGGGTCTGCTGGTGGGGCATTTCACGTCATGTTCTGTAATATCTGTCAGGAAGGTAAGGAAAGAAGGACTCCACAAAATATCTGAATTTTACCTTTGCCTTCTAAATTATCATGCTTTTTTAGTTCTAAGTGGCATGCCTTGGTCCAGCCATGTTTCACTTTCCACCAGGTTAGTAACAGCAGAAATAATACAGCAGAGCAGCCTTCTCATAGCAGTTGTCATTAACAGCAAGCATAGTAAAGAAAAATAATTGACTAGAAAAAGGTTTGATAACTCAGAGTTTTATGTTTCTCAGAAATGACTCATTCCCATATGCATCCTCCAAACTGCATTCTGCACGCTGAACTCGCCATAACCTGCTCTTAGAGAGGCTCTTCTCTCACATTCCCATTTTGGCATTAGAAGCAATAAAAGTAACAGCAGCTTTGAAGAGTATGTAAATGTATAATGGCTTTCCAAAGCGGATTGATAATTACTTATTGCACTAAATAATCCTAGAAGTATGTTAGAGGAGGAATGTGAGAAGAACGAATGAACTTACATAAGTAGAGAAATCTATGCATCCCTTCTGCTGTCTGATTCATTTAAACAGTCTTATTACAGTATCAGTGTGGAGGGGAGATAATGAAGGCTGTCTTATGTTGTTATATCTTTTTTCCAGCTTGTTTTAAGAAATGCAATGGTAGCTCTGGGTGGAGTTAGAAGTCACCACTGCCACTAGAATGTTGCATTTACTTCACTCTGCATAACACGGGGCATACAGCAATCATGTTAAATATAAAAAGTTTAATTCTTGCGCAGTAAATATTTAGTATCTTGATGGCTATAAATTGGAGTTTTGTTATTTTGAAAAATATTTCCGTTTGTAGATTTTTTTAAAAAATAAGCTTTCAGCTGGCCCCGAGTAGATTAATTTGACCTTTTGAAAGCTAATTTCCAAGAATTACCTCCTCTTTTAAACTAAATTATTTTGTAAATAAAAAGGTGTGACACAGGAGCATAGGAAGCAATTGAGCTTTATTCATCAATGCCTGTCTCTTGAAATCAGTCAGCACAGCAGAGCTCAATACTTCTGTTAGAGGACAAGTAATAATATATTGCTGGCTACTTTTTCCTTTCGTTCTTCTGGGGTTTTTTTAAATAATTTTTGGAGGTTGACTTTTCCACAGGTAGCTTTTAATTTAGCTGGTAAGAAATAACACTTGTTCTTTATCCATTCACAGTAAATATGAGGTTCGTTCTTATGGTAATGAAGGACTTGTTTGGGTATCTGCTGCAGGGATACTGGGAAAGTGGAATTTTTAGAGGTGCTGAATGACACATGAAAAGAGGTAGTAGCTCAGGTTGCATCCAGCTGAAATTCAAGTCTTCAAACTGATGCAGCTGCAAACATCCATTTAAACCTTCAACTGAGTTGTGAGTAATTTAAAACTAATTGTTACTTGATATGTACACAGAGTGAGCACATGAATGTGTGTCCTTCCCCCTTCTGATGGTTGGGTTTGAGCTGAATTTTCACCGCTCTGCCCTGTGCTTGTCCACCAGGCCCCACTGGCTGCCAGCAGTGGGGCATCGAGGGCTTGAGCAGCAGCTATTTTTGAAGCAGTGCTGTGCTGGAGAACAAGGCCTGGATATTGCAGAGGGGGAAAGTGCATGTCTCTATTTCAGTGTAATTTATTTTTATTTCTATCTGTGATCACAATTTTTGCCCTCAATGAAGTCTTGGGACCGAGAACCTTATATCCCTGGCGTAGGTGAAAGATGATGCAATGCTGACACAGTTTGTGCCTCCTCGTGTTCCCACCTTCAACTCTGACGGAGGGGTTACTGTGCCAGGCATGTGCAGGAGTATTCACTTCATCTAACCAGTTAAGGGAGCAGTGATTTTGCAGCTGGTATTTCAAATCTCATCTATCAGGTGGCTCTCACTGAGGAGGGTTAAAAGAACTACTTACTTGTCACAGAATCCATGACAAATTCATTGATATTGAATATATTTCAATTAGCAAAATTAACTGGAAACATTTAACATTAATTGGTCAGTGCTTTTTTTTTTTTTTAATGCCTACCTCTTCCTTCTGGAAAAGAATGTTTGCTTGTTTTCCAACAAAAATCCCATGGAAAATGTTTGGAAATATCTTATTTTAGGGTTATAATCCTTAGAAAAAATCCACTAGAATTACACCTTCTCTGTGAAATAGCAGCAATTAGGACAGACGCCCTCCTCTAACTCTGAGCCAGGCAGCTTGGGTGACAAATATGTCAAATTAATACATCACCAGGTATGAAAGCGCAGTTAGAATTTGACTGAGGTACTTCCAGCCTGAAAAAGAGAACGATTTATCAATGCAAACTTAATAACATCTATTTGAATCTAACTAAAAATCAATATTTCATTACCAAATTGTTAGCGAGAATGAAGAAAAATTGCGGAAGTCGGGCAGTTTGGTGGAAGAGAAGCATCAGGAGTTCAATGTGAAGACGGGATGATTCATGAGGCCAAGCTGGTGGAAGGGTGAAGGAGGACGAATGCAGAAAACTTGGAGGGCCCTCTCTCTGGTGACCTTGGCAGCAAAAGGAAAAAAATACCAGAAAATGAAAGTGACTGTCAACTCCCAACAGGGATGGATCACACCATAAATCAAGCATAGCCCTGAGAGAGAAGAGAGGGGCTTAGGGTGGGGGGCGAGCACGGTGGGGGAAGCCATTGCATAATTTAACTCTTTGAACCTTGGATGCCTTTTATTTGTAGTTTAGCAGAGTTGGTAAAACATATGTGAATCCCTTCCCTTTGCAGTGGTTTACATAAAAGTGTGTCAGGGGCAGACAGATGGTGAAACACTGCTTTCCATTGGCTGGGATTTAGAGTACAGTACCAGTAAGTATTTCCTTCAGCCCAGGAAAAGAGAAAAATGAGAGACCGAGGCTCCTCTGACACATAACTAAATCAGTTGGTTGGGAGGCCTAATCCGGGAGAGACTTTTTGGTGATTTGCAGGGGAAAAAAATATAGATTTAAGGACATTAGTATTTCTGTTACTGAAATAATCTATTGATCCAAACAGCAAGCAAAAAAATCACTCCTTTAAGCCTAAAATACAAAGGAAACTGAAGGGCTCTTGGCTTTTTTTAACTTTTAATATTTGTTTAGTTCTTGAAATCTGTTCTCTGACAGAAGTGAAGGAGGTGACTACCACAGAGGGGGAGGTGACTGCCACAGAGGGCCTCGTAACTGTCATCTGACAGGGGTGGAAGGGGATTTGCAGGAAATGTGAATATTACCTCTCTCAATCAGAATTAAAACAGTGTCTGAGCACTTTATTTGCTAAAGAAAGGCACACGGTATTCCTTCCTGCTTTTCTCAGAGACTAGTTTTTTCACTTTTTCCTGATACATTTTCTTCTATTTTACAGCTTTTTTTCCCTTTTTTTATTCATCACAATAGGAAACCCATGTTTTCTTTGAGACCCATATGGACGTGCATTCCTACCATCCATACCATCCATGAACGAGCATCTTTCATTTCCAGTTGTAAAAAAAGACTGACAGCAGAGCATCTGTAGCCCTACTGTGGTGGGAGGCAAGCCCTGGGTTCATCCATGGGTTTCCATGAAGGCACAGTGCAGCATGTTCTGATCCATACTGCCAGGAAAGGTAACTGTGGTTGTTGCATTTGACTTCTGCCTGTCTGAATATTGAGGGGTGGCAGAAATAACAACGCTAGGGGTATTAGAACTGCACCTTGGGAATTCCATGCTGAAATGCTGCAGTGCTGGGGTTCCTGCTGCAGTCTAGAGGCTGTGGCCACATTTTTGGAAGCAGCATCAGGGGGTCATAGTTGTGTTTGCACACCCCTTAAAGTGGCCTTCACCATGGGTATGGCATAGTTTTCCATCCCCTGGGGAGAAGGCAAAGGAAGGAGCTGGCTCCCAAACTCTTAAGGCTTGAAGGTGGTGGGAAGATGCAATGAAATGTGAGTGGTGGTTTGAGGGAGAGGGACTGGTGCGCTGTGCTGAATAGGTCCCATTTTCAAAGAGGAGGAGAGTCCAGGAACTGGGGTGCTACACTGTGTTAGGCCAGTGAAACTCAGACTTGCTTGTACCTGGGGCATTCTTTGGCCCACCTTTGTGTGGAGTGAGCCTGAAAACATGTTTGCTCTTTCTTGACTTAGTTTTCAGTTGAACCTACTTCCTGCTCTGTCTTGAGGCATTTGCCAGCCTGGTGCTGGTCACAAGGGAGTGGATGGTGTCTGGCACTGTGCAGTGGGGGCCTGGCATGGGCTGTAACTTCCACCAGTGCTCCCAAGGTGACCTCTGCACAGGAAGACCTCACAGACTAGATTTTGGGAGTAGCTTGATGCATTGGCTCTGAATTAAGAGGTAAGAAACTGCTTGCTACTATTTCCCAACACAGAGGTCGTGCTGACAAGGTACTGTGGCACCCTGGGAGATGATCCCAAGGATGTGGGTGCCAAAGACTTTCCAAAGAGCTCAGAGGGCTCCTGGGATTTTGTTAGTAGGCTGCTCCTGAGAGGTGCTGTGGTAGATCAGCTACCAGGAGGAGAGCAAATAAGGAGCAATGGTGTGGTTCAGAAAACATGGCACAGTATGTAGAGATCCTTACATGCTTGGCAGTTCACTTCTGGTACTGCTTTTTTATCTAAATATAGGACTCAAAGCCTCACATGAGAAGTTGCAGATCTAATCAAGGTCAGAAGAACATTAAAAAAAATTGGAACAGGAAAAGGCCATCAGGACCAATGTTTCTGTTCCTTTTTTCCTCCTGTCTTAGCTCTGGATCTTGGCTCTAATTGCCATTTATTTTTTATTGCTCTCACTATACTTCTCATATAATGTTTATATTAATGGACAGGGGGAGGGGGGAAGTGAAGAAACACCAGGAAATGGAGTGCAATTGGAGTATGTGAGATGTGGCTTTTGTCTTCTTTATCACTGTTTTCTTGTAGTACTTCCAGCTCAGATATTAATTTATCATTGAGAGTGCTGCAGAAGTGTGGTCCCTTGTATTTTTTTTGAAGGCTTGATCTAAATTCCAGATGGTCACCATGTGATCAAACCAGCCCTGGGCAAATAGGATATTTCTTTGTGTCTATATTTGATTTCTTTGCCAAATTCATACCTATCTAATCTTCTGCCCATAAGCCTGCGTTCATTCTTTAAAGAAGTGTGCAACAGCTCCACCTCTTCATGGGTTAGAGACAATGAGGGTGATTGCAAGCATTCCCATCTAAATGCGGTTAAAACGTGATGCTGTTGCATGCAAATAATAGCTATTCACGTCACAAAAATGTCTAGCTAAAGTTTACAACAGACAAATAATTCCTCTCATGAGGAATGAAGGGTTCTCAGAAAATATGCAGTGGGGGATGTGGGTGTATTGACAGAACGCTGCTTCAGGAAAGTGCTTTGATTTTGGGGATGCGAAATGCTCTGAAATATTACTCAGGAAAATCCACGGAGCCCTTCTGCTTGTGGAGTCCCTGCTTAACTGTAGGAGTTTAATGGGTGTGAATGAGACACTGTACCAAGCAGGTTATTCCTTCTTAAAAAAAAAAAAAGGCAAATTTCAGATTATAACAAAATTCTGTATACTTCAGAACACAGAAGTAACAATATAAAAACCTTCTTAATCATGATATGATTAAAGGATTTTCAAAATCTGCCTTGTAGTTGCATTTCCATTTCCTGATAAATTCCGTACTTTCTTTCAAATCAGTTCTCATCATAATAATACAAACTGTAAAAAATCCTTCCATTTCTGCAGCATGCTATGAAAAAAATGGGGGTGGAAAGGAGAGAATTAAGAAGGCTCCAAGTTTTATCATTCTGTTCATAAAGCAGCACAGCAACCATAACTGCAGCGCAGAAAAGAAACAGATACTGTAATGTCTGAGGTATTCTGTGCCATAAACTCCCATAATAGAAACAGATGGCAAAAACGCGTTGGAAGTAAGGGAAGTACTGTACATGCAGCTCTACCCTAACATATGAAGAGATTCAGGCCTGACACGTAAAGGAATACGTCTGGAGCTCTGCCAGGGCTACTGTGTAGTGCAGCAGTTGGTGCTGGAGATGAGAGAACCCGCGATTTTGGGGTTGGGGCTCCGTGGCAGCTCAGCAGCAGGACTTTTTCCTGCACTTCAGTGGGTGTGGTATTCTGGCTGGGACAGCAGAGAAGGATGGGAACCCCTGTGGGGTGTCACTGGGAGCTCCCCCAAAGGCCCCTGGCGCTGTGGCAGCTTGGGCATGCTTCACAGCGCTGTGTGCCAGGGAGTGCTCTGATGCCTGTTTCTCTCTCTGCCTCATCTTTCTCTCCCTGCCTCTGCTAAGCAGAGATCTTAATATCTAATGTGAGCCAAGCAAAGTTGTGTGGTGAGTATCATACGTGCAGTGAAAATGGCAAAGCTATTTTATTCATTCCTGGCATCTTGCTCAGGAAACGTCACTTATTTCATCTGGTGTTGTTTCACTGGTCCTGCTATGAGTGAAAGGAAATATAATGCGTGCATTGCACTAGAGGGGGAGCTGAAGGTCAGGAGTGAAATATGGCTTTCTGCTGCACTTGGTCTCAGTCTGAATGTTACCTACATTATCATCAGAGCTCACTGTCGTAATGGGGAGACCTTGTCACAGGAGGGAGGTCACCTAGAAACAGGAAGAAAAATTGGGGGGAAAATACTAAATAAGATAAACTAAAAAGAAGACCAGTAGGGTACCCAAACTTCCTTTGTGTATTCTTGAGAGCAGTAAATTATCTACAAAAGACATGCTTGTCCTCCAGCACCTGAAATCCCACCATTGTCCTGGGCCTGAAGAGCCATTCTCCTAACTTCCTGGAGTTTTGTTATCAGCATCTTTCCAGCTTTGACCTCTGTGCTTTTGCAATGAGTTGGGTTTAAAAACTCCAATTACATTTTACGGCAGTCACCTTTAAAATATTCTTGCAAGAGGGGAATACATCAGGTTAGTTTCATTAGAAAACAGACCATGATAAAGAAACTTCACTGTGCTCTGTGCCCTGCACATCAGACCCCTGGGATGGGCACCGTGCTGAAGGATGGCCTGACAGCTTGGCTGGGTGTGAGCTCTTCTTCAGCCCTATAGGGGAATTTCGCAACAAAGTTTTTGGAGGTGAGACCTGTCCTCCCCTTGGGTTGCTGAAATGTCTGCCTAATTGTAGGGCAGGAGAGATTTTAAACATCAGTGCAAAGAGCTAAATGTTGTGTGGGTCTGCACTGTCTGCATACCCTCCGGCCACCCAATTAACTGCCTAATCTATGTGTGTATCCACTTTCATCTAAAGATGTCAAAGAGCTTTGAAAACATTAATTCAGATTAATTTGTTGCTAAAAACAAACAAATGCTTCCTTGGTGCTTCTGGGCCTCTCTTCCCCCTGACAGGAATTGAAACCAGTAATCTCCAAGGTGATGCTGGTCACCTGTTTTGACAAGCGGGCCACCCGGTGCCATGTTTTGTTGGCAGCAAAGGTTGGGTCTCCCAAGACCATGAGCAGCCACCCTGACTGCAGTTCAGCAAGGCACACAGGTCACCTTCCCCTTCGTGTGCCACGTTAAAGGCTGATGTGGTTTCTCCCCGGTGCTGTTGAAATAATCTGGATCAGCAGCTGCTGTTACTAACGGAGTCGGAGTTACTCCAGATTGCTATGGCAGTGCAAGGGGAGAAACCTCTGAGGCTGAAGCAGCCGTGGAGCGTGTGAGCAGGGCCAAGCCATGGGGCTGCCACCTTTGGGGCTCAGCCTTGGCTCAGGGGTATGCTGGGCTCTGGGCACATCTGCCCCAAGATGCCTGAGCTGGAGAGACAGCTGTCTGTAAATGCAATTAGGTAGCACTGCAAAGCTATTGCAGTAAATATCCAAAATTTCAGTTATTGACCATGTGTTGGCTCCTCTCTGATTTGCAATAAATCCTTTGGGACTCACCAGAATTCAAGGTTTTACAGCTAATGCTTAGACAAAAAGATTTTAATCTTCAGTCTACCAGAAGGAAGTCCAGGGAAATAAGCCTAATTTTGTCTTTGCCAAAAAAGAAACTCCAGCCACCAAATCCACCACCAGGACAAACTGAGTCTCAGTATTTAGAGTGATGGTTTGTTCAACTCTAAACCATTCTGATGGGTTTTGTTCTTGTGTCAGATGTTGTGGTACCACTAACAGGTATTTGGAGATGGGAGAGCAGCTGCCTTAGCACAGCTACCAGGAGCTGGCTGAAGGGGATCTTTCCTTTGGAAGGAAGTGGATATTTCCTTTGGAGGGTATTCAGCCACTGAAATACAAAGCCAGGTACCAATACGAGCATTAGTTCACATAAAATGCACTCTTTCATCTCAGTATAGTTGTTGCTCTGACAGTTTAAGCTTCTCAAATACCATATCTCTTTTTAATGAAGAAATTGCACACTCATGTACAGAAATCACGTATTTACAGCATAGAGCACCTATTGATACATTTTGGTCATGTTAACTGAATTTGGAAGTCTTCATAAAGTGAGAAATACAACGTTTCATTACACAATTACAGCTAATTATTTTAGAAATACAGTTTAAATGCGCGTTATCTTAAATTTATTGCTTATCTGACTGGAAAGATCTAAGCAAAACCTGAAAATCATAAACCCTTCCAGAACATTATATTTTATGCAGTCCAAAATGTGACACATGGGGTCTTTAATAATTCACTGCTTGTTAACATTAAACAACTGTTAACATGCTCAAATAATTAGTTATGCTTGCTTGACATGTTTGCATCTTTAATAATTGATGCATTTATCTTAATTACTAACAGTATTATGGTCGTAATATGCATCTTTTTTCTATCTTAAAATTTTAACAAAAACTGACTTTTTGCCAAAAATGATTATCCTCTAAGTTTTAATTACTCATTGTAATTAAATTGCAAGCTGCAGTATTTTATTAAAAATATCTTTCACAAAAAATATTTAATGGAAAAGAGGTGATTTGTTGTTTATGCATCACACTTAGTAAATATTTCATAAGTTTCATATTACCCTTTCAGAGCAGATATAAAAAACATAACATTCTTAATATAAGAGTCAATTTAAAAGCTGCTATAGTAGTCTTCATTTCTCCTCCCAAAGGTTTGCAGAAGTCAGTGAATAAAGGAAGACAAAAAAAACAAATGAAAAATGTGGTGGTGATTGCAAATTGGGTGCCCACCGTGACAGGAACCAAGGTTGAAGATGTTGTGCTGGTGAGTACATCACATGTTCTCCAGAGGAATTAGTCTGACTTGAAATAGAGATGAGCATTAAAAGTTTTTTTCATTCTTCGGTGTTCTTCTGATTCAACTTTCACTTGCAGGCTGCTAATAACAATAGTGGCAGTAGTTTGACTGTAATCATTTATTTATTGCAATGCTGATAGAGATAGGGGTGAGCTTTGTGTCAGCCAATTTGAAAAGACTGTGTTTTCAAGGCCTTCCCATTGCCAAGACAGGCTGGTTCAGATTAAGATGGCCGTTTCTGGTCCCTAAATGTTGTGGAGGCAATTACCACTCCCATGGAATGACAAAACTTGTTAATGACGTAAAAGAATTCAGTCACATCTGTGTTCTGGTGTGTGGTTGTGTTCCTTCCCAAATGACACATGAAGATGCTTGAGAAGGTGTCAGCATATTGGCAGGAAAAAGTCCATTTGTGAGACAAGAATGCTGCCCAAAGTTTTAGATTTACACCCCAAAAAGCTGTGTATTGCTGTTTCACAGGGCTACGTTTAGCAAGTGACTAATGAGTGCCCAGCTTGTCTCTGAGGTAGGTGGTTTCTGAGGAGCTAATACTTGAGCTGTGAGCCAAAGTCAGCCAAAACACTGCATTTTTAATGACAAAATGTGCCTGGGAATAGATCTAGTATAACATTTTTTTTAAGACGAGTCAGTAGACCTAAGGGGCAGAAACCTCCCGAGTCAGACAGTGTGGGCAGGGAGATTGTGGCCAGATCCAGAAGTGTCTCCTCCAAGCCATCAACTTAGATGTAT
>NW_008239324.1:13126271-13137420 GCF_000691975.1 Corvus brachyrhynchos
ATATGACCCTTTGCCAGAAAAACAGCGTGAGATCAGGGGGAGAAAAGTGCTGAACTGAGATGTTGAGCTCTGTTCTCTCTCCTATCTTTGGGGGCTTTCCTGCCTGCACTGAATACACCCCACATCTGTATCCTCAGCTGCCAGCAGAGCCTCTGGTGCTTCAGCTTCTGCAACAGCGTCAACACAGTGGTGAAGATTTGAATCGACTGAGAGAACTGGATATAGAGCAAAAGCAATATGAGGCTTAGTCCCCAGGAATCACTCAACCAAACTGCTGGAGTGTCTCACAGGCAGGGCTGTTCTCCCTCATGCCATGATGTCCAGCACCAGCTGGCACATCCACTGTGTACAGGTGAAAATGGCAAAACCATTTCTCTCTAACCCAAGGCCTCCCTTCCCACTGCTTCTTCCAGATTCACTGTGTGCTTTTAATCTATCCTGTCTCTTCTGACAGGTTTAGAAGATTCTCACTATTGCAAAGTCCTTATGTCCTTGACATGGTGTTCTTCAAAAAGCAATTTCTAGTCTGATTTTAGAGTTAAATAAAAATTTACACATCACAGATCTATTAATCATTTTTTCCCTTCTGTGGGTGTATCTTCAGTTTTCAGTGATTGATTTATGTGGCCAGATGGGTGCATTTGTTTCCTGCTGTCTTTCAGTCCAGCAGAATCCATGCATGCTGTGCAGTACAGTGGGCTTGAACTTTCACTTGAAATGCACTACTGTACATAAATCCTGAATACTATTCCTTCTTTGGAACAAATGGGATTCAGATGTGGATGTGGCACAAGCTGAGGTTTTCCTCTCAGTTAGTAAAGAAGCCCTTCCTTTCAGCTTTAAGAGGAAAACTTCAGTATTGCAGGAGGTCCTCTTCATGTCCTCCAGGTTTTTGCTCCAAAAGCCTCTGTCACCACATAACCTGTGGAGGCTCATTAGCTCTTGCCAGAGAAGCTGATTGTGGGGAGAGCAATCTGTGGTGTACATGAGCATTTATGCTGACATATGCTAACATTGTAAAAAGTATTTGCATATTGTCAGGTCAGTGTTCCCACAGCCTGAACTGTGAGAACAGGGACTGTGAAGACCTGAGAGGGGTTCTGTGGGAAGAGCCAGAACTGGAATAGAGTGGACATAATAGCTTGATTCTCAGCAATGTTTTATGCAAGGTACTCGTGGCCGTCCTGGGCTCCAGTAGCTGAATGTAAACCTTGGTCCAGATGATGCCGATGCTTGTGATGACAATTCCATCTCTGACAGGGGAGGGGAAGTCTCAGAAGCAGCAAGTTCCCAAAGGCCATGTGAAGGCAAGCGGGTGGTAAGAGAGGGAAATCCAAATGAATGTTCCCACTGAGGGACCAGCTTCAGAGCATCCACATGTGAGAGAGGTCTCCCAACAGCACAGGCAGGAGCTCACACTTCATTAGGCCAGGAAGTCTCATTATGACATGCAAAGTCACAAGAAATTAGCTTCAGAAGTTTTCCCACTTGGGGAGTGAGTTATTTTGCATGTAAGGTGTGTGTATTTCTGTATGAAATGGAATTTTTTGCTTCTTTATGCAATTAAAAGATAACCTCTTCTGGTTTATAATTCATGGCCACTTTCCCAGCCCTGGTGGTGCATTAGGGAGAGGCCGATAGAGCTGCACTGGTGAAAAGGCTCTGGTCAAGCAACAGCAGATATTTGGTGGGAGCATCACTGTGGTATGACAATGTTTTACACTTCCAAAGAAAGAAGATGCAGTGCAAAATCAGTGTTTTGAGTGGTCTGTCTTGCTTCTACCATCCATTTATCTTGAACTTCTGTCTAGTTTTTTCAATTTTTAAGTCTTGATATTGACTGAAACTCTAACCCAGACTTGCTAGAACACAAGTAAGGCTGTCCTGGGTGCTGCTGCCAAAGCAGGAGTCCTGTTTTCAGAGTGTCTTACTGTGTCACCCAATTCAGAGCAGGAACTTTAATCAGAACCCAGCCAGCAGGGCTGTGAGGTAACCTCTGCTGCTGGAACTGCTCAGCCCTGCTGAGCTGGCACTTTTGGCATTTTATTTCCTTTTTATTTTAGTCTGACTATTAGGAAAAGAGTTTGTCTACAGCTGTAACAAACTCAGTCATATGTTTTATTCAGAACCCTTAGGACTGGCTTCCCATGACCTGCAGGAGCTGGCAGGGGACACTGCATTTCCCAGAGCATGTTCCCTTGGGACCAGCCACCCATGCTGCTCACTACTGGAAAAGGTTTGGCCAAAACTTGGGCTCGTTCCTGTGTTCACTGATGCTGGTGAGGAAGGGAATGAGCTCCTTACGAGTTTCATGTAGATATTGAAAGTGCGAGTGCAGAGAACAGAGGGTGGCCAATGGCTGGAAATGATGGCAAGCACTGATGTGCCAAGAGGTGGATTTCCAGGAGGGGCCTGTCAGAAAATACTGCCCACAGAAATATGGATGCTTCCCTGTGAACTCTATGATTTGCAAAACATACATATGAGTTTTACAGTATTTTCAATATGAACACGTTCATGTCTATGACCCAGAATATTTCAAGTGTGAGCTAAATTCTTTCTGGCTCACTCAGGGTTTTGACATTTGTAAGTCTTTGCTCGCTCTAGGAGTATTTTTAATGGCTTGTATTAATTCAAGGTGTCCCTTTATGAACTTAAAATTAAAAAAACTCCACTACCTTTTAATGACATTTCCATTTATTCAGAATTATTATTTAAAATCCTAAATTAGCATTCTGCTCTTCGATTCTGACAGAGCCATTATATTTTATACTACAAGAGTTTAGTTAATTTTAAGTTATTAAACCCCATTGGCTGCATGAAGTGAGCATCTTTAAGGAAGTTTCTGTAGTTCAGGTGCATTCCAATCAACTATGACTGCAAACTTAATTCAAAAATTTTGCCTATGTTGCTTTTTATCCTTATATGTGACAGTTATTATTCTGAGTTTCACTTTCTGGCCTGAGAAGTTAAATAGCAGCTGCACACAGTAACAGCAGTATGGGGAGCAACCTGTCCTGTGCAACACAGCTCTTCAAACTGAAGGCAGAGGAAATCACAGAAATAAAAGTAAGTCTTTTTTTCTGAAAGAGAAATTTAAAAGTTCATGATATAAGCTTTTCCTATATAGGAAATTAATTTCTTCCAGCAGCAATATGTATTTATTTTGCATGTAAAATAATTTTATTTTGATTTGCAAAGCTATTTGTTTCTTTCAGTTGTCACCTGGCATGACTTAGGTAACATTCCAATTTCTTCGTGAATTAAGGATGATAATTTCTTCAGACATTTGAGTAGGGAAACAATTTCAAAGCTGCTTATCTTACAAAGTGACAAATAGTAGGTGGGAAGGGCTTTGTATGGGTGGGGTCTAACAGTCCTAATTGACTGCAAAGGAGCACAGTGGGGATTAAAATAATGTATGCAAAATGGGTCAGAATGTAACGGGAAGTATGGACACTTTTCTCTTAAAACTGAAATTACACTTCAAGGGCAGCATGAATATCTAGCAATAAGCATCATTTTAAAGCCCTTCAGCTGCTGTGACTTCAGGTGAAATTTGCTGCAAGCTATATAGATCTGCTTTAATTATTTTTTGAATCTGCAAACTCTGATCATTTGCATGCATTGCTAATACACTTGTCTCCTGAAACCTGAGCTGCGCAGTTTGGGCTTTCCAGATTTATCAAGTGAAACAATTCAGCTAATATCACATTAATTTAATTAACTTTAATTTTAAATGACTTGCTGGAGCACCTAACAAATGTAACATCTCCAAGACATTTTAGCAGATAGCTGTGGCTTTGTTGTACGCTCTTGTCTTCATAGTGAGAAAACATCTTGTTAGCATGAAAGGCCCCTCACTACTTTAGAAGAGAATATTTTGTTTATACTCTAACGTTTGCCTTGATTGCCTGGCTGTCATTTCAGAGGTGCAAGAAAACAGCAAAAGTGCAGATTGGTGGGGGGCTGATATAATTTAACATCAGCACTGTTCTGCAAAGATCTCTTTCAATTTCAAGTGGTATTGATAATTTATCTCATGTTTGGGATATCCACAGGGAACTGTAACTTGGGATTGTGAGCACGCCCAGCTCCTGGACTGCAGTGGCTTCAGGAGAGATGGAGCTTTATTCTTGCTGAAAAAAGCACCAGGCTGTATGCAAGGTTGGTCCCAGAAAGGAGGGCAAATGTGGTACTTATTCTTCCATCACTTTTTTTTTAAAGATAAAAATAGTCCAAGGAAAATTCAAACTATCTAAAATCAGTCATCAGGTCTTCAGCTGTCCCATTGTTGATTCAATGTTTAATGTCAACTACTAAATATAGACCAAAATATTTTTATATTTATATGAACATATATATCTAAAATATATCTAATGGCTAAGGAGGCTGTCCTGTCTGACAGCAAGGTAGGTGCACTAAATATTTCAGAAATATAAATATAGTCTGTTCCAAACACTCACTTTACAATTGCAAACTGGAAAAAGTACCAGAGATAAGGCCATAATCCATGCGTGGACACAGTCAGGAAGATAAAGGCAAGAAGCTTGTATAGGAGCAGCAGTTTATTCACATTCACTTTTCATCATACATATACATTAAATATTAATAATACTGTATGAATATTCATCTCTGTTTAATATTCATTTATACACAGAAGTTTACAGCCGATCCCTTTAACTTTTGGTGCCAAAACCAGTGTTCAAAGGGTTGTGCTGCCATTGTTTCTGCAAAACGTTTACATTTATCTGCTGTAAAAGAGGCTGAATGGCACCGAAGAGTGTCGTGTTGAGTTTTAAAATGCCACAAATAACAGATTTATAGATTTTTCTAAATACATTATTTTACCTTGACAGCATTAATCATTCATGCTTCCTTCTTTCATTTTTCTACCTGCAATGGATTATTGAAACAGAAAATAACAACGGGAAAGGCTACAAGCAGTATCAAAATGTCAAGTTTGTACTTACAGTTGTATGTGCGTAGACAGGGTCAAGAGCCTCAATTATTTGTATATGTACACAGTGGTACTACATGAAAGGTTATGTCACCTGCAGCTATTTTCTTGCAGATTTAAATAGGACTGATATTCAACTCCACAGTCAGCCACTGACATGGAACATAGAATTGTAAAATACTATGAACTCTTATGTCAGGACCTAAAATACGAACTGGGTGATTGCAAGGTGTAGCTGTGGGCAATCCCATGTATTGCAGTGTAAGTCCTTTAAATTACTTTGTGTTATCCCTGACCTGTTCTTTTCATTTAAGCATAAGCCAGAACAACATGGAAGTACTTTCCAGGGAGAAGAAAAGCCCATTTTTGCCGTAGCATTTGCTTGGGTTTTGAGGGGTTGTGTGGTTTTCTTTTCTCTTTTGTCTTTTTTTTTTTTTTTTTATTCTTCGCTTGTTTTGATTTTTTTTTTTAATTTTGGTTCTTTTATACTTTATATTTTCATGAATGCAGGTGTGAAAATTTTATGTTAAAAAGCTTATTTTGCATATTATTTTAAAAGTTATTTTTCATAACCCAGGTATGATAATTTTAAAAAAGCCAAGAACATGTCTTGCATGTTAATGAAGTGCAAGTCTTATATCAAAACTGGCAGCAGCATTATTTGGAGTGGGATGTGTGGTGGAGCTAATCAGTATATTTTCACGGTGGAGGAAGGAGGAGAGAAGCTAATCAGTAGATTTTTTGCTGGTGATTTGCTTATTTAGGATATAGTTTAAAAAAAAAAAAAGAAGAAGAAAACAATAGCATGGAGTTTTCTTGACCAAGCTCCTTGTGGGTAATCCTCACTCTTTTGAAAGGTCAGCACGAGACCTCCAGCTCAGAAAGTCTTATTTTTGAAGAAGTGATTGATATAAAAGTACTTTATATCTTTAAAGCAACCTATTAAACCGGCAGTAATAATCATATAAATCAATATACTGGTACATCACTGATGTATGACAGCATGAGGGACACAGGTAAAATTGTATATTCAGCTTTGGCATTGACATTTGTGAATTCTTGAGAGTAACTTACTACTTCCATATCTTTAGCCTTAGAAAAAATAAAGCTTTACTGAAGGCCTAGCTGTATAACATTTATGTACTGTTAAGCTTGCTTTGATTTAAATTATTTATAGATAATGATATAATTAGCACTGGGAAATAACTATCTTAACAGACAAAAACATTTCAAAGAATAAATCAGTAAATTATTAGATATTAACATCAACCTCTCTATCGCTAGTCAGGTAACACAAACCAGATGCATATGCTGAATTAATAAAATTGTAATTGCAAATTTATTTTGAGACATACCATACACTCAGTAATTGTGCTAATTCATCTTACCAGTTTTTACACTTCTGCCAGTAGAAAATTCTGTTCATTTTTGGTTCTTGTCAAATCTTAAAATACAGATTTCACTGTCTAAAAGTACATTGGAAGTAAATTAAGGCATTAAATATTGCTGAATGAATATGATTTTTAGAACTTACTACTAAATTCTGTTGCACACCCAAGAGTTTGATCCCTTCTTTCTGGGAGGATAAACTTGGTCATTATTTCCTCTGGAGCAAGGCATTGCCATTAAATGACGCACTTTCCTCTGGTTTTCACCATTTTAGACTTTTTCTCCCCCATTATTTAATCTCTAGAGTTTTCTCATTCAATTATAAGAGATAATTGATTTTAATAAGTGCTAATTGTTCTGCAAAAATTCTTAATATGTATACAAATCCTTATATCCACACACGGAGGTATTCATGCCATAGAATTTAATATCAGTTCCAGGGAAATTACTTTGAGCTGCTTAACTGAAATAGCAATGACATGAAAATCCTGAGGGCTCGTGCTTACAAATATAGCAGGGAAAATAACTATATAAGTCAGGATCACTAATATCCAGGTGGTGCCTTTAAGTTTTAGGACCATAATTAGATCTATCTGATGGGTAAAATACCAGGGAAGGAGAATAGATGGTCAGAGGGAGGACTGAAAGAGGGAGCAGTGGGCACTCCTAGTTCGTCTTCCTGAGGGAGATGCCTTCAAAATGGGAGGTGCCTCCAGCAAAACTGACTTCCAGGGAAGGGTTTCTGCTTGGTGCACCAGAGTAAGCCCTGGGACACATGGGGCCAGGGTGGCCAGGGCTGGGAGCACTCCTGCCTGGTGTTCATTGTGGGGTCCTGCAGCCACTGCCTTCTGGTGGGTAATTTGGCTCCATGCTGGCTATCTGGGGAGGGATTATTGTGGGAGGTTTGGGGGTTTTTTTTCCCATGCTTTCTTTCCTTTTTTTCCACATTTTCTGCAAGAGCAGGTTTCATGAGTCATGTTAAAAATATTTGAATACCAGGGCACGACTGATTGACCATGAAGAAACCTCCTCGTGATAGTCAGTATACTCCAAGTAATAATGTAAGTGAATAATGTTTTACAGTCACTTTGCATCAGTCTCTTCTTCCAGGTCCAATCCATCTGTATCCAGTTAGAAAGGACTCCTCCAAGGCAAGTTATTCATGGGTTCTTCCCAATTCCCCTCTTTAGATCCTGTAAACAAATCCAATCACTGGCTGTTTAACATTTTTATTACATAAATTCTAACATGCAGCAGAACATTACTGGGTATTGCTAATAATGGTGTGCATTTCAGATGTATTCTCTTTTTGTCACAAAACCCCTTAAACCATATTCTAATAACTGTGTATAAGATATAATTGGAAAGAAACATCACATTCAACAACCAAAAGAAATATCTCTGTAGTGCTTTTTGTTGTTTCTGTTTTCATCTAAAGTATCCACCAGGCATTTCAGTTCCTTCAAGGAAAAACAACCCATGTCTCCTGTGATAACCCAAACGTGCAGACATGCTGATAAATAAGATACATTTACAGTTCTTTTATTACTGTATTCTATGACAAGATCAAATAAACAGTATTTTGTGGAATATTACAGCTTACAAGAAAGCTAAGCTACTGTCCAAAGATGCTGAAAAATTCCAGTATAAATACACTTTATTTTCAGCTGGCTCATGGATGATTAGGGCATCCCAACACTTTGACAATTTTCATATAATACTATGAAGAATTTCATGATTTCCCTTCATCTTAGTGCTGCTGCCAGCTCAATACATCTTTTTCTAGTAAAAATTATACAAATCTGTGGTTTTTACTTTTCTCATACACCATAAATCCTCAAGATAGTTTCATATACGTTAACTACAATCTTTCTTCCCCCCACCTCCCCTCCCTGGGGTTCAACCAGCAAAACCTCAGATATATTACAGAAGAGGAGCAGAACATAAGGAAACATCACTTTGGTGAGATTTGAGGAATTTCTATTTATAAATATCTACCTGTATTTCTTTCACATAAACAATAGTGAAAGACCAGGAAAAGGTTGGGTCATCAACTGGCATCTGTTTCTCTGCATGAGATGTCCCAAGAGAATAATATTTACTGAGCAAACATGAGTTACATGATGGACCATAATGTGGAGTTTTCAAATTGTCTTGGCAGCTGTTCACCTGTTGAATAGCTCTGTGACTTTTTGAGGAATTATTTGCTTGATCCTGTCAAGGCGAAAGAAAGAATTTTGATATATACAAAAAGCCATCTACGCTTTTCTCTTCAATAATTTCCCGTCACAATATACTCATTTATGAAGCCTGACTTTACTGATGAGAAGGGACAGGCAGATCTTTGGCCTTAAGAGTTTGGCTCTGCCTTTGTTTTAGAGGACTTTCTTTGGGTTAGATCTCTGATTTTTCCTGCTTTGCTTATCCTCAAGATATTCCCATTGCTCCCTGGGCCTCCTGGCAGCCCAGCTGCCATGAGCCTGGTTATTCCTCTGTTAGAAGGAAGGTGTTTCTTACAACACCCAAACCCTGTGTGCTCTCCCCATCCCTTCCCATGGATCCCACTGACCAGCTCTCCAGGAATCATCATGGGGGGGTCTGTCCAAGGGGGTCACCCTCCAGCTTCCTTCCAAATTGGTGGTGATGCTGGGTGGACATGCTGGGGTCCCTGCCTGGCCCCTCTGCATATTGGGGAAGAAAATCCAAATACAATTTAAATGCTGTAAAACTGGGAATCCCACCAAATCTCATTTCCCTGGTGTTCTCTTCTGCTCTTCTCCTTTTTAACTTTACCACCCATAGTGTAAATTATTATGAGAAAAGGCTAGCAGAAGAGGATAATACCTTTTTTTAGTGTGCCACTGCCTGCCATTTCCCCTGTTTTTCTTTACTCATAGGGGTTTATTCTCATTTAAAAATTCTATTTACTGTCCACTTATGCTTCCTTTCTCTCTGAATTTAATTTTTAAGTGCTTTGATTATTTGAGCAATAAAATTTCCTTTGTGTGGGTCAGGGGTTTTTTTGGCATAAAGAGAAGCTCCTTGTAGCCTATCCCAGTAAGAAGATTTTTGCATGCAAGGAATAGTTACTATGTTTTGAAAAACAAAGACATGAAAAATACCCCCCAGTTCAGAGTGCAATCAGACTGTCTGTTCCCACGTTGAGGGCTAGCTGTGTTATCCACCCAACTACCACAACTTCAAAAGGCATTCAGAATGCAGAATATAATTTACTCTTAATTTGTACTTAAAAAATTTAATCCAGATTAAATGTAGATTAAATGTCAAAGATGGAAACAAATCTCTCACTGGAGAAAGGTTTGCACTTTGGATACATACCTTGAAGCTGATCTGTGTGAAGTCCTCAGAAATGATGGTGAGAGTCCCAAAAGCTTAAAGATGTCATTGTGCAGGATGATGACTCTGAGACTGACATTCTGCAAAGAACTTTTTGAAATGCACCAAAAAGCTTTTCTTCTGTCCCTGAATCATGTTGTGGGTCCAAACTGGCTCCTAAATTAGGTAGGCACATCTGTTGACTTAAAACATGCAATCTGCACCTGGAAGAGACTAAAAAAATTATATTTCTAATTTTGACAAATAGTTATGTTTTGTTCTCTCTGCCATGAATTAGGGCACACTATCGCTCTTTGTTTCTAGCAAGTAACTGAAGTATTATTAAGATTTTCTTTCCATTTCTTAGAACTCCCCAGGGTCTATAGTTTTCTTTGCAGAAACTGTTGCCATTAAATATGCTGTATGTCAATGCAGCAGTGAGGTGGTTAATTTTGACTGAATATTATGCTATATAACCACTTGGCATTTAACTTGAAAAATGACTTTCTGCTTCACCTGTCAGCAGCCCAGTTCTCATCAAATAAGTGAGTGAGAAAAATTTTTAAATTTCAATTTCCTGATGCTATTAGACACTACTTCTTCCATACTTAAACAGTTTAGCAGTGCATGTACATGTTTTGGTATTCATGCCATGCATCACACTACATGCTATTACAATAGCTTTTTTGTTTAAAGGGTAAAGAGATGCATGGATCTTTATCTTGGGGTTAGGAAAATGTATTGCAGGAACATGGCCAATCAGGTTTCTGAATAACTTTGTAACATAGTACCATAACCCTGGTGCAGTGCAAGGAATTTAAAATACTAGGTGCCTATGAGTCCACAGAAAGAAAGCATTCTAGATGGAGACACCAGCACAGCAATCCTGCACTGCACTTCCTCAGAAAACCGGTGCCTCATGGAGTATTCATCTATTTTAGTCTTTCAGCTGCCAGACACATAATTCTGATAAATCATGCAAAATAATTTTTTTTGCAATTTCAGTATATTTTAGAGATTTAAATCATTGTAACTTAACATTAGTGGTAAGTTTCCTTTGTTTCCATTTCCAATACAAGACCAGTTTTCACTGACGGCTAATATATCCCCAAACAGTAAGTACACTGCATTGGGAGAGGGAAGGCATTGAGAGAAGGAATCAAATTAAATTTCCCCATTTCATTTTCATTTCTTATGCTTCTTCACACCATTTTCCCTTTACCACTACCAAGGCTGGAGACATTTTACTCAGGGGAAAAATGCACCATCTCTGCTGAATTTCCTTTTAAATTTTTGCATTTTTTTAATAAAATGTATAAATCCATAGTTATAAAGTAACACATCAAATATCATTTGAAATAATAAATATGAGCAGGTGTCACTAAAGTCAAAGTCATTATTATTTGTTTATTCATTTGGTTAGTCTTGACAATTGAGTCAGTACAGTGGGTTACAGAACAGTAC
>NW_008239324.1:13137646-13189586 GCF_000691975.1 Corvus brachyrhynchos
ATTTACTGTCTTAAAAATAGAAATATAGCAGCCAGGTGGTACTTAGGGATCCAGGGGTGAAAAATACACACTGGTATTTTAAGGCATTCTTACAGTAAAAAAAAAAAGCAGTGTCAGGGTAAATTTTATTACTCTTCAAGAAGTACCAAGTTATGGATTGGATTAATATGTCTGGTATTTTCATTTTATTGTAGTGTAACTTTGCTAAAATAAAGAAAGTTTCATCAGCTTGAACATAAAGCCCAACCATGAATGAGGCCCAACATTAAAAGAACTGCAGAACTGCCAGGTGTTTTTTAAGTGCCTCTATTCCTGGTAACACTCTTCAGGGGCTTTAGTCTTTCCAAAAATGTGTGTTTTCCCAGCTTGCAGCTGATCTCCTGAAGCTGTGGAGGAGAGCAGCCCCAGCACATGACTCTGCTTGGAGCACCACAGGGATCTTCTGCCTTGTTGTAGGTTTGTGGGCACAAACCCACATCTGGGAGAGAGCACAGTCTCCTGAACTTTTGATATGAATTTGTAAGAAAGCAAGGTTGTGTGAGAATATTAAAAATACCTTGTACCATGTGGAAATAAGTATGGTGGTTTAGAGACAGTGACAATAGGAACACCATGCCCTTAGGGTTGATTACAGTTTGCTCCCAAATTTACAGGAATTATTATTTAATGAAACAGCAGTAGACACTTCTAACCTGTGGGTAAATTAATATACTGCTTGCAACTGAATGTTGGATTTATTGCTTGCCCTGGATTTACCCTGTGGTCATTGAGCAGGCCTTGCCCTTCTTCTTCATCCCTGGCAGCAGACAGTGGAGTACAAGATATCCCCTTTAGTGGGCTGATTTTTCCCCACAGAAATATCTGCTCTGCTTTCCTAGGTTGAGAAATGTGGAAACTCATCAGTAGGTGTGGCATTCTCTGTGTAAAGTAGAACACATTTTACTATGCTGATAGAAATGAGATTTATTTTTTTCTCTTCTACATATGAATATACACAAGTTTAGGATTATGTTCTATAGGGTCTGCACATGAGCATAGTAGGGTTCTTACAGGACTCCACATCCTATGGACAGTTACTTCTGCTGCTGTCTGTGATCAAATATCATATCCATGTGGTGGGTTTTGCTCCTAAATCCTCAAGGGAAGGGTACGAGCTCTACAAACAACCTCCTCAGAAGATCATCTGCATTAAATCAGTGAGTGGATTGAAAATTGCATCTTCCAGTGTCAGCTGGATGCTCCAAGGTTGACAGAAGTACTGGGATTGTGAGGCCATGGACAGCTTGAGGAGTCCCTGTTCAGCCCCTGCACAGGTGAGGGTCTGTGACAGCTGGACACTGCTTCTTTCCCAAGAGCTTATAGGGCTCCATTTGGAAGTGACCATGGGGGACAGCAAAAGTGACACAGAGAGATGAATTGGTTGTCTTCAGTCCCAGGGTCAGGGCAAAATAGGACTGGTGTAACCAGAAGAGTGAGAGCAAAAACTTAAAGCAACAAGGTGCAAAAATCATTGTGCTATCCCAGTTGGAATCTCTGGCCAAAGAAAATGTCAGTGTGGTGTTGCACCCATGCCAAGCAGCTCTTCTGGGAGGTGGCTTCATTAGCATTGGCTTTGCACTGCTCAAGGCACACAAACGGATGCTTCCCTTCCTTCCCAGGGACTGTGGAACTCACCAAAATAATGTTCCACATGCCAGCATGTCCTGCAGAGGCCTGTGGAGGGATGATAATGGCTGTAAGACTTGTCAAAGTCTAATTAGTTACTCACAGAAGAGAGATCTCAATTTTTTTGGCCGAATCCCTTTTGTTTGGAAAGATCCCAAACCCCTGCTTCCTGGGAGCTTGCCTTCATTCTTAAATCCTCAAAGGGCTGCCCCATGGGATGACAGATTTTATTTTTAATTTTTTTCAATAATATTCTGCTTTACAACAGGATTTTTTTTTCAAGGTTAGATAAATGATAATTAGAATTGAGTATGTTCTAACCCAATGGGTTGTATGGGGTGTTTCCTCACTGGCCCCCCTCCTGGCAGCACCAAGGGGAGTGAGTTCATATATCACTGCAGAAAGCTTACAAGTCCCCTTGAAGCATTATGAAAATTGCTCTGCACAGCTATTTTGTTTCTGAAAGACAAATTCTGTGCAAAAGGTAAGAGACAACAGGTGAACAGATGTGGTGCTGTTGTGGCAGTGCAGGTCTGTGCATCAGCTCCTGTACACATGGTGAGAGCATCAGGTGAGTGTCAGCCAGCCCTGCCTCCTCCTGCCCTCCAGCCATAGATAAAGAAATTCAGACAGAGAAATGCACAAATACCCTTATGCAAAATCCCAGCCAGCTGAGGCTTTTATTCAGATTCATTAGTCCCACCTGCTCAGATTCCTTGAAACGACAAGAATAGTACTTTCCACCCCAGTTCCTGTTGATGGCTGAAGCCCCAGAGGCTCATTGAGTGAATGGGACCCACCTTGGGATAGAGACCCCCAGATCTGCTGTGTGTGGGGTCAGCTCCTGTGGGAACCTGGGGCAAGCCTGCCCTGAAGGGTTCAGGGTCAAAATCTAGGTTGTCTGGATTCACAAACTTTCAGCTGGAGGGAAAATGGTTACAAGTGCTCTGATTCCCTCTCAGTGCAGTAACACAGGGAGAAAGACCATATCTCCAAACTCGGTTGTCATCCGTTAACATCTCATCCTCCACAAATTTCTATAATCATTGGAGGGTATTTGCAAATATTTAAAAATGCTTTCTCTTCCTTCAGGAATTTTTATATTGGGTTTTATAGAAGGTTTATAATAGAGCAAATAACAGTTTGGATGAAATTCTGGGAATTCTTCTGTAGTGTGCTTCTGCATGATAATCATTATGAGATTGCTTCCCCACTGCTTGTTTAATGCAGCTGTCCAAGTTTTGTATTTACTGGGAATCCAATTTGTTTTAAGAAATTAACAAAACAAATACTTAAAGTACTGTGCTGAACCTATCATAAAGTTTTTATTCGTTTTGGTGAGAAAGAAAAAAAACATTATAGTTTTCATGGAACAGCATTTGAAGCCACACTTATGAAATTGAATCCCTACCAAAATAATTTGCTCATGTTAATACAGTTGTCGTATGGCATTGAAACAATTATTCTGTTGGTTTTGTCTCCAAATTGTGTCAAGCTTTGCTGTGGCAGTGGGCAAATATCTGCTCAGAGAGGCAGGCTGGCTGCTTAGCTAGAGCAACAATGCCGTGACCTGCAGAGATGCTGATGGGACTGTGTGATCCTCAGATCCAGTGACAATATTTATGGTCCTCAGAGGAAGGAGTGCCCTGGCACTCACAGACAGGGCTGCCAAGTCCTGCTGTCCCTTCTGTAGCCCAGCACATGAGATAATATCTGTGCTCTTCAGGGCAGGCACTGTTACTCCCTGTGATCTTGGTCACATCTCTGAATGTCCTTTGCTTAAAAGCATTGGGGAAAAACCAGGTCTCTCTGGTGACAGGAACACTGAGCATCTTGTACTGGGCTTTCCAGCTCATTGCTCTTTCCATGTGGCCTCTGGAAAACTTCCTCCAGCTCAGTGGTGACTATAACTCTGCAGCAGGTCCTGGTGACTTGCTGTGCTGGGAGTCATTGCAATCCCCCCTGTCAGCCCCAGGACCTGCTGCACCAGGGTCTGGTTCTCTACCTCTCTCCTCTCAAGACTGTGCAGATTTGGGTCTTTTTAGTCATGTGCAGTTGTAGGATCAGTTTCTCCCCAGAATAGTCTGTCATTTGCTACCAAATTCTGAGCTCTCTCTGCAGGATAACCAGAATGGCGAGCCACCCCTGTTTTTCCCAGATATCTGCTGGCATTTTTAAAACCAGCATGTGTAATTGTGCTCCTAAAAGCATGGGTAAAGGGTATCTGAGAAGTCCATTGGTTGTTATTATTGTTTCTTTTTTTAAGGAGAAAATACTTGCTAATTGTAAAAATTCAGAGTTGAAAAGTAATACTTCGTACCAAGCTTTTCAGGTAGAAGGAAGGTCCTGGATCTTGGAGACCTCCAAGCTGTTGGATGAGATTGGTGCCAAGCTCATACCCAGTAGGTTACATTTGTCTGTTCTTGGCAGCCCATGCTTTTTATTTCAGTTTTAAAGTATTTTAAAAAATAAAATAAAAAACAACAAAAACAAACCTCTAGATCTCACCTAACACATGTTTGTAAACCTTGCACACTTGCTTCCTTATGGATATCTCTATGCTTGATCAGGCAGCCAGGGCAGTACCCATACATTGGACTCTGTTTTTACAAGGGTAAACAATGAGCTGTGAGGCAGCAATGAGCTACAGGCCCTTGAGAAGAAGGCTTTAATTCTACCCAAATTTCTCTCACACAGTAGCCAGTCTGTGGCTTCAGAATATGAACCCTGTGCCAGTGAAATTAGCAGGGCATGTCCATGGAGCCCTTATCACACCCCACAGGTAGAGTAGGGGGGTACAGGCAGAGGCTGTGGAAGAGCAAAATGTTGGGTACTGGTTGTTTACAGCTGTGATGGCAACAGACATTTTCTTAAGGGAAAGGATAGGGCCAAAGGCAGGATGTGCAACTGTTGATTCAGCTTTGCCTTTTGGGGAGGAGGGGAGGTTGGAGGGCCTTTTTTGCTTCTCACTGCACAGGGCAGGGGAGCACGTCCTGGGCTGAGCCACCCCCTGGACCTCCCCAGAAATGGAGCAGGGTTGCACTTCTGGTAGGAGGGGTTATGTTTGTTAGTTTGTTTTTTACCTTTTTTCCTTTTTCCCCCTCAGTGATGCAAACTGCATTAGGCTTTCCAGCTGCTTGTTGTTTCACATCTAGAAAAACTTCACTGGGCAGTGAAGGGGTGAAAAAAGGTGTTCTGGCAATGAGATGTCTCACTGGTTTCTGGAACTGGGACTTTAAAACCTTTCTTAATCTGGTGGCTGAGTGTCTGAATCAGAATAGGCAAATGTCAGATAATTTCGCTGCCCGTCTGAAACAACAAAACATGCTTTGGTTTAAAACTAATCCACAGCGCAACTCACCTTGCTCCAAACTGATTTGAGTCACGCATCTGTAACATTCCTGGGTCTACAAATACCTATGACTTCTGGATCAAATTGTTTGTATGTTAATTTATCCCAAACTGCTAACACAGCTACGTCAGCATTGTCAGTTTGCTCCTCTCCTTGGAGGAATGTGCAGTACAAAAGTTTTATCCCTGTGATGCTGACAGGGATGTGATCCCACCCTCCGCAGGGCTGCTTAATAACTCTCTCGCTATGTTGTGTGTTGGATGCTAACAGCAGGAAGCATTATTTTAGAAGATTTAAATTAGCAGATTTTATTTACCACACCAGTATTCTCACGAGGCATCTCACTTCTATCTAAAAGGGTTTTAAATTATCAGCTTTTATTTATTACAATGGTATGTTCCTGATTTATCACACTTTCCTGCGTCTTATTTACTCAGACCAATATGGCATAAAAATAGCTGTGTAATATAGAGAACTCAGAAACACTCGTGAATTTTCTGAAAGCAGGGAGGAATTGCAAACAGTTGAAAATATCACAGAAACATTAACTGATACAACTTTTGAGTCCACTTTTGACTGTATCTGCTATTGAAAGCAATGAGGACAAGAGGACCTAATTTAACAGCTTTGCCACTGCTAATGAAAGCAGGGTTTGAATTAAAGTCTAAAATTTAAGGCTACTGCAGCTGTCTTTAAGACTCTAAGTTAAAGCTATACCAGTTGCAAGACAAACTGATAGGAGCTTTTGGGCTTTGTGTCATTCAGGAGACTGATGTCTAGTTTCAGATGTCATTTCAGTTAGATCCCTCTGTAAAGAACATTTAAGAGTATCTCATTTTACTTTTTTCATCTCTGTAACTGCTTCACTTTTTTTTTACTTACAGAAACATCAAAAGGAATTCAGGCTCACTTGGTCATAGTCTGGACATCAGGTTTTTATAGGAACAAAGAAAGATATGGTGCGCCCTTCACACATGCTCATATTAAAAATTTATTAGGCAAGTTTCAATATCTTTCAATTATTAGGCAGATTTTAAGGCTCTTCTAAGTGGTACAGTAGTAGCAAATGCCAGCTGATATTTTATAGAAATATTCCAAATAAAAATACCATTTGATTGTAAGGGGGAGCAGAACCTCCAGGAACATATCTTCATTTTTGGTAGTTTAGTCCACAGTAGCAAAAACCACATTGTACCAATCAGATATTTAATGAGCCTCTAACTCCATTTCTACCTTATCCCAAAGGTATAGCAAATAGTGCTGCTTTTTTAAAATATCAAGAAAACATCATTTGCTCTAAAATGTCCCTAAAAGCAGGTCTAAATTGCCAATAAAGGCTAGGTAATTGTATCAGCATGGATCAGAAAGCATTTCTCAGAACTGATGAAATAGTTTGCGGTATTGCAGAACCTGAATGATGCTCTCTGTACATTACACTGGAAATATCAAAGACTGGTCTCAGTTTAATTTGCTCACTAGTGTGTATTTTGGATTCTCAGGAAATATTTCTTGCTAATGTCATTCTGTTTTTCTTCAAATGTAATTTGTTTGGGTCAGACGATTTCTGCCATGGAGGGTTCACTTGGAAGAACTTTTTTTGTTTGGTTTTCAATTACAGAATACTATTTTTCCAAGAAAATTGCATGTTTTAAAATTCTCAAATCCTGTATTCTTTACTGTATTCAAGATTTTAAACATTTCAAATTTGAAAAATAATAATTTGCAAGATTGTTGCCCAACTTATCAGCTCTTTCTCAGTAGTTATACAATCATTTGACAACCAAACACACATACAGTATAAATATTTAAGAAAAAGTAAATTCCATTAAGCTGCAGTGTGATAGATGCAGTAGTAGGTACTTATCTTTGAAATATTAAACTCTAGACATTTATATCTGTACAAAAAAGAGTTTCCTGCCATTTGATGAGAATTATGTGCCTGGCACTAATAAAATATTAAACTCCAATTTAAAAGATAAGTATCTTACCCACTTTTTTTCATAATAAAACATTTTACAGTGCATATGAGAGCTAATATGCATCAGAATTTCCATACAATACTGTATTTACAAACTTTTATGAAAGTTTTGTGTCTGCATTTATTAGTTGCTTTCTCTATTTAAGCACTTATTATTTCATATAATGACATTGTGTGCTTCAATAATGCATGATAGAAGGTATACAAACAGGCTTTATTTTTTGCAGCAGAGTTTTCTTTTGTTACAGGCGACTGGTGCTAGTTAATTAAATGTAGATAGCCCCTGAAAATTGCATTATCCTTTTCTGTCCCTATTATATAAATTAATGTCAAATTGATGCAATGCTTCATGTTTAAAATAATAGATACATGTGTTAAAAATTATAGCCTGCAGTTTTCTTGTTTGACAATGCATTATTTTCAACTGGAAATGTCAGTTTCTAACCTTCTGTCCAGAATACTTTGCAAAGGGCAGTAAGCATTAAGTGTTAGTTATCAAATATAGTGTCTTTGAAACATCAACAATACTATTTGTAGAGGAAAAGTCATAATATAGAGACTTTCTGCTTTGAAAATAATCTCATAAAATTAAATGTTCAACAGACAGTTATCAATAAAATGAGAAGTTCCTTTGAATGAAGAAAAGTCACCTTTACCTGCAGGTGGATTTCAGCGTCACCTGCTCCATTTTCAGCAAGTGGCTCATTTGCCTTTTCTTTCCCAACTCTTTATATAAAAAAGTGAGAATTAAATTCTACTTTTTTTTTTTTTTAAATCTCAGGTATCACCCCTCAAAATCACCTGAAAGCTGCAAAAGCATAAATATATTTGTCATTGTCCTATCAAACTTCACAATCTCCCAGCTTTGCTTCACTACCTCAGTTGAGCGATGTCATATTGATGCCATTAAAAGAAGTTGTGCAGTTAGGGTGTTTTTTCCTGTTCTCATAATTATCCTCTTTTTCAATTTACAAAAATATTTCATTAGACTCTTTGTACTACAGCTTTTTGTATTGTGATCAATGTCAGTAGACAACTCTGCCTTTTTTTAATTACTGAACTGGGTGATTAGAGTTAATAAGCTATGAGATGTAAATACTGCCATTTCAAATAAACAAGAAAGCACTTAGAAACCAAAACAAAGCCTTTCACTGAACTCAGGCACAACATCCTCTGAGAGATGTGTGGCATGAGTGATTCAGTATATTACTTGCTGTAAAGAAGGATGCACCTTGTTACTTTAAACAGCAAAATCCAGCAGCAAGTTTTCAGGGTTTGAGATATTCTTTTAAAAGGTGCAGTTTAAAAACTACCATATTTTCAGATCACAAAGGTCTTTTGTTTATATTTTCTACTTTCCAACCAAAGAGACAGTCATTCTCCCATAAAAATACTTTACAAGAACAGCTTTGGTTTTTACTTTTCTTCTGTAAAGCACACTCCCCCCTGCTCTCAAAGGCAGCAAGTTTCCACAGAGCTATCCACTGGTGCTGTTACAAAGCAGAAAACCTTTCTGTGTGTATGTAGTCTGTAACAGTCAAGATATGGCATATATAAACTTGGAGTTTGGGTTCAAAACTAAGAAAAACTGGTTTTTAGAACAGTAGGTGCATGTTGGTATAACAAGGAAATTTCCTTCCACCTTATGGATCCTTATATTTCTTCCTGCAAATTCTGCAAATATGGATGGCAAGATCCATATACTTATGTCCTTGTGCATCACTAATAACTTTACTGGCTTGTTTTTAAATCAGTTATATATATTGAGTAAGAGTTAGTTAATTGTAAGATGTATCCATTTTTGCAGTTTCTGATGAACTTTCCATTAATGTCCTTAATGCCTATTTTTACTCTTTTCAGCAGGTACCTATTAACATTGCAGTGCTTTGTAAACTCCTTAATAATAAAGAAAACATGTTATGATCATAAAACAGGGGAAATGGTGCCTAATTGCAGCCAGGATAAACTGCACTTAATATCTGTTGTCAACAAAGCAATTTGCCTGACGATATCTTTAAATCCTTTCCTTAAATTGTTTCCAGCACAAATTATTTTAAATGGTTACTTTCAAGAGCCCATTCCAAAGAGCTGCCTTTAAAAATAAATAAATAAATAAATAAATAAATAAATATGAAAAGCACCCCAACAATTAGGTAGGTCCGTGTTAGCAGGCTGAGGATTTATTTAGTTGTTTTTCGTGGAGGTCTCTGCGCTCACTTTGCCGAGGCTGCAGCAATACCCTGAGAGCAGCGAGCGCTGTGTGATTCCATTAGCGCGGCTGCCCAGTGCTCTACGAGGTTACCTGGCTGCTGCCCCGGGCACTCCTGGCACCCACAGTGCGCTGGGACAAGGACCTGCTCCTTCCCTGCAGCCTCTGGATGAGGGGCAGGGCCCCCAGGAGCTGGGGCCGGTGCAGTGCATGGTTCTGGCAGTGCACGGTTCTGGCAGCGCTTCCCCGCTGTCGTGGGTCCCTCCTTGGACTGCGGCTCTGGATCTCAAGGGCTGCAGCATCACTCTTGCAACTGGGGAGTTTTCATTTCTACCCTTCTTAAATCTTTCTGCATTGAGATTTCAAGTCAAATGTGTTTCAGCACACTTTTCCTGAGAAGGCAGATTTACATATGCATTAGGTTCATTTTATCGGAGTACACACACAGCAATGACACATCTCATTGACAATGTGCTGTCTGATGGATAACTCCGTACAAAACACATATTTGAAAGGAAAATTGGAGGAGGAATAGGATTAAGAGTCTGTACATAAGTGACATCATGTTTTGTGAAGATGAACTGCAGGAATGTCTTGCCCTACTGCATAGTCTTGGATTATTCAAAGATCCAACAAGTGTTTTGTGAGTGTAAAAAACTCCTTGCTGCCCACCATCATCAGGCAGAAACTGCTGGGACCAAGTCTGGCCATATCTGAAGCCACTATATGCTTTATTTAATAATGAAAATACTAAAAAAGCTTAATCAAACTTTGATTTTCAGTGCCACGTTGCCGCATGGGACTAACTCCATGTCCAGGCACGGCAGGATTGTGGCTCTTTCTCTTCAAAGGTGAGCAGCAGTGCTTAAATATTGTGGTTTAATTGTGTCCTGAGTCCTGGGTAACAACATCATTTCCAGCTGGGTGGCTGCTGTGGTCCACCTGCACGTCTCTCCTGCCAGGCTGGTGATGGGCAATTTGCTTGTCTGGAGGGAAGTGGGGTGGGAGCTGGCACAACTTTGGTGGCAGTGGCCACTTGTCAGCTTTATAGGGTATCAGTGGCTAAGAGTTGTGGAAGATTTTAGATGCCAAAGTGTGTGTTCTAACATTCCTTTGAGAGGAATGTCCATATACTGCCAGCCATCCTTACTGTACTGCACAGGCTTCTTCCTACTTTCCTTCTTTTCTCCCTTTCTGTTTCTTGATTGCAAGGATTTTTAATAATTTAAAATATATGCTGCTCTGACTCAAGGTAGACAGTTCCTTCTCTATGTCCATGGAAAGAAAAAGAATTACAAAGGAAAAGTATAAATATAATGCAGTGGTTTTTCTAGGGGAAGACGAATTGCTTCTGGGATTTATCACCATCACCAAGGATGAATGGGGCAGCACCACCTCCAAAGCCCAGAACTGCAACCCTGAAAATCCGTGGCATCAAGCTCAGCAACCTTTTCAGGCTTTTCTTGGACTGGTCACCCCGGATGTTCCCTTGTTTATTTTTCTGCTGAAGGAAGATGTTACCCATCCTGTGCCAAACCTACAAAATAAAAATGTCTGATTAATTTCATGTAGACTCTGATCTCTGCTTTGTGGTAATGGTGTTTTCTGTGGAGATAACCTTGGTCACACTCAGGTGTGTGACTGCACCCACTGCACGTGACCTGAGCTACACCTTTGCTGCTGGTTCCTGCTGGTCATAAGTGAAATCTTGCACAGAAGTGCACTCCAGTACAATTTTACCTTGGGAGTGAAAAATGCTTGGATTCCATCTTGGCTTGTTCATTTAATGTCTCGGTGAGATAGTACATATCTTTGAATTCCTACCTCAGGTTTTCTCTCTATAAAATGGCACAATAATACTGTCTCTGTGCCTTTCAAGGAGAGTCTTCTAAGGATCTGTTAATAAATGTCAGTGATGCACTTTAGAGATCCTCTAAGGAGTATCTGTAGAAGTATACTATGAATTATTGACTCTCTCTTTCTGACCCACTCTCTAGCACACATTCACACTCCTGAAATCCCTTAGAAATAAGGTGCTGGCATCATAGCTTTAAATTACACTGGTTTATGCAATAGTAAGCTCTTAGGCACCCAGCTACATGTATATATATATATATACACCCTAACCCTAACCCTGTCTTTGATGGGAAAGTTGGCTAGTTGGGCACTAAGTAGGCAGATTTTTTCAGTTATAAACCAAACTCTTACAGAAATAGGAACCTCCACCCAACCCAAAAGAAGGAAAAAAGTCAACATCTAAAATGAGGCCGGAGTATTGACTGTCTTTTAAAATATATCTAATTCTTGGATACTGCACAAAGCCCCAGTAGCCCACTAGGGATCTGGGGGACTTCCAGGACTAGGAAGGACCATGGGAGAAAAATGCTTCAACTTCTTCATCTCATGGGGAGGTGGGGGAGAGGAAACAGCGATGGCAGATATTGTTCATGTGAACCAGCTCATCCTGGTGAGCACTACAGTCCAGTTGCCAGGAACACCTAAGAAACTACACAGCTTTGGTCATGGCTTAGGGTTTCTGATTTAGGGGGCTGTGCAATATCACAGCAGATACCTCAGAGTCTGACTTCAGGATGGGGCTCAGCATTATCCTCAGCCTATCTCCAAAGATGGGCTCTAATTTCAGATTTGTCATCCATGGTTGGTTGAGGGTGTTTATGACCTCTCCAGATCAGCTGGATGTGTTGATTTACATGAACAACAGAGCAAAAATTTTCATTTGAATCCTTTTTTATATGTTTGTGTGTGAAAAAAAGAGAATCAGCAATACCAAAATATTTTTAAATTCATCTTGGCTGTGCTAGATTGTTCACATAAAGAAAGGTTAAAGAAATCCAGAAAATTTCTTGCTGTTTCACCCCTGCGTTTTCCAACTATGTCATTTCACTGCCTTCATTTAGCATTTCATCCAGACATTTTCAAAACAGATAATGTTGTTTTATTTTGCTTGACTTTGTTCTGAATTTTCCTTCTAATTTTTAATTTTTTCTTAAATTTATTTTTATTCTAAATGAAAAAATTGTTTAAAATAAATACAGCACCTTTATCCTGTAAGGATTACTTTCCTTCTCTTCCAGTTTAACAACAAGTTGGGGAAAAAAAGATTGACCTCACTCAACTGAAGTTTATTTTATTACTCTAGGCCTGTTGTGGAGTAAGAAACCTCATGTACAGGCATGGTTGTCACCTCACCTGTGACCTTGCCTGGGTCAAACCACTCCTGTGGAAGGGAGGGAATAAGGAAGAGATGAAGAAGGGATGGACTAGTAGGAGAGATCCCTGAAGAGGTCAGCCAGCAGCATGGGATGTCCTCCCAGCATTTGGGGATGGGAAAGGAAAGGCTGATGGTGAGACCACAAAACCCGGGCTGCTGTAACCAGCACCAGCATTCACTGACATCTGTACTTTTGTGCTAAATTTTGGAGGAGGAGAAAAAGAAAGGATCTCTGTGCCTTTCAGCCTTGATTTATAGGTGGTATTGTTATCTATCTTCATTTGGTATACATTTTTAAGAGCCTCTATATGAATTCACCTAGGTCTCTGTGCAGCTTGAGGCACTGCTCCAAGGAGAGCCCCCTCCTCCCTGTAGAGTGAGTTGATTCTGGAAAAGATTGTTCCTAGAAGGAATCACAATCTCATCAGATAAAGGGTGGATATTTAGGTTTTGCTTGTTTGAGATACTTGAACCTGACAGGTTGGCCTGGCTTGTGCAGGAAATCAGTTTGGCTTTTATGGGTGCTCCTGCCTTGGAGAAGATGTCAGAATGATTGTAGGCTATTAAAGACAGTCTAATATACCTTAAGGTTAACTCACACACTGATGATGAGTATCAGGATTTCCATAATTTTTTGGCAAGCATCCTTTTTATTTATGTAGCCAACTATTGATATTCATAGCATAAAAACCGGTTATTCAGCTAAAACCTCTGTGCAATCAATCAGTGATACAGTCTATCAAGTGTCTCAGTCAGCCTGTAGTCATTACTATGTTGGGGTTTTTTTTTCATTTGAAGACATTTGGGATGACTCAATTTCTCTGATCTTGTAGCATTCCCTGTGTCTTTAGAGGGGAATTTGTAATTGTTGAATTATTCTTGGCCATCCTTCATTCGGAATTTATGTTGTAATTTCAGCAAAAGCCAGACCTTGTATGGCAGTTTTCATCTTTTTCAAGGCTGCTTCTATTTCTTGAAATGCTGGAGGGTTTCCAATTATTCCTTCTGGTCGCTTTGGATGTGAATTGTAACAGATCATCCCATAGTCGTGGTTCAACATTGTTAAGCTTATCAATATAAATATAATGTTAAACCCTTTTTAGAAAATTGGGGGCTAGGTGTGAAAATGTGACCAATTTATGCATAAATTGGTCCTACACTTCTCTTTTTTCCCTTATCAGAAAGAATCTCATCATGAGCAGGTTTCAGACTGTTCCTTGTCAGGGCTTCTTCTATACCTGTTAACGGTTGATTAGGTTGTTATATCACATTTCAATACCTGCTTAACCTGATGCCAGTCAACTATGCAAACAAAATTCATTAAGGCAAACAGAAGTCTCTGAGCTGGAATTGTGAGGCAAAAAAAAGGAAACAAAAGAGTTGATATGTCAGCTTTTACTATATGTAAATCCATATATTGGGAGAGCACTGGGTCGTAAGTAAAACTGAAAATGAGGAATGAGGTAACTCAGGAGTTTTTATACCCCCCCCCTTTGGTGCCTGCTGGTGTGAGTCTCTCTGCCAGGCCCATGGACATGCTAGAGGGCAGTTTCAGGGGGCAGATGAATACATGTCCTAACTGGGTTTTGTCCTGGTTCCAGTTGGTATTTGCCATAGTGCTTTTTACAGTAGTTTGTCTTTTTCACTGTGCTTATTATGTTCATAGGAGGCTCATTTGTAGCCTATCATTATGATGAAGTGAAGTTTAAAATTACACTGGGAGCCTGCTTAAGGACCATCATGTAGGTCCGGGGAGAGGGCTTATCCACCCTGCTCAGCCCCGACTCAGCCCAGGAGCTTCATTATTCATGCTGACCAAAGCAGCTCCTCAGGACAACATGCAGGGGCAGCATGTCTTGGTCAGGAATGGTCACAAAATGCACCAGAGGGATTGTTCAGAGAGGGATTTACCTGGTAAATTATTCTTTCAGAAATATTATGAATAAGAGAGTTGAAGGCAGAGAAGTTTTGCATTCAAACACGTTGTTTCTGGATTTCTTTAGTGAGTATACTCCTAGAGCAAGCCAAGCACATTGGAGAACTTTTCATGCTCATCTGGTGCCTGCTTTGCATTTATTCCTTGAGACGTGTGAATGCCTGTAAAAGAAAACGTGTTGTTTATTTTGGTTATGTCTAGGCATTTGATTTAATATACAAAAAGAATGCCATCTTAGCATTAACTCTAACAAATACAAACTGCGTTGTGAAAGAGAGGATGTCCCTACTTACTAAATATGCATGAAAAGACTAGAATTGCTACCTCTTATAACAGAATCGTGAAAGTAAATTGTCCCTTGTTGGAATACGTAATTTTACCCCCTCCCTTTCTACCTTTGGAGAAGAGGGAACTGGGATTAAATGTGTCTTGATTCTAAAACATCTATAGAAAAATATCAAATAAGCCATATTCTCAAACAGTTCCTGTTCTTTCAGAATTTTTCTGTTAAGAGCTTAGTATGTTTTAATGAATTGTGCTGAAGGGCATCATTTCCTGCTCCCTAATACTAGTCCTTTTGGGTCAAGAAAGAGGACTGCTTGGAAATATGATTTCTACCAAGTATGCTTTGGTGGTTACGGTAAAATTCAAGAGCACTAAGTTTGTTTGCATAGCTTTATTTCTATAAATGATCCCATGCCTAAGCAATTTCAGCATCACCATTGTGCATGCTGCATCCATGCTTGAGCCCAGGGGCACAGTTTCAAAGTCAGGATTTCATACTGGGCTGGATATTTGGCCCACACAGTTTAAGAAAACAGAAAATCTGGTGATATGCATTTAATAGCAATATAAAAATAAAACCCAATAAAAATAATGAGAATTATATTTCTATTGGGAGAACATTAACGTCATAATGGTACAAATGGGCTTTGGATAATTGATAATACTGATGCAGAAAATTATTTTCAGTTCCCCCTCCTTTGCAGTAAAATACAGCTGCATTTAAAGAGAAGAAAAAAGAACTTTTTTTCTTTCCTATTGGCAAACAATAACAGCGCTTTGACCAGCATTGCTTGGTAAACCTCAGAGCCGCACTGAAAATGAACTTGTGAGTTTGCTGCGTTGGCATCCAGAACAGCAGCAAGTCCCATCTTGGGAGCCGTGGGATGGTGGAAGGACGTCGCCCCTTGGCTACAGCCTTGCTGATCACTGCAAGCCCGAGTAAAGGTTAATCACTCTTAATCTGTGGTTTTACTGAACCAGGGTCTTCCTCCTGCTGCTGCTGCTGCTGCTGCTGCTGCACTCCTGCTGCAGCTGTGGAGAGGGAGGCGGCTCCCTCAGCTGATTTGCATCGAGCCTTACTGCAATTATTTTCCTTTGGAAACACATGGCCTAGAACTTGGGAGAAGAGGAAAAGGAGGCTGTCCTGTTTCTCTCCGAGAGCAGGCAATGGGGTTTTGCTTCCCTAGTGCTGGGCAGCAATGGGTAGGTGTTCTGCAGGAGAGTGGAGTAAAGGATGTACTTGTCCTCTGGGCTATTACTCCACACTTGCTGAGCTCATCAGCCTGTCTACATTCAGTCACCCCCCCAAACTAAAGAGGATTTGCTGTTTGTGCCATCCTGAGGCATCTTCAGTGATGAGGCAAAAAACTTTTACTTGGGCTCATGGATGGTGGGGTAGATGATTTTGTCCCAGTTAGACCCCTATGAGACCCTTCCCATTACACAGTTTCCCTGTGGTCTGTCTGGCTTCATCTTAAAGCATGAAAATGCAAATTAACAAATTTCATTAAGGAAAGAAGGTTTTGAAATCTATTTCATGAAAAGAGAATGCTTTTGCACTGTCAGGGTAAGTGTAGACTGAAGCGGGCAGGCACTTACACAGCCATGGAGCAATGGAAAACAAGAGCAGGTAGCAGAAGTGCCAAAGCAAAATATATTCTATAAACACAATGATCAAGAAAGAGATTTCATTCAGGCCAGCTGGACCAGCCAGCTAGTCAGTCTGTAAGGGACAATGATCTTATGTTCAACAGCTCACCAGGCTGTAGTTAATGCAGTGGATTCTCACATGAAGGTTCTAAATATTCTGTCTTGTTCTGAAGAGCAAAGGGAAGAAGTAAGTCAGAAAAGCTGAAAGTTAAAAAAGACTTGGACTAAAAGAGAAAAAAAAAAAAAATTCTGTGTTTGCTTGTAGTACTGGGACAGAAATCTTGTAATTTAACACTTGTTTAATATTTCTGTGCTTTAGATTCCTCAACTTAGAAAAGAGATACCTCTATTTAGTTGCCTGGATTGTTGTATGAAATATTGTTGCACCGAAACTTAGATAATGTAATATTTATAAAGTATTTTCAGATCATTGAGTAGTAGATAATTTGGAAACATTTTCTATTGTACTGAATCTTAACTAAATCTCTAGCTTAGTCAAAAGATGTCTCTTCACACTTTAAACAAGCAAGTGTTTGTGGGTTTGTGCTTATAAATCAGTCTAAATGAGGTTGATTTTATAATTGAACAAGTTAAAGAAAAGGTTGGAAATGTCACTGAGCCACGGCCACCAACCTATAAAACTTCATAACCAATGGTGTCCCTGGAAGTTTCACTGTCATGGAAACCAGAGACATTTTGCTTGGGTTTTGTTGTTGGTTTTGACAATGTAGATGGGTGTAGGTTAAGTTCTATCTATTTTTTTTTTTAGCTATAATATACCTGTTGTGCTAAGCCTTTCAGCCATGCTCTGATGAATAATTGACAGGTAGTTAAAATGTTGCAAGAGTGGCCAAACATTACAGCTTGAAAACCCCTCAGTGCCAGGGCCCAGTGCTGGAGTTTGGTTGGTATTTGTAGAGGAATACCAGTAGATAAGGGAAGGTGTCTGTGGTTTTTAGATGCACATCCTTTCAGAGCAAGCTCCCCATTGGTCACTGCAGGAAGGCAGGGGCTTCTTGGCAATGTCCTGCTGTCACCTCTGTTATTGCTGTAAATATTCCTTGTGTGGCTGAAACTGAAAAACATCCAGTATGAAAATAGCCATACATCCTGGAGTGCATGTAAGGTAATGATTCAAACCAAGCAGTGAGGGATAAAAGAAGAACAGGAAGCTTATGCAAACATCCTGCTGTTTACTGGTTGTGGAAGGCAAGGTCTGGTTTCCTCTTACAGCTTCTGGTCAAGCTGCCTGAGGGTAACTTAGTGCTGCTGGAATTGCCAGGAGATGTGGTCTGGGCTGTACAGGGCAAGGACACCCTGGAAGATGAGTACTGTGACCTCCCACCAGGCCTCTGCTGTGCCCAGCACCACTGCTGCAGGTTCTGGTGCCAAGTTATGGACTCACAACTGATGGCAAGTGTGGGCTGACAGATAAAGCATGGAATTTAGCACAAGGAGAAATCTATGCTTGAATCTTATTGCAGTGTGCTATCTGACTCCTCTGACTGCAGCATGTGACTGAATTAAAGTGAATGATGAAATTATGTACAGTCATTTTCATAAGCAGAAGTCAGTTACAAAGTGCTTCCAGATGTATGTTTAATGTATTTCTGTTTTATTATGGTGTCTATTTGATGTACGTGGTACTGACTAAATGGTTAAAAACACTGCAATGTGTACAGAAGTATATTGTACTCAATTTTTTCCCAAAGTGTCAGCATTGATAACTAAAAACTGAAATACTGCAATCTAATCAACAGTGCTTTTATGGGCCTATGAGCATAGGCTTTTAACATTTGGGTAACTCTACTGTTGGTAGACATAAAAATAAATGGCCTTAAAATTATTTTAGGATTGTAGGTTTAATATAGGGAACTAGATAAAGCTACAAAAAAATAAATCAGAGTGGAATTATTTCTGGCATCACAGCTGCCAGGCCCATCAAGGAACAGATATTTTACATGCCTGCTTCCTGGGGTTCAGGAAACCAGCACTCTGCTCAGCTGGATTGATCAGGTGGACTCACAGAATTTATCTCCTTGGCTCTCTATTTTCTGATATCTTATTTTATGGCCCACAGCCATACCGTTCTGGTTTCAGATCCTATCAGGTGTCACAAACCACACCATACCCAGAGTGGTCAATGTTACACCTGTCAAGTCCAAGTGCAGAAAATATTGTTAGTGAATGAGTTGGTATCACTGCTCTTAGAGTTTGTCATGGGCAGAAGCCCCATCACTGGTGTCAGACACTGTATGTTGAAGGCTAATACATAAAACCGGCATTTGGACTCGTAAAGATACATGACCAGTTTTATAAGGGAAGATGGTTAATCTAAAAATAGCTTCATCTGAATGCCAGGTTTGTTTGGGGTATTTCCCCTCCCCCCTCCCCCCCAGTATTTCTACATTTAGCAGTTACTGTGCCAAAGTTAGTTACGCAGTCATAGGGTGAATATTCTCTGTTCAATGCTGTGACATTGGGTTGTTCCTTGGCTGGATGTCACAGTGCTCTGGAGGTGACAGTAGAGGATTCTTTGCTTGTCAGAGCAGCCACATTGATCATGTACAGAGAGTCAGACCCACTGGCTGACCATGATCCAGGCAATCCACTCACCCCACAGCAGAACTGCCCAAGCATAGAGGACTAAATTGGGCATCAGCATTCCTTATTCCTGGAGCAGGTGATCATTACATTTCTTATCATTCTGTGGGACAATATTGCATACTCATCTTTTGTTTACTTCTCCAGCCATCTTTTTTTTTTTCTGGTTCATTTTTTTAGCTTTTTCACTTCTACATTTCCCTCGGGGAGCAAATTCTGATTTCTCTCAGGAGAACCAACTTTTCACTTCTCCTTCTTATCTGCTAAGATTATTAGCAATTAAGTAGGTAGTGTTAACACATACAGAGTCATAATTGACCCAAATTAGATGAAAGAGACTACAGCAAGGGTGACAAGTTCAGTTTCTCACAGGTGGTATTCTAAATATTTGGTTTTGCAGGCAAAAAAGCCCTGTAAATAACCATTTATAGCAAAACAATGTATAGAGGGTTCTCTGCCACACAGGTGAAGACTTAGACCTTTTAAAATAAAAATTCAATTCCTATATAGTCTGAAATAGCTTCATATTGGATGGGTTTAATTTGTTCCAATGGCATAATTCTTTAGATCGTTGCCACATATATATATATATATATATATGGGTATAATTAAAATGCATCTGTTTTAAATTGCGCATGTAAATAATAATTTCTGAGCTCAAGTGTGGTCACCATGAAAAGGACAATTGGGATATTTGATGTAACAACACCTGGAGTGATTTGGGCCTAATTAGTCAATTTGTAAAAAGACCCCAATACTGCAATGCTGTGTGAAGCCACAGGTAGAAGAATGTTTGAGGAGCACACACAGTGGTGTGTACAATAATCCTGTTTCTCATAGGAATAAGAAGTCACCTGATTCTCATAATTAATAATTTTTTCTTTCTTTTTTTTTTTCAGAGGAGCTCACAAGTTCCATGTCTGTTAATTTGCTTGGGAAATTTAACTCATTTTTGCCAGGACATTATCCTTGGTATATTTGCTTCTCCTCTGCTGTACAAATTACCAGATATATTCCATTGTATCTGTTTGTCCCTGACTTTTGAGGATGGGAAGCAGGGAAGGAGGGGAGCTGGAGGTGGTAATTCCCTCTGAGAACTCACAGCTGGAGATGGGACACCAGAGCAATGGACCAAACCTCTGAGATGGGAAGGAGGATCTGCTTTCTGTGAGCCCTGCTTGGTCCCTAAAACCTCCAAAGCTGATGGCTTGAGAGTGAGGTGGGAAACTCTGTCCCAGGGGAGACCAGCTGGGTCTGGTTTTTTGTCCCTCCATGGTGCAGAAAGGCAGCAGCAGTTCCTGGGTGAATGGGATCTGGACAACTGAGGAGCTCAGCCCGTGAGATTTGTTCTCCTCAACCTCTCTGCCTTGCCAGAGGCTTTTCTTCTTTACTTGAGAGGGTCAAAGCCTACCTGCCCTGAATGCAGTGGACTACCAGGATGAGCAAAGGGAATCAATACACACGGCAGTATGAATTTAATGTATGTAAGCCACACTGCATTTTTAATCAGCTATATATTTATTGCAGTGAAGAGTAACAAATTACAGTACCACTAGCACACAAAAGCTTATGGCATTCCATTATTCTTAATTAATAGGTAAGTGCAAGCCTTTTTTATTTCTACTGGAGGAGATCTTGTTGCTAATTTGGTTGCAAATGTATCTGTAAAAAGGAAAAAATGTATATCTATTTATTTTGCTATTTTAATAATAGAGCACTCATTCTTTCCTTTTAGTTTTTTTGATCGTTCCTTGGTTTGCAATCAAATATTAGCGTGTTGATTTTGCATATATTTCAAGGATGTCCACTCCTTTTTTATAAGTAAAACAAATTTGTTTGTAACAAACAAAGTAATAAAATGCCTCTGGAATCTAAAATGAACAATGGAAATGACACAAGTTCTTTTACCTGGAATCTGGTCAAACAATCTGCCACTGGAATTATCAATCAGTAGGTCATTATCAGAAAAGCCTAAGAGCAGGTAACATATTTTGTTGATCCGTTCACTAATCTCCTTTTCATCCCATGTAGGTAAGAACACCAAGGTCTCAACAAAACCTATGAGCCTTCATTTGGAGCTTCATTGTTAATTCTGGGGAGGTGAAAGAAACTGTGTCAAGTAATTTTTATCCTTTAACAGAATTTAACTACTCCATAATTAGTAATTAGAGTCTTTGCATACTTTCCATATTAAGATCAAAAAGCTCCTGCAAAAATTTAAAGTGAGTCTTAAAAAATGGAAATTTATATTTAATATCTTCAATTTTGGTCAAGCTTCCTAAACAGAAAGAGCCATTCCTATGTGGTATCAGTTGGAACTGGGGAAGCTGACTTCTGAATATTAACCTGCTCTATTAGATGTGATATGATTTGGAAGATGATTTTTAAGAAGCTATTAAAAAGAAAAAGGAATAAATATGAAATGTTTGAGATATTAAATAAGAAATAAATAGAAATCTCTTAATATTTAGTTTGTTTTGTTACAGGTAGTTTGACAGATTTTGATGAATACCATGAGATTGGGCTGTTAATATCATCATGATGGAGATCTGATGTTCTATCAGAAGGGCAGGGGCAGGAGATACGTGACCTGAAGGTAAGAAGTAGAATCATGTCAGTTCTCAGAGCAACAGAATAAGAAGCTTCTTCAGAGAAAGTTTTGTGTACAAAGTTTATCTCAATCTCTTTTAAAATGGGTGCACGAGTAGGAGGTGACTAACTGACTAAGGTTGACTCAGGGGCCAGAATTTGTGCTCATTATGTGTCTTGGAAATTGTTTTTTAATACCAATGACCACAACTTAGATTTAGATCTTGAAATTCTTATAGTCTCCAACTGTGAAACATTTGAATTTTTATGCACTGATCTATAATGATTTTCTGTAGGATGCTGTTGCTGGAGTCCTCTGTTGTGATAGATACCTGGAACTGCCTGTTTTCTTCTGATCATTCTCAAAACCTGATGTGTTGTTTTTTTCAGGCTGTCTTTCTAGGCTGCTTTTTTTTTTTTTTTTGTACAGAAGTTCATAGTTTGAGAGGAAGAATGTACTGTCAGAGATACTCAGAGAAGGTAATTTTTTTTAATGGATAAGTGGGGGGCACTCACTAATTTCAAAAGTAATCCTTACATATGCTAATCTGCCTCTCCTCCTCTGTGAGGAATAGATGGATTGCAGTCCCAACAGGGCAGAGCATCACTGTTTGGTTAAGAGAGGCCTGTCAAGCCATTTTCATATGTGTGGTGATGGTGAAACTTTGCTTAAACATCACATACAGAAAAAATATAAGCAGCCCTCTCCCACTGAGCTTTCCAGGACTTCCTGCTTGCAGTAAATGTTCAAAACACTGCAGAACTTGATCAAGAACTGATAATTGAAAAGATGACACGACCTAATTTGAGAAGGGTTATATCTTCACGTGCCCCACACTTGTGTAGTTCAAAATAGTACACATCTTGTCCCTTTAACTTCAGGTGTATGTGTCTTGTCTGGTTCTTGGAAGTGACTGTGTACAGGCAGAGCATAATTGGCAGCCTGTGACATCCCTGTCTGCAAGTGTCTCTCTAAATGCAGCGTATTTCAGCCTTTATCTAGTGATGGCTGTTACCTGAGAGAAGCCCAGGGCCATCTCAAAGGGCTTGTAGCGGCTAATTGTGCCTGTTAGGACTAGCAATTAGCTGGGGATCTCTCCACCAGGCAGCTCCGACACCCACTGGCTTTCAGCTCCTCTCACGTCCTTTCAGCTAACTAGCTGTGCCAGGCTCAGGAGACAGGGACAGCGAGGCAGGCGCTGCGAGAGGAGCAGCGGGGACGTGTGCAGGACTGCCGGGGAAAAAATAGACCCGGGGTTATAATGACACACTAAAATACAACCTGGCTATTGCAGAAACAAAGCGGAGAGCGACCTGTCCCTCCTTTATAGGGCTGGGGAGCCAAGCCACTTGCACAGGCAGCACTTCAGCTTTAAGAAAATAGTAAAATCTAATTACGTATAGGTCATAAAAGGGATCACGTACATATGGTGGTTACTGGTTACCATGGTGCAAACAATGGTTTCAATGGAAACATGAAGCAGAACATCGGAGAATTAAGATAATAAATCAGTTTCATTGAATAATAAAGCTTTGCACTTACCCATTAATTAAGGATAATCGTATGCCATAAGCTTTTGTGTGCTAGAAGTAATGTGTTACTCTTTACCATAAATATATAGATGATTAAAAATTCAATACACCTTACAGGTAGCAAATTCATACCATGCTCCGTATATATTGCGAATGAAAGATGAAAGCGTTCTTTTTACACTTATTATTTTTTGGATTGGGATAGAGTGTTTCAATTACCCACCAGAATCTGAGGTTTTGATAGTGATTGGAAGACTTGAGAAAATCTACTTCTTGAAATCTTTGTGGAAATCTTTAAACACTGATGACATAATTCAAAGATATCTACAAATGTTCAAAAAAGAGGCTGGGCTTGTCTGCCACATCTGGTTTCCAACAGTGAATTGAGACGTACCACATAATGCAACACACTGTAACACAATACAGCCTGATCTTGTATTGACCCTTCCACTTGATACATCTTTAGGTGCTTTATAATCCCTAACAAATGTACCTTAAAATCCTATTGAACTGTGTAGGCAATTGAGAACAAATGTCTTCAGACCAGAAATAGCATCTGATTCTGGGACCAAATGAGAGAGACCATGCCAGATCCACAGGGTGTGCAGACTAAAGGACATGAAGGCTTCTGCCTACTCCTGTGAATCAAGGGCAGAGAAAATCTTGGGAGCCAGCACAGAGCACCAGACAACTGAGGTTTATTCCCTTTCTCAAATGAACAGAAATGAAACATACAAAACATTTTTAAAATGACATCATTAAATCCCTACCCATCTCAGAATATTTTTTCCCTTTATCTCTAAAGTGGCATTTGCCAGAAAAATTTTCAGGCAGAAACGATAGGCTGAAGGTGTGGTGGACACAGGTGGTGTGAACCCCAAATCCTGTTCTCTGGCTCTTGCCAGAGAGTAGAGTAGCCAGTTCCTTGGCACAGAAATAAATGATCAGTAATGTGCACAGATCATTTTTCTTAATTTTAGAAAGGAAACTATGAGGATCCTTTTTTTTTCCTTCTGTCCATGTAGAAAGTTTTATATTTGCCTTTGATTCCCTGCCTGCCTCTCTAAAATTATGCCTCAGAGTGTCTCAGTGAATCTGTTCAGCTGACAAATATGGACTTTAAAAAATTATATTTTAGGGAAATACTGAATGAACAGAGGCCTACAACACCTCAATAATCAAACCAGCTCAGCCTCCCTCCTGTTAAATGCAGAAAGCTAGTTTTCTCACTGAGAAAATTTCAGCTCTGAGATCCCAGTTTGAGTCCAACTTGAACGAATAAGAAAAATTAATTAGGTGATCTGGGTTCAGCTCCTCTTGCACAAAACCATCTGAGTAGAATTTTGGCTATTCACTCTAAGAACCTCTGCTTAGAAATGTGGCTTTGTTTACATGCAGCTTGAATTTTTTTGTAGACCTGACAGAGGGAATTCCTATATACTGCAGACTTATCATACAATGAGGGCTATGTGAGAGGAGCTTGTGCTGCTAACACACTGAAGAAGTGTGAAGGCATGGAAAGAGCAATCCTTTAATCCTTATCAATACATGAATGGATATTTCTCAGAGTATTAACCCAAACTTGCAGAGATGTATGCTGGAGTGTGTAAAACATGGAATGCAAAGAGGGGGTGAAAGCCTTTTGTCTACTCTCAAAAGAGAGCTAAGGAAAAAAAAAAATTATGAGAAACAAATCCAAATCCTTCCAAACTGAACTTAAGTGTTAAACACGACCTTTGGATTTAAGAACCACAAATTTTCACAGGAAGTTGAAAACACGCTGGATGGGGGAACTAAAGAACAGCAGGAACAGATGCCATTATTTGGCACACAGTGGGGAGAGCAGCACAGAAAAGGCAGTCTCGGCAGAAGACATTTGCCTTTAACTCTCTTTGTTTTCTCTTGGGGAGATAAGGGTAGGCACTGTGTGAGATTTTCTCCTTACATCAAAAGGCTTGGGGCAGGGGGGAAGGACAAGTTTAAAAATATTTTAAGAACCTGGCCATAAAAAAATTCGGTTATCTGTTTTACAGCACAAGAGAGTTTGTGAGCAAAGAGAGCCTAGGAGCAATCTCCTTAGATTAACTGCAACAGCCACTTGCTAGCAGGGAAGGAAAGACTTGGGAAAGGGAACATATAGTGTGCAGTCTTTGTTAAATAGGGTTATATCATGGGGAATGTGCATGTGAAATTCACTGCGTTGCCAGCTTATGGGGCAGAGGGGTGAGCCTGGCTCCTGCAGGGTGAGCTCACCCTGTTCATGCTGCTGGGGCTGTGGGGAACCTCTGCAGAGGGGACACAGAGGCAAACGACATTTTCTCACCCACCCAGGGGACAGTCTCAAACACACTGAGAAGAATCACCTGTTGTAGTTTTGCTTGGCTTCTGCATTGTTAGGAGCATGAGGTAAAACCAAAAACCACCTCTTGCACTTTCCTGTGGCTATTTCATCCTTTAAATCCAGCTTGGACTATGGGACTGGAGCAAGCACATTGCACCACCAGTGAATCTAAAGAAGGTTTATTGGTTGATGTTTATTTCTGATTCGGAACTAGGAGGGAATTGTGGCATTGACAACAAATGTAATAAATGGTAGACGCTGGGTACCCAAGATGGGTACAGCAACTGTTCAAATAAATTATTCAGAGCAATGACACTATATTTTGTAAAACCTGCTCCACTTACATGTAAGAGGTTGAATACTTGTGCCAGGGGCCTGACGACCTTTCCTGTAGCGGTCTCTGCTCAGAGACGGTGGGATCAAAGAATTCCTAATTAGTGGTATCTCTTTGGGAGTGAGGAGAGAAAGATTATTACTCTGCTTTCACTTCTGAAGATAACACTTATGTATAGTGGTAGCCTATCTTTGCCAACAATTTCAGTACACAAATTACAAAGACCCTGTAAGCATTCCTACTTCAAAACAAAGAACTAGGAAGCAAAGATAAGTTGCAGGGGATGGGAGTAAGAAAAATATATTTTTTACATAGGAATATTGTGAAAATCAACAAAGTCTCAAGCAGGTTGTGTCATTATTAAAACTCCTTACTTGGTAAATCCCTGCAGTTTCAGAGGTGAGGCCAGTTTACTGACAAGGGCTCAAATATCTAACATTGGAATTCCTGGGGAGTTTTTGTGCCCAAAAGCTACCATTTGTCACAGGGTGTTCTGAACATCATGGTGAAATCAAGCAATAGGACAAATCTTTACCATAGCAAAGGATCAAACAAACCCTTCATTAGACAGGAACAAGCAAAGAGACACATCATTTTTTGAATGCATTTCCTTTAACTTCATCATATTTGTTTGAGATCATAATCCTTACTTAAATGAAATTTTGTATTTTGCTTTGAATGAAGCTATCTTCCATGGATGCAGGAACAAAGGTGTAAATCTCAGATGGGCCCACCAAAGGTACAAGCACAAAACCACTTCGAGCATGTAAATTAGGTAAATACCTTTCCCTATCCCTTTATGGAGCTGACTGGCAAATGCAAGTGTATGGGTCGTGCTTGGAAGATGTGCAACCTTTAAGTGCTTGTATCTCAGCACACAGAGCCCTGTTGAAATTTATGGTGTTACTTACTTGCTTAAAGTTTTAAAATGTCACAAAGGGGATTGGGATAATCTAGAATGCCAAGAAACCGTCTGTAGTCTTTGGGCAGCATACCCCACAGCACTTATTTCCCTCCTCATAAGGTGTTAAATCTTGAAAATATTTATTCATACATACCTATTTTTAACATGGTGTTTAAAACACAGCTCAGATTTTAGTGGGGTTTAAGGATGCTAACTTAGGAATGGGTTAGTTGTGGCAGCTGCCTAAGCAGTTTACATGTCTAGGGAGCAATGCCTTATATGAAGGTAAAAGGTTGGGTAAAATGGGTATAATCCACGCTGAAAGCTTTTAATTTTTACATGTGTGCTTCAGTGTCACAGACCAGGCAGTTTCATATTACTTTCAATGTACATAAGAATTATTCCTATAGATTCATTGGTATAGTAATTCATAACCTGGAGATAAGCAAAAATGTAGTGAATAAAAGACTCATATGCCTAACAATTTGCAGAACTGGACCTAGAGTGAGCAGATTTCTCTTCTGCAGGCAAAACTTATTCCACATATGAAAATATAAGTGAAAGAAGTTAAGCCGTTCTTCTCATACAAAAATATTGTTTTGTCAGTATATTCTAATTTCCTAAATTTGCTCCAAGTCAAAACTAAGAATCAGAAACATTGGAGGCCTCTTGTGTTTAATGAGAGCCGGTGCCTTTTGTCATTTGAGGAAAAAAAAAAGGAAATGGCAATGGAAGCTATTTGGCTAATGTTTTTATCTATTCTGTGACTGACATCAATAATACATAACAGTTCCATTGACATTGCATCCTGCCCAATGGACCCACTGACCTGATTCAATGTCAGCTGAAATGCCTCGTACATCATAAACATACATGAATTCTCATAGATCCATTATCCTCCTGCCCGGTCCTGGAGTGCCAGGGATCCAGTGCTAAGCCTACAGGAGTTTGAATTCTTTTTTTTTCAGTTTATATTTTCTTTCACACGAAGAAGGAGCAACTCCATACTTCGTAGAATGTAACCAGGAAACCCCTAAACATTTTATGAATACATGAATGATAATGATGTCAATAGTCGTTCAGATACTCGGCTGATAAGCCTGTGGTGTACAAACCCAGATAAATACCTCATACCTTGTCAGGAGAGCCTGCAAACCTGATATGTCATTCTGCTTTATTGTGCAAGAATATATGAATCATAATATTCCTATTAACATTGTACAAAGTCTGCAGTAGTTGGAGACTTTACCCAATGACAGTACAACTTTCATAAAAATATGGATAGTTAGCATGTGCCCCTGCTGTGATTTCATTGCCACTAAAAGCAAAGGAAACACGAATGAAAAATATTCCAAAGTTTTCCATTGGTCCCCCTGAACAGTGCACTGCAGCAGTATATATTTGTTTTACCATTGAGCCTGTTTAGCAGTCAAACTGTAGGAAATTGAATACACACTTACTGTATAAAAATGATATGCTTGGTTAGTGATACTTTAGAAGAAATAAGTGCATCAATCATAGAATAGCAGGTTGTCAAGCCTTTGTATGTAGGAAAAACACAGAACAAAGAATGTAATGCATGTTGGGCACCTTTTTACAAAAGTTTCATGCCAAAGTTGATTTACAATGAACATTTCCCTCCCTCTCTCCTCCCAAATTCTTCTAAAGAAACGTTCAAAGAAATCTGAGCAAACTATCATGCTCTCTGTTCTGACATGTGTGTAATTACAAGATCATCCTCATTGTGAATTTTCTGTTTGGTTGATTTAAGAAAAAAAAAGGTGCATATTCTTAATGCTGTTCTGTCATTCAAACTCAGAAGGGTAATTTTCCTCACAAGTTAATGGGAAGGAGACGACTTAATAATTAGCCTGGTATAGACAGGGCCAGATCCTTGACAAGGAGCAGTGCCTGCACCCAGGATGTGCCTCAGAGGCTGAAGAGTTCTCAGGGCAAGCCCATCTGCAGAGTTTCATTGTAAGTACTCTGCCCCAAAAAGAGGATTCTGAGATGTGCACTGCAGCTGTCCCAGGCACCATTTTTGTCCAGTGGTTCTCCTGGGCATGTTGGTCATGCTCAATTTCCCATCAGAGCCCTCTGAGATGTGCAGACCTGACACACAATCTGTGCAATGCACAAGCTTTCCTGACAGCATGTGAAAACCTACAGATTAAAGATGCCACAGAGTAGTCTATTGCCATGGACTGTTGCATCACTCTGCAGGATCCAGACCCAAAAGCATGACACCAAGCCTGCTTCTGCCTAAATGCAAACTCCAATGCTCTGTTATCAAACAGTGTAAGACTTCATCTGGTAAAAAGGTTTCTGTATTTCCAGCTTGGCAGCTATTCTCACTCTCTGTTTCTTCTTTGGGGCATCCATCCACCCTCCCATGTAAGTGACCCCCTCCATTATATGGATTTATGCTGCAGACATATGGCTCTAGTTAATCTGACAATAGCTCTTGCTCCCTTCTAAGAGATCTGTTCTGGACAGGTAATCATACATTGTAATGAAATATAACACAAAGACAGGAAAGACCCTTTTATTTCAGCAGCAGACAAAGACAACTTTTGAAGTTCACCTTAAATATTGTTGGTACTAATACAACCATCTCAAATATCAAAATAATTGCAGTTCATTTCTGTTATTGGTCAATACAGAGTCACAAATCTTCAAAATTCTATGCCTAAATCCATATTTGATTGTTTCAATAGTCTGCCTGTGTAACCTCTGCTCGCTACTAGGGAGAATCAAAGCCAATAAGCATTGATTAGGCTATCTCAAAACTACTGAAATGCACAAATGACCGCCTGTGCCTCATCACCCCTCTGGTTGCCATGTGTAAAACTCCCTGATTGCCATTTTTCAGTAGTGGTATAAGGGCTCGAAAAGTTCAGTGGGAAAGTTCTTTCCCTTTCCAAAAGGGGAATGAGGAAAGGGGTAGGTTCAACCAATTTTTTCTACTAGGAAAAGAACAAAGGTTTTTTGGTTCAGAGAGAGCAGTCTGGACACCTGCAACCCCTGAGATGCACAAGCAAGGACCATGCATGGAGGAGCATCCCAATGTCACTACAACTTTTGGTATTTCTCACTCATGGCTTTATTCCACCAGAGCCGTTCCTGGGGAAGTGCCAAGACAGTGCTTCAAGGACAATTGTCTCCTCCAAACTCTTCATTTCTGGGGAGACTCAGGTATGAGTCACACTAATGGTATCCTCATAGCATGATTTTATTCCTTCACCTTAATCCATCTGGTTATGTTGGTGGGACGGAGTGAAGGCCCAGTAAAAGCGCCTTATCGGTTTGACTTCTTAGTATTAAGCAGTTTAATAGCATGAAGGTTTACAAAATCTCTGTTATTTAATATATCATTGTCTGGAAAAAATAATATTCTTAAATGAAACGTACAGACATCTTTATGTGTCTTTTGGAAGATTAATTTCTAACTGGTCTCCATCTTAATCTCATTTTTGTTGATTTCATTGTTTTTAGAGTCCTTTATTTTCCCTTTAAATTAAGTAAACACAACCCAAAACTTATTTTTCCTGGACCAAACAGGTACATATAAATAGATAAGCTCATATTGCACAAGAATGTAATGAATATACTAGTAAAAGCAGAAAGCACCATCTCTGTGTGCAACTGGGAACTGAACTCTGTATCTCAAAGAATTCTTGTATCTCCAAGTTAAGGGTACAAGCAAGTGCAATTGAGATATCTTCTATAGCACAGTTTTTAAGTGGAATTTTCATGTAATCTCAAAATAAATAGATTCAGTGAATCACCCATTGACTCCTCTCTTCCTTACCTCCTAGACCGTATATGCTTTTGTGGTTTCTCGATTTCATTATTATCAGCTGTTTGGCCCTCATGGATTTCCTTCAGGGCCATTGCATAACAAATGATTCAGAACACTCACACAAAGTGATGCAGAAGAGGATTGTGTGTGTGTGTACATATATATATGTATGTATATATATATCTTCAGCACCACCTTGGACTCTAATCCAGCTGAGGACTTTTGTGACCCAAACCCAACATTTCTATCCACTGTGAAAGGGCTGTACATCTTTATAACTACTAAAAGCGTGTCTAGATGAAGATCTTCATGTTTTTATGGCGAGGTTAATGCTACCACTAAATTGTCTAGCACCATGAAGACTCCTTGCAGCCTGGTGAGTTTTCCCAGTGAGGGTTTTGTTATGCTGTAAACTGAATTTGCAAAGCTGCAAAACCTTGTGCAAAAAATTCTGGACACCAGCCAGATTCCTTTCAATAGTCCTGAGCAAGGCCCCATGAGCTGAAGACCTTGGGGCTTGCCCTTCCTGAAAATCTTGATAGCTGGAGGAATAAGTCTACATAGAACTGATGAGTTCTCTCTGATGCTGTAAATGTTATGAACATACACCACAGAGGTATCTGCCACCCAGCCTCGTTGGATGGCTGCACTGGAGGGTAGCCCTGGACAAAGGAAAACAAAGCCAATTTGCCATTTTCGAGTCTCACCAGGACAGTCAGTTTCTAGAAGGTGAGAGCTCTGTGCATTCCATCATAGGGAACGTTGTTCTGTCCATAATATAGCATGATTTTATGAGGAATTGCCTAAGGGACGTTACATATCTGCATGGAAATCAGACTCCTTATTTCTAAGTGTGCTACAAAGCATGTGCTGGACTTAAATCACTTCCTGTAGGATTTGAATCTCTTCATTTTTACTCTCTCTTTTTCACAGATAGCATGCCTAGCTCAGTGTCTGGGAAAAGAGCTGCAATACCTTAGAGCCTCAAACCCCAGCTGTGGGGTTTCAGAAAACCTCACCAGGAAGTACCGGCTGAAGAAAGGAGCTCAGAGAGGGAGTCTGTACTCATCAAATGCCCCAGTGGAACTGTACTGTAGCCTAATTATATGAGGGGAACCTTAGAGGTATCTTTATCTGGGGATGGATCCCACCATTGCATCCTGATGGATGGTGAGCAAGAGGGAGCACAATCAGGCTGTGAGACTGGCTCTCAGCTCTCCTGCTATTCAGTGAGCAATCCCCAGGATGAACAATGCTGGTACCAATGAGTCTGAAACCAGAGAAAAGCAGAGGTATCAGAGGGGAAGTTAAATGGATAATACTCAAAAAGTTCCTAAAATGATGAAATTCTTACATCCAGTCATGTAATACATAGTGGTCTGTATTCTAGGGCAGTAGGAGATGATTCAGAGGTTGTATTGAAGCCCCTCTGCAGTAGGGCAGGCAAGTGGCATTTTTCATGTTACTGGAAGAAGCATGTTGTGTTCAAACACTTCAGATTCAATCCTGTTCTTATGAAAGTGATTTCTAATGAACACAAAAGGAAAAATATGGCTTCAGTCACTGAGAAATCAAAAAAACCAAAATAGGATAACTCCGCTTATCTGCCTAAAACCTTTGAAAGGAACAGGTAACTTTGCCTAGATCCAGATATATTTTTTCCCAGATCTTCTAGCTACTTCTGGTGTGACCTGTTATGTTTGTTTTGTTGCTTGTCACTCTGTCGAGATGGGTTGCTATTCAGATACTATTTTTTTCTTTCTGTTATCAGGGTTGATATGAAGAAAACCAGGAGAGAAACAAGGAAATACATCAGGAATATCTAGAAAATATTTCCTCACAGCAGAAGGTTGGCGTAGAAGAATAAAAGACATGACAAGTACTGGATTTCTACTAAGGACTAATATAGGATATTATCCATCAAATACCTCACACTAACTTGTCCAATCTCTTTCGTCATGAGTTTATTGGCTGCAGAGCTCCTTCTGAGTCAGACCAGGTACCCAGCTATGCTGCAGAGTTAGTCAAGCAATACAATAATAGTGTAAAAGTTGCAGGAGGTGGATGCAATTGCTGGAAATGCTATTGATGGCATTACTTATTTATTTAGTAGACAGAATTTAGAATGGGAATAAGGATTTGTCTGTCACCATCACATCAGCCATCAGTTCAGCACTGCCCTAGGCAATGAGTATGCTGTTACTAATTTTAGTTTGTTTTGTTGTCATTCAGTCCAGATAATTTTTGAGGTTCATTTAGTTGTTGTTAATAAAAAAGAAAGACAGAAATACTGTGTATGGGCAAAGCAGGGTACTCAGAAATCCACTCCTGAAATCACAGTCCCTTCAGATTTTGCTAGTGACATGACAGCGAGTTAGTTATTTCCTTCAGAGACAGGAGCACTGACTTGACTTCTTTTCATGACTTGGTGCTTTCTCTTGGGGGACCGATGTCACAGCCACATCCTGTAGACAGCGTCGCATTTGTGCTGCGTTTGGGAAGAGCACTTCCAGTGCTGAGCACTTGAGGGTTCACCCTGCAGAGGAAGAGATTGAGTACTAGAAAAACTCAAAAGAGTGACTGAAAATGAATTAGTTGCTGTTCTGCATGTAGCCTCTTAATGCCCTCATTAGAACCAACTGGTTAGTGGGCAGGTAAAAGGGAGCGTTGCCTTTGCTCAAGTTGTGCAAGTGCAATTCATTTCCATGGGAAAATGAGGCAGGATTTTCTGAAATTTAAAAATACTCTACCTGTCATTTCTTTATTTATTTGTGTGACATTTAGAGCCCAGTGGACAGAGGTAGCTAAACTGACACAACAGGTCACTTCCTGCTCACAATGGCTTTGGGGCGCAAATTATTCACCTGCCAAAGTTATACTTTGCTATTTCCTAACACCATCTCTGTATTGTCACCACTTTACAGTTATTAAGTGTCTCTAAATCCCTCTGCTGCCCCACATGTTGCCTTTGATGTGGGTGATAACAGATATATCCATTTTACAAATGTGTGATGGGCTGACCCTTGGGGGGACAGACCAGGTGCCCATCAAGGCCAGGCTGTCACTCCTCAGCTGAACAGGGGAGGGAAATATAAAGAAAGGCTCATGGGTCAAGATAAGGAGAGGGAGCAATCACTCACCCATTACTGTCAAGGGCAAAACAGACTCAACTTGGAAAAAAAAAATTTTTTTAACAATCACATCAGAGTAGGATAATGAGAAATAAAGCCAAGCCTTTAAAGGATGTTCCCCCAAGCCTCCCTTCTTCCCAGGCTTAACTTTACTCCAGATTTTCTTTATCTCCTTCTCCACAACAGTCCAGGTGGACAGGGAGAGGGGCTGTGGTCAAGTTTATCCCACATTGTCTCTGCCACTCCTTCCTCCTCAGGAGGAGGAGTCTTCACACTCTTCCCCTCCTCTAGCATGGGGTCCTCCCATGGGAGACAGTACTCCATGAACTCCTCCAACATGAGTAGTTCTCTCTCTGTGGGACCACAGGTCCTGCCAGGAGCTGCTCCAGGGTGGTCTTCCCACGAGGTCACATCCTCCTTCGGGCATCCCCTGTTCCAGTGTGGGGTCCTCCACATGCTTCAGGGGGATCTCTGCTCCCCTGTGGATCTCCATTGGCTGCAGGGGCACAGCTGCCTCACCATGGTCTGCACCATGAGCAGCAGGGGAATCTCTGCTCTGGCACCTGGAGCATCTCCTGCCACTCTGTCCTCACTGACTTGGTGTCTGCAGTGTTGTTTCTCTCACATATTCTCACTCCTCTTTCTAGCTGCTGCACTACCACCATCACTGATGGGCTCAGCCTTGGCCAGCCGTGGTCCCTCTCAGAGCTGCTGGCATTGGCTCCATGGGACACAGGAGAAGCTTCTGGCAGTCTCACACGGAAGGCATCACAGAACTGCCCCCTTGCCATGTAAACCTGATACAAAAAAAAAAACTGGTGTTACTTCATAATTGAGTTTTCTTGCTGTAAAATGTCCAAAGCTGAGATTTTGCAAAACATGGTGATTTTGTTTGTGCAAAACACACCTCTGCAAGCCCTGGGAGCATTTTGTGAGTATCCCAGGATAGCTCCCAATGAGCAGGCTCTTCAAGTGAGGCATCGCAATATCTGCAGCGTCAGTGCAGCATCCAGGAAGCTCGCCAAAATGGATTGCCCTGCTGAGATTGCTGTGAGGCTTCCAGGGCTTCAGGGATACAGTGCCAGGATTTCATGGCACTGCATCACACTCCGTGTATGCACCCAAGTCTCCGCTGGTCCGCAGCCAGGAGCTCCCAGAAGTGGCAGAACAACATGTTCACAGAAAGGGCAACACTTCTTTTGTGCTAGCACAGCTACAGTTTTTTGTGGTGAGGAGCCTTACCTCTGTGCCATGCCAGTGATTCATTGCCACCCCAGAAGCTTTTGGAGGAGACAGGCCCAGCTGACAGTGCAGACTCAAAAGAGCTCAATGCAAACTCAAAGAGAGTTTCCCCTTGCTCGTCTGAATGAGGAGCAAGTTAGGAGCATCTCCTCAGCAGGTCCCCATTCAGGACTGTCACAGAAAAACTGTGGGGACATGAGGAGAGTGAAAACTAGCCAGGCTGGATATTGAGAGAATCTCATCTAAGCAATGTTCTTGCACCCATGAGCTGCCATGCAGTAATTTGAAAGCCACTGAAGGGCCCAGGTCCCAGCAGCTGGCAGGGTTCATTTCCTTTTGCTCTAGGAAGGGTGGTGAGGACCACCAGAGGTGCTGCCTCATGTAGAGATAAGACATTTGTCACGGTCTGAGATGGAAATCCTATCTGGTATAATTATTTTATATTAAAATAGATGAAATTTTGATATGGAAATATAGAATGATGTATATTATATTAGCCTAAGAACAGGATATTCATCTTTACTTTAATTTGTAGACTTCATAACTTTGTTTGCATTCACTACAAGATAACTACCGTACATTCCTGAAAAATGACATCTTGCATGAAAAGTCTTAACAAAAGCCACAGTGCTGATAATTTTTCTGTGGATCAGGGAGGACAGATCTCACTGTGGTTTCACAGACCTGGACCAAGGCTTGCTTTTATCATTTTCAACTAAATTGTAATGCTGTCATGGCCACACATTAAAGGAAGTTTCTCTTGATTAACTATTTTACTCAGTCATGTGAAACTGGATTTATTCTCCTGGAACAAGCAGAAAGAGGGCAAAAGTTTCATTTGGGGAGCTTGTTTGGTAGGCAAAATGCAGATGTAGCGAATGTTTTAGAAATAGGTATATAAATTTATTAATTTTTTATCTGCTGTTGCTCAACACATCTCAAATTTTTGGAAGCTGTTTGTGGGATTATACTTTGAAGCCTGAGAAACTGAAGGCAGGGCAGTGAGAAATACATGTGAGGAATGTATTTCACAGTCATTGTTTATTTTGAACAGTGAGCAGTAAAGTACTTCTTGGGGGACACTGGCAGAAGGGTGAATGATGCATGTGCAGCTAGCTGCTTTCTGGAGGGTGTTAAAGCATTAGTTTTAAATAATAAAATCTTAATCAGATTATGCCTGTGTTTTGGATAGCCTCTCTGGTACTGTGCCAGCTGAAGTTTCCTGAGACAACCACCTTTAGTAAGCACCTACGCACAGAATGTCAGCTTGTAGTAAAGACACCTTTAGTCCGTCATGTAAAAATAGAGCAGATCCCTGTGGCTGAAAGCTGAATCTTCACATATTTGCAGCAGTGATAAAAAAGAATTTTAAGATCAAGGGTCTTTCCAAACTCATGGCCTACTCTTGTAATTGTTCCCAGTCTGGTTCTGCTCTGTGGTTGAGGCAGATTTTCAGCTATGCTATGCCGAAAAATAAATGCAATTTCCTGTTCAGTTTACATGTTTGCACTTATAGACACTTGCAATCAGGACATCAGGAGAAGTGAACTTTTCAGTTTAAAAATGTAAAGATACCTAATTTTAATTATTTTTAACCAAAGGAATACGTTAAATATACCACTTGGACCTTAGATGTGCACCAGCATTGATTTAGGAGTCTGTGTTCCACAAACCTAGTATATCCCAATGTATTAAAAGAAAAAAAAAGAAACAAAGCTCAACCTTTAGCTCATGTTACAATAGTTTGAAAGAGTATTAACTGAACCTCCAGGGAAAATGGAGACCTGTAATCAGACAGAGTCATTACTGTAGATTATGTTCTAAAAGATTTTAATCCCTGTATTATTAAAAAAAAAAAAAATTATATTTTTGTTGCTGTTTATTTTCCTTACCCTGGACATATGGCACTTAAAATTGTGCACAGACCCTTTGTAAAAACAGTGTGAGTTAGACACAGTGTATTGCTCAGACATGAAGCTTTAACTGTGAATTTCTTTGCTTTGGAACCAGAGGGTCAAAGTCAAATTTTAGGTGTTAACCAAACATAGGGTGCGTTCGGTTGTTTTGCCATCAATTTTTAACATGTGAAAAACTTGATGTCTCTTAAATAATTAACTGTATTTAATAAGTGTCAGAACTGTCTCCCGGTTTCCATTTGTCCTTGTGGCTCAGGCAAAGCCCTGCTCTGGGGCTGTCTCTTGCAGCTGGCTCAGAGGTGGGCACTCCCCCCACCAAAACTTTCCAGTGACGACAAATCATAACTGGTTTGGAAATGAATCGATTCGCAAGGCCCGTTGCCAGAGGTCAAATTTGCAATTGCATGGAAATGTTAAGGTGCAATTGCTTCAGGCTTTAATGAACTCCAAAAAGAAATATGCAGGCCTGTAAAGCTCATCCATTAGATCCTGACCTACAAATGGCAAGGAATAACAGCAACGCAACCACGAGGTGTGCTGACTAAGGGAATTACCTGGATACAATTAGTTTTACATGTTTTGGCATTTAATCGTGGTGTCCAGGCACAAGAGAGAGCACACACAGACACTACAGATTATGGGAGAAGAGTGTTTCCAGCGAAACGTGTGGATTTTCTCCTGCTCTTCTTTGTCCCGAGCAGCAGCAGGGACCACTCTCCTCCAGCTTTGGGAGGGAAAGGGTGGCAGTCCCTGGCTGGTGCAGGAGGCTGCACACCCCAAAAGGCAGCTCACCCTGGCCCCAGCAGATGGAACTCTCCTGATCAAGGAAATGGGGACAGAACAGTATTTTTTCTCAGAACTCCTGCCTTCCCAAGAAGAGGGAAGACCAAAATAGGAGTAATTTGTGGAGCTATTAATAGATTGCACTAACCAACTTGAGAACAAAGAAAAAAAGTAATCACACTCCAAACGAATTAGTGGGTCTTTCTAAGGGGATGACGGGAGGAAAGCTTATTTTGTTTATGGCATTGGTGCTGTATTGTAGAAATTATATTTGTCCTTCGTTTCACAGGAAAAATTCTCTGCTTGCTTAAGACCTTGAGATTTTAATTTAAAAAGTTGTTACCAGACATGGACCAGAGATAAACACCCCTGTCTGAGCTCACGTTAATTGCTGGCGGCTGGAGGCGAGCGTCTGCTCCAAGTATCTCAGCTAAGCTCTCCCCTCTAATGAGACAAACTTCCCACAGTCCGGGAGAGCCAAAAAATCCAGCCCGGAACGTGCAGCTCCACCTGACCTCGAGCTGGGCTGGAAAGTGTCCACATCCACTTCCATGCTGTTTCGTGGGGCTTGTGCCCTGATGTTGTGATGAAGGAATGCTGAGAAGGGATCTGTCATGTTTCAGTGCCAGGTACAAAACAAGCACACAAGCAAATAAATAAATAAATAAATAAACAAACACAGTTCTCATTTGGCACAAACCTCCTAGCAACATAAATAATCAAAACCTGATTAACAAACTGGTCAGTTTAAAATGAAAGTAATGATCTTTCTCTGCCTTCCTGCTCCCATCAGGACGATCACAAAAGGTTATCTGTTTGAATAAATTAATTAGAGTCGTCAAGCTGCCTTACTTGCCAGTGGGAGGGTTTAGTTTTTGTGACCTGTGGGCAGATTCCCAGGATGTCTTCCCCCCAAAGGTGCCACTCTGTCCGTGGCCTGGCCAAGGCACTCTCAAAAGGTGAGTGCATGTCTCAGGACCAGCTCCCAGCCAGAGCAGAAAAGCCCTGGCCAGGCTGACTGAGCCACATCAGCTGATGCTGGGCAAGTGGGTACACAGGGAAAGGGAAAAGATGGGTGTCACCCCATCAGCCCCTGCCCCTCTGCCCATCTCATGGCCAGAAGTCATTCCTCTGTAGAAGTCTGGAGGAGGTTGACTACTGGGAAAACAAAAAGAAGAGGGAAAAGAGTGTCTCTTATTTATGGAGAATCCTGCTTTGAGCCCGAGTGCCCAGGAAAGCAGCTCTGTGTGTGGAACATGGTATCCTACACTGCATTTCTTTCTCCTTTCTGCCTTGCTTCCTTGATTTTTTTTTTTTTTTCATTCAAGGGCCAGGTCATTGCTTCTGAACCCCCCTCTCAAGAACTGACACTTAAAGTGCAAATGAAGCTAATGACAAGAGACAATATTTTAATGTTAATTAGATATTTCATGTGTCTTAGTTCATCAGAGCAATATTGCTCTTTTATGTGTTACATGAAAGCAGAGCTTTAGCTTGGAGGAAAACAGGGAACACAGTTGGCCATAGAAGTAGTATTCTTGGGTTTGTAATTATTAAAATTATTGTTACATTTAAGAAATCCAGAAAACTTTGAAAGGAAGATACTTAATAATAATAATGGAACTACTGCACTATAGGAAGCCCTGGCAAAGATTTTACATCTTTCTTTTTCCTCCTACATGAGCTGGCATTGTAAAAGCTGTAGTCTCCCAAGCTCTTGCTAGGAGAGCAGATTTGGCTTTCCTGGAGGATTATATTCATCTGTAATGTAGATACGAGGTCTCTCTTCACCTGTGTTCCCCTCTGCTTCCCTTCCTACGACATATTCCCTTTTTAATAGTTTTGTTAAAACACCAACATGAGCTGCTAATGCTGTGCATCCCAGTGAAATGGCCTAATGATGATGTTCACCAGAACTAGGTACATAACGTACAATATCTTCTGTGAATGTTTGCATTCCTTGTAGCCTGGTTTCTGCTCCTTTTGTGTTCTTTCACTGGCTATTTGAGAAGTTGCATTTCACTGCCAGGAAGTATTTATACAAAGCAAATTTCAAAGTTGTGCACATATTTGAAGAAAATGAAATTTAGGGCCCTGTCACAGCAATGAGCTCCTTCCAGAGAGACCTCATGCATGGACCCTAAATGCAGAAAACCGCCTGGAGAAGGTCACTGCCTCAGTGAGAGCTGCATTCACCCCCCTTCCATGATGTCCTGGCTGTGGACACTCACCAGTGCTGTCATTTTAAGGTGGGTTTTTAAAAGGTTAAAAAAAACCACCAAAACCACAAAAATCATGTTATGATTTCCTGACCATTTGTGTTTCATCTAGACTTGCTTTTGAGATCACTCTGGGCAGAATAAATATATTAAAACCAAATTTTGTAAGGAATAACAGGGAATTTCAAAGTGAGTTTATATATTCTGGGACAAGAAACATTTTTTATTTAGCAGTTTGTGTGGGTGCCCACACCTAACAAGAACAGCAGAGTAAAAATGTAGTTAAGCCTTCTATTTTTGTCTACAGCTAGTATTTAAAAAAAAAAAAAAAAGGAAAAGTGTTAGGTCCGTGGTTTCTTTATGTGTTATGAGAGCAAAGACACAACAGAGAGTGAATTCATTGAATAAAGTAGTATTGCAGATGATTTCCTTGGCTTGGAACATCCTTGCTTTGCTCTACTTTCATTTTCAGTGTTTAATTGCACTCTTTTTTCCAACATCATGTATCCTGAAGGAGAATCAAATTTATGGATAAGACTTTCATGTAAAACACTGATGTTTAGGTGGTGAGTTTTCTTAGTGATGCTCAAAAATACCACATCAGAGGTGAGTGTTTCACCTCAGTGAGTGTGCCAGGGTGACACGAGGAGCTCAGGGCCACAGGGGCTGTTTGCAGGTCGTTCCACAAGGGTTTGGGTTCCCATCAGATTGGGGAGCTCCCACCTGCCAGGTTTGAGCTGGTGACGAGGAGCTGGGGAGTGAGAAAGACTGAAAAGCCCAGAATCAGTCCATCCTGTGGACTGATCAGTGGCAGCACCAGCTCCAGAACACCCCAGGTCTCATCCCTTCCCTTCTCCCAGCCTATGTTAACATTGGAGAATGCCAAAAGGATCCCAGAAGGGGGGGTTATTTTTTAATAAGGGGGGAAATAATTTCGTAACCCAGTATTAAACCCATACCCACACATAAGACAGACATATGTGCTCACACACCCCAGCAACATCAACCTTGGTCCTGTAACTGCTTACAGGAAGGAATAGAACTTGTGTGTTTGGGGTTCATTAATATACATTAACAATTGTAAACGTTCTGCCTGAATAAAAGCTGTTTGCTTTACTACTTCAGGGTTTCTGCCCTTTTGGGACATTCAATGGGCAAATGGAATGCACTGATAGAGGGCTATAAGTGCTGTAAGTTATATTTAACTAAAATAAACAGGCAGATACAGACACTTCTGCTCTGCTATAAAAAGACTGCATATGCTCAATGCAGGTTTTCTTAAGGTAAGGGACAGAGCTTAGGAAGCTCTAAGGCAGCTAGATTTGCCCATATGGGAAGGCGGTCTTTCACTGATGATTTTGCAGACAGAAATTGCCCATCTGCACTGTTTGCAGGTGTTTTGAATGATTATATTATTAGCTCTGTCTGTTCAACTTTGCTTTTTTATGGTGGCTTTAGTATTGCAGTAAATAAAAAAAAAAAAAGAAATATATAAGCAGCCATCTGGTTCCCAATTTTTGACTAGCGCTCTTTGTCAAGAAAGAAAAAAGAATTCTCAGATATTATTTCCTAGTTCTGAAACACTGGCAAATGAGGAGAACAAATCCCCAAATTCTGACCTGAATATAAAACGGGGACAGAATTTTCTGCTTTTTATTTAACTTGCTCTGATTAATCCATTTAAAAGCAATTGTCTCTGTTCTGTTCTCATTTACGCCTCTGTGAAGTCAGCAGAGTAGTTCTGGGCTTACACCACCCTTTTAGGAGCAGAATCTCCTCCTGATGAAATTGAGGGGGGGAATTAAAGTGAAAGCAATCATTGTGAAACCATTTTCTATTTTTCTAAATGGGCAACAAAGACAGCTGGGAAGTGGTCCTTTGCTGCTGGATTTTTCAGGGAGGATTCACATTTCTCTCAGATATTTTTGCAAAGCAATGACAAAACTTTGCAAGACCTTTGGAAATAAAGAACAAACTATTTGCTGTCTCAGCAGTAAGTTCCAAATTCTTAGACTGCATTTAGGTTTCTCTGAGCATAATATTTGATTATTGGCAATATGTTTTCAGTTAAATATTTCATATAGTGCATAAAGGCCTTTTCTGCTCTCGAGCATTCTGTAGATATTAATGAAAGCAGTGGCTTTGTAGATTTATTTGGTGCCTAAACACCTTTTTCTGCAAATTGTTTCAGAGTTGGATCGGAGCTTTACACAGTCATTTAATGTTGCCTCTATATTCATGAAATCAGAATTATGTATCTAAGTGTAGGTAGTCTTTGGAGAGATGGTGTCAAGCCTCACAGATATGACCCAAATCCAAGAATTCTCCAAGTTCCCAAAACCCCATGTGGATTTCCTTGTGTTCTCTGAGAGCAGCAGTGCCACACCCGGGGCTGGGGAGGGAGGGGAAGGCATGTGCTGGCTCAGGGGGCCGCTGGGAGGGGTCCAGCACCAGTGTTCGAACAATAAAAACACGTGTGGCCACAATCTGGCACTGTCTGTTCCCGAGATGTAAGAACAACTGAGGCAAGTACTTAACCTGCAGCTGGACTAGTAGCCCAACCTGCCCTTGGGCTACTTCTGCCTGAGGCTGAAGGCCTTTGTGGAGACAGCAGGATTAAAAGTGTAATTCCTGGAACACCCCAAATCCACGCAGAGTGAGGAGCAAAAGATCAGTCACTGGGTGATCCTGGCAATGCTGATGGGCAAGGAGGAGTCCCTGGCTCTACTTGGCAGACAGGTGCACAGTCCCTGGTGTGGTGTAATGGCACCACAGAGCTGCTGTTTATAGAAGTAGGCAATCATAACAGGAACTTGGCTTTAAGGCAGTTCATCACCATAAAATTTGCTTAAATATGCCCTTCCCCACCACTTGCCTTGCTAGTTTAGAAATTACCTCATTTCTTCAGACCTTTTTGTCCTGTCCAAACAATTAACTCTAACCTAGTCATCACTCCTGAGTCTGGACAAAATATATACATCCTGTTTTTAGGGCATGGATGTGGCACATGTCGGGTAATTGCTTGGGGCTTGGTTACTGGGGGTTTTATAAAGGCACACTGTATTTCTGCTTGCTTTCCTTCAGTCCAGCTTCTAAACTAAAACAACACACCCATATAGTTCATTAATCTTCTATGCATCTATGCCATTAATATTCTAGTAATTTGATCATGATATCCTTAAATTAATAGAAGTCAGCATTCCTAAAAAGATTATGCACTTTCGCATCAGCCATGTGACTAATAGTAACATAGACACTGACTCCTCGTCATGCCAACTGCTCAGGTAATGTAAGTACGGCTGGGATCTCGCTTTAATCCTTAGGAGTGCTCTCAATTCCCTTGGCACCATTGCTAAGGCTGGGACATCATGTTTTCCAGCAGACGTTGTAATCCACGCGCCGCTACGAGACCGCAGCAGCTGAATGGTGATATCCAAAATGGGGAAGGTAAACAACTCTGAGCCAACTGTGCACTGCTGTGAGAACGTCTCCGTGAGCTAAGAAAGGAAAATGCTTAAAGAAAACATCCAGCTCTTCATGTCCCTGTGGTAATTGTGTGGAAGAAAACCCTTAGCAAAAAAAACTGAAACCAAAAACAAACAAACCACCACCAACCCCCAAACACCTCCATTGATTTGTTCTCAGTATTTAGCAGCCTGTAGCTGTGTCTCAAAGACCATCTGGATACCTTGGTTAAAGCAAAGGTTTATTTTGTTTGGTAAGGTCAGCTCTCATGGAATGGAACTCACTGAGCAAAGGCATTAGAGTTTCAGCAGCTTTTGTTTGCACTTCCAGTTTAATAATGTGAGACATATTGTCATGTTTCCCAGGGAGGTTGTGGGTGCTCCAAACCTGGCAGTGCTCAAGGCCAGGTTGGATGAGGCCTCGACAGCCTGGTCTGGTGAGAGGTGTCCCTGCCCATGGCAGAGCAGGATTAGGACTCAATGATCCTTGAGGTCCCTTCCAACCCTCAATGCTCTATGAGCTTGTGACATCAGCTATGCAGGTTTCTGTCACACCTGTACAGGTTCCTGTACCAGTGTGCAAAGGAGACCCTGGTCCCAAAACTGGAAAAAAATGTAAGGTTTAGGATCTTACTGGTGTTGCTCCATGCTTTCTCATGTCAGGGCTGTTTGGCAGTTTCTGCTCTATGGGATTTGCCTCTGGTTTATCAGCACAGCAGAGCACAAGGAACCGGTACTTTTCGATGGTGAGGAGCAGGTTTGGATATCAAATCACCTTTTTTGTATTTCCTTTTGCCAGCTATAACCTGGATATTTTATTTGTTTTCTTAGCTATATGTTATGCTAAGACTGGTGCAGAAGACGAGAAAAGTCTAGAAAAGCACTATTTTGTTAGTATTCATTGACAGATTTGGAAAACAGTTTGAATTGTTATGGGATTATCCGTGGCAAAATGTATGTTGTGGCTACAGATCCACAAAAGAGAGTAATGAGATATGAATTCCTGTCCTCTGGATCCTGGGATTGGGAGTGCTTTTGTGGCAGATTTTCACTCACTGTTTTCATATCCTAGTTGATCAGTACAAAATGACTAAAACCTGAGAGATGGATTTATTTTTTAACTAATGCAAATAATCATGTTGGTTATAATTGTTATTAGGGCTCCTTTGGGACTCTGTTGTTACAAGCACTCAACCCTTTTGTCTCTCCTTTGGGTCTCCAGGCTATGTTGCAATTTATAAAGATACCAGACCTTAGGCTAAATCAATGTCCTTAGGGTTATGAGATGTTGCTAAATATCAAAACAAAATCCCAGTGTTCCAGTTCTTTAACTTCACTATGTTTAATTAGCCATTCCAATTAACCTTCCCTTTGTGTTCCCTCATGTTTAAAGGGTTATATTAAAAGTACTGTAGAATTACAGCCATTTAAAATATGCTGAGTATATTTCAAGGCATTCAGGAAGCCCCTTACATGATGCTGTCCTCATTTCAGTTTCACTAATGACTGGTCACTGGGGGCATATTTCAAAACCTCTGCACCTAGGTTGCAGAAATTGTAACAACATCCCTACATGTGCATCCAGGTCACAGCATGCTCAGATGGGAAATCACTTCTGCAGGTCTCTCACTGCGTTGCTCTGTGTGCCTGTGGGCACAAAGGACAAGTAAGGGAAGAGTTACACATTCTTGCTCTGAGAATTTAGACATGGACAAGCATTTAGTCAATGTTTTTTGCTCAGAGGCCTGACAGAAAGACAAACATGGAATCAGAATTGCTGAATTCTGGTTTCTGAGGTCCTTGAGGTAATTCCCAGACTTATAGAAAACAGCAGTGTGAGAGACAAGGGAAAATCATGAGGAAATACAAACCTTCTCATCCCAACTAGTTCATAAGGTTTGATTCCTTCATTATTATGGACAGATGAAAAATCCCAGGTAAAAACCTGTTCAAACAGTAAGAACAATAAACTATCAGTGCTTTCCATGGCCTGTGCCCCCACCCACACCTTGTGCCAGGAACAGGCAATGTCTGGGTCTGTTTGGGGTGACAGGATAGGAGGGTCTCCAAAACTATTTCTGCAGTCTTTAGGAATCTATGCATTTGGAAATGTATGCTGAGAGCACTCAGTGAGGTAGGAGAATACTATTATGCCCATTTTATTATGCCCAAGGGTGAGTACATTTTTTAGATTTATGTTATATTAGAAAGCTTTTCACTTATTATTCTCTGTGCCTAACTCTCTGGATGCATTTTATAAGTCATCAGGATTTAACTCATGGCTATGGATTTTGTTATGGGAGAGCAGGTACCTAAAAAATCCCTGGCTTGTCCAGTGTCATTCTGTAAGTCTGGTGGCAGAACTAGGAACAAAAACCAGTCCATATATCTAACCTCTGACTCTTCCCTAGGTAACTTTCTCCAGCAGTTGTATTGAAAGATCATTTTAATTCATAGCTTTGTTTGTTGGAGGATATGAATTTCTCAGGAGTGAAATATGATGACAGAACAGCATTTATTTTTCTATTTCCTATATTTGGAAGGAGCTGAGATGATTCTAAGACTGGACTATGGTGCTATTTTAGTTAAACTTGTTCTCTCAAAGAATTTGTCGTTAGACCTTCCTTTGGCTTTTGTAAAGAATAGGGAGGAAAACAAAAAGAGATGTTTATTTTATTGACACTGTGATATCAGGGGCTTTCACTTAAGAAATCTGTTGGGATCTGTCTTTTTTTTCTAAGACAAGGTCAGTTAAAAATATATCTGGTTTTGTGTTAAATAGTTTGATGGCATAAATTCAATAAAGACATTGTCTGCTATCCCCACTGTATGACTCGTATGAGATACAAAGGAAACTAAGAAAAGCAGAGATTCATTTCCCTTTCCTTCTTCTCTGCTTTTCATTGGCAACAGTAAAGTTCAACTGCAAGACATGTGATTGTAATATAATCAAATAACCTGCTGCTGTCTCATAAAGAAGTACTGGTTGTTTAAACGACTATTCATAACAGACTTAGATGTTTCATAGCTGGCGATGGTTTAAGATTCAGATAACATCAAATCAGTTGGAGTATGAGATTCAGCTCCTTTGAAAACATACAAAGAACAAAGCCAACAGCACTACTGATGACTGAGTAGTTGGGGGAGAAGAAAACAACGAATATATTTAGGATTTTTATCAAGCCTGTCGAAGAACCTCAATGTGAGCCTCTCTATCGGCATGTGATAAACATCACAGAAACTGGAGATAGTGAAAGCTGAAAAGTATGGGACACTTAGCATGTCTAGCTCCACAGTAAAATAGTTTATACAGAGAAAAGAGACGGCTCAATATAAATCATTCCCTAGCAGTTCTTCAGGGCACTTTGTTGGGAAATACCTGTAACAATGAAGAACCTCAATGTGAGCCGCTCTATTGGCATGTGATAAACATCACAGAAACTGGAGATAGTGAAAGCTGAAAAGTATGGGACACTTAGCATGTCTAGCTCCACAGTAAAATAGTTTATACAGAGAAAAGAGACGGCTCAATATAAATCATTCCCTAGCAGTTCTTCAGGGCACTTTGTTGGGAAATACCTGTAACAATGCCATCAGTTTATTTTGTATATTGACTTTGAAGCCAGTGCAGGGAAAGGGAGAGCTGTCACTCTGCCCATGTGCTGAAAGGCTCCCAGTCTCCCCTGTTAGGGAAGACCCAGCCTTGTGCCGTTTCACAACCCTTCCTTGAGGGTGTTTCCACAGCAGAGGCAGCGGCTTGAGCTCGCTCCAGGAGTAACTCTTTCATAGCGAGACATTCCTGCAGAAGCACAGCTCTGCAGGGAAGCTCATGTTAGGGAACAAAAGCACTCTAGGAGAACTTAGATGTAGAGAAGTATTTTTTGAGATTCATTTATTAGCCACTGTATTGCTAATTGCTGATCTCCTGTTGAGCTAACCTCAAGTTCGACAGGGACAGTGTTTATGAACCCCGTACTTAAAAGAGGAAATCTGGGGCAAAACAAAAAGTATATGTAACAGTGATCTTTGAAGATGCATCATTTTGCCTTATCAGCAAAGGTGCATTCAAAAATCAGGCAGTTGCCACTAAGAGTGAGAAATAAAACAACGACAAAAAAAATCCCTCCCTTTGCTTCAGGCTTTTGGATGCACTGGATTAAGTTCACTGCTAATTAGACACAATTGTGAAGCACAATTATTTATGAACCTTCAATGGGCCGAATTCATGAAAGGAATAACGAGTATGTATTTCCCTTTTGTAGAATTTTAATGAAGAAATGGCATTACTATTCATTATTTATCCACTTTCAAATTGTAATGAATAGTTCTACTAGCAAACACCAAATTTCTGTATTTACAGAAAGGCGAAACATGTGTAGATAATAACACAGTTCAGTATGTATGAAATTCTGTAATTCTATAAATATAGAAATAAAGAAATTATCAGCAGGACTATTCATTAAATTTTGAAAGTAGTAAATAATAAATAGGAATAACATTTATTCATTAAAATCCTCCAAACAGAAAATATTGGGTCTTTCTTTCTTAAATAAATCCAGTGCAATATTTCTGAGAGAAAGCTGGAGTTTATGATTATTTTTTTTATCCTTTTGACATTGTTTCGTATGCTGCCTTTATCCTGAATGCATTTAAAATAACATTAACCTGTGTTTTCATTAAAAGTTGAAATATTGCATTATGCTGTGAAACAAAGACAATTTAGAGAGCCTGTCTTCCCTGGCTGAACAAACACTTTTGAGCACCATTCTGACCATGGATACCTGCCTCCTACAGAAAACACATTTATGCCCAGCTCCCAGAATGGTATTCAAATGTCCCAGGCCCCAGTGCGTGAAGATGAGGGGGCAAATGGGGCATTTTGACTGCTTAGACCCCCAGACAGCCCAATTCGAGTTGCAGGGCCTGCAGCACCCAACTCCTACGTGGATTTTACTGTCAGACCACTCAGTGAATGGAGCCCAAAACTCCTCACCACCAGCAGTGGCAGAACCTGGCACAGGAAGTGCTGAAGGGCTCAGGATCACAGGTAAGACTGCACAGGTTGCCTCTGATGGTTTTTCAACCTAATAAGGGCCAGTATATGAACTAGAATCTAAAGAAAGCTTTTCCCATAATTAAATTTAAAATTACTGGGAACTGAGCCGGTGTCTCTCCCCTGTGCACTGTCACTGCTGTCCTCTGGCTATTGCTTTCCCAATTTCTCCAACAGGGCTTTGCTGTCCTCTGTTCATGGGGCCACAAGGTCAGTGCTGAAGGTTAAATTCGTGTAACCTAAGCATGTCTTCCCTTAAAAATACACCTAAAGTTTAATTATGTATTGTATTAATTAATCTTCAGAAAGCTAAAACTTCAATACCATTTTAATTCCTTGTACAGTAATTAAGCTCTTTGAACCTAATAAGAACACAGAGCTTGACTTTTTAAACTCCAATGAAGTACAGGATATTAGAAAAAAGCCCTTGCAGATGAGTCAATTACAGACTTTGATAGACATTGCTTCATATTTTGGCTCAGTGTAGGCCAACCTTAGGGCCTGAGCAGCTGGCCCAAGCTCCTTGCAGTTTGGAGCACCTCTCACACTGCTGAACAGCAACAGATCTATTATTAAAAGTTTATTCCAAATTAGGGAATACTTTTTCCCTTTATAGCTAAGAATCTGAGGTCCTGATAAATCTCACTGAGTTTAACTCTAGAATCACAGACCGGTTTGGTTTGGAAGGGACTTTAAAGTTAATATTGTTCCAGCTCCCCTGCCATGGGCAGGGACACCTTCCCCTGGACCAGCTTGCTCAAAGCCCCATTTACAGAGAGACCTGTTTAGATGGTGAGATGTTCCTTTGATTTAATGATGCTATAACTAACATTTAGAGTTCAATAGGCACATAACTCCTGCACGAATGTTACCCACCTCAGTCACTTCCAAGAATTACAGCAGGAAAAAGAGACCAGAAGAATACAGAACTGGTCACAGGTTGTTTGGTTTTTTTAATGCCGTAGCACAGAAACTTGGTTTATTTTGAAGGAAGAAATCTGGTAAGAAAATACACTACTTTTACACAACTTTCACTAGGATTACCCCAGTGCTTGACGTTGAGGTATGACCATTATTTTAAAGAAAACCCTTTTCCTTTCCAAAGGACCTGGTGTATATTGAGTGCAGTGTGGGTTGTAAACCTCTTCTGGATGAAGCTGCAGGAGGAGCTGAAGTTTGCCTGGAAACGTGGTGGATTTTCCCATGGTCGGGGATGTGGCAGCACTGGGGGAACACCACGGAGCCTTCCCCAGCCAGCAGCAGAGTGAGGGCCAGCACAGCAGAGAGCATCAGGGCTCCTCCCTGGCTGCACCCAAATGCTTTCTGTCCTGTGTCCTGCTCCTGTGTAACATGGAGAGGAAATCCAAGGGCTGGAGGGCTGGGCAGGAGGCTCATGGGGCCACAGCCACCACGGCCCATTCAGCTCATGATCCTGAGCAGCTCAAACCAGAACTTCGATGGAAACTGCATCTGCCTTTTTCATACAGCATTTCAAGGATTTCCATGTGGTTCTCAAAAGCGAGACCAGAACTTACAACCCCAAGTAATCCTGGCCTCCTTCCATAAGGGGTCAGTTACAGATGACGGCATGTGGCCCTTGCCATCAGATTAGCTTAAAAACATCTGTTTGGCTTTGGTGGCTTGGATCCTTCTGCAGCAAGTTGCTTTTCCTTGCTTTTTCAAATTTGGATTCTTGTGTGTAGCATTTACATCATGATCTAAAAACAATTTTACACATAATAAAGTTTAAGTATTTGATATTTTTCATTTCAAAACTAAATAAGAGACATTTAAGAGAATGTTATTTTTTTTATAATGACACACATGATAGTATTTTAAAACAGCAAATGACATCCACTGTAAATTTTTTGATCTTTCTCTAACAAATCCTCTATGAGTAAAGTTTGCCCATATTTATGATATTTTTTTTCTCAAGATGCTTTACTGCTCTTGGTAGAGCTAACATCTGCTTCTCTGGGGAATCTCCTATTTATGACAATTGGAGATGTTTTTGAAAATTCTTTGAATTAAACTTCAGCTGCTCAGAAGTGTTTCCACGGGAGCTGACTGTACATACAGAGTTTCCACTGATGACATTTGACAGAGCTGTTAATCCCTCTTGACTCTGATGTATGATATCACATTACAGGAGCTGGAGCAATCCCGTGATATTCGCACATGCACAATAACATTTACCCATGTGTGTTCTGTTTGCAAACAAAATCCCTGGGACAAGCTGTTTCATCAACAAAGGAGGAAGGAGGTGACTTTCCCCATCAATATTCCCCTTCAGCCTGCTTCTGGAATTGCCATGGCTCCTTCTCCTGGTGCAGGGTGTTGGTGACCTGCATAGGTTGCTCTGCCCTACACTGGTCCAGCACAACCCCTCCAACAGCAGCCACTTCGCTTCTCCTCTCCCACTCAAATCAGAAATTTTGCCAAGACTTCTGTTTCAACCTCCTGCAGAATGAAATCCAAGAGGATAATTGTGAAAAGAAAAACATTTTTGCCAGCTGAGTCTCAATTATCACATCAGCAGCCATATTCTTGTGTGCTGTTTCTTTTTTTTTTTTAAAGAAAACAAAAAAGCAGCACTCCAAAGTGCAAGAATTCTTTTGGGATTGTTAGTGATGAAATCTCTTATTTTCTCTAAAGAGGGCTGGTCCTGAGGGAATTGTCATGAGTTTTAAGAAAAGCAAGGTGTTGCAATGTAATGCATTATGATTTAAATGCAATACTGTCTGATTATCAATTCTCTTAAGTGCTGAATTTGCAGAATCCTTTTTCACACACTCTTAGGAAACCAAATGCAAGGAAAAAAATCCTCCAAAAAATAGAAGTGATGCTTCTGATTAAAGTGATACCTGTGAACTTCATAAATTTGATTGCAAGTATATTTCTAAGCATGACACTATTTATGCTGGAAATAAAAAAATAAAAATAAATATTTTCAGTTGTTTTCAAGTCTCTAAATCAAAGTACTAAAGGGAGTCTTCCCCAGTGCCTTTTTTGCTCATATCTGAGTCCTTTACTTTAAGGCCAGAATATGGCAACAAGAAAATAATTTTTTTAAAAAAAAAATATATGTTTTCTTCTTTCGATGAAGTAAAACCATTTAAAGTTGGATGACTTGAATGAGCATGGACAATGGGAGCCTTCTTCAGCTAAAGAAAAATGAATATGCAATGTCTTTGACTTTGGAAGGGCGTTTCCTTGGTCAAGAGGACCCGGTCCTTTCAATGATTACATATTATCCCCTCTCGTCTTCCATATGTCTAATTATTTCTACAATTAAAATAGATTGCATGATCTTTCATCTAAATCTTTCTCTTTAAGAAAAAGAGAATTTAAAACTTAATTTATGAACTCTGATCTTATTAACCTTTCATTTGATTTGCTTCTGGGCCTTGATCTTGTAAACAGGCTATTATACTTTCTGCTCTTTTATTTGGTATGTGCTATTTCAAGGCACTCTGGAAATTAAAGCTCACCTGCACAACTGAAACTAAACCCTTTTGTGCATCTTTGTTCAGTGTTCTAAGTCCCATAATTTGCTTCAAACCTTAGGGAAAAAAATAAAATCAATAAACAATCCGCATTAATAAATAGGAACTTTGTTGGGTTTTGCCAGTGGTTTCCCAAGCAGTCCCTTTCTGTCCAGAGCACACAGCTATTCTCACTTTTGCCTCCTCCCAAAGCAATTTGTACTCTCCATTCC
>NW_008239324.1:13189606-13222453 GCF_000691975.1 Corvus brachyrhynchos
CTGCTGTTTCTTCTTTGTTTTCTTTGTTTCTGCTACTTACATCTCCCAGATTGTCTTTATTTCCTTTTTTCTCCCCCAAAGTCTGGATTCCTTTCCTCCTCCTACATACATCATGACCTTAGCTCCTAAAACTCAGTCATGCTGCTTCTTTTCCTGCCTAGTTTTTACCATCTTATACGCTCATCTCAGTTTATAAATGCTCTGCCCTCCGTTCTTCATTCCTTTTATTGTGGTCTCATGTCTTCTTCCTTCCCTTTCATTTTCTAGGATTCTGCCTTGTTCTCTTTCTCAAATCTGATTACTGCCCTGGATTCCCCTTTCTCTGAAGTGCCACATCTGCCTTTGGCTACTGATGGGCATTTCTACTTCCATTCTCCAGCTGGTACTCAAGATGAGGGAAGGTGTTTCCAAGGATGCAGAACTGCTCCTCTCAGGAGCAAGAGCTGCATGCAATTCAGATTTTTTCCCTTATCACTGAACATATCCTGCCTGTGAATTTCAGCTTTCCTTCCTCTGTGCGTTAAAGAACCACAGCCTGGGCAGGGTTTGGTGCTGTGAGGCAGCACCACATAACTCCCCATCACTCTGGGTATCTCCTAACAAAAGTACAGGATCATGCAAACATAGAAAATGTTCTATATTTAAGATCAGATTTTTGTAATTTCTCTGCTTACAAAGCTTCCTTTGTATAACCTGGTTACCTTATGCAAAGGAAAATAATTGTTATTTGGGGGGGTTGGATTTAATATTTATTTTTAAATAAATTCCAGAAGGTATATGGAAATAAAATCAGAGGTTTGACTTCAGGACTAATAAGAAGGCAAAGAAAAAATGGGGTTTTTGCAAGCAGAAACAACCAACAGTTGGGGCCACATTTGCCTTCAATAATAAAGAGTCAGACACCATCAGTAGCCCAGCCAAGAGGATTAGTGTACTTTGACTCCATGGTGACTGAATTCACTGTTAATAGTTCAGACTTTACCCTGGTCTGAGTCTTCCCCAGCTATGAAGTAAAGCACCCATGGTCCAACATGTGCAGAAGGCTGGAAGGACAGAGAGAAGTGCTGGGATTTCTCTCTGTGCAATTCTGGCTCTAAGGCTGGAGCTCTGCACACTGTTAAAACGATTGGACTGAAAATACAAAATCAAATACATGTACAGAGGACAAAGTCATGCTGGATTGGAGAATTTTTCAGCTGTTGAGTAATTTAAAATATGTCACAAAAAAAGCCATTAATATAATGAAGAAACATTTTTTCCCCTCTGTTTTCTTTCTTTGTTTTCTTTCTTACTTTAATTCTATTATCCTCTTTTCAGGGTTGCTCCTTGCAATTTTTTTCTTACCAAACCCTGTGTACAAACCCACCTGCCCAAACAGGGCTGCTTTGGGGATCAACATTTATCTTTCATGAGTCATCATTGTACTAGCATGCTGTAAATTCTAAAACTTTGTTTTTGTTTTATTTCCAATGGCTGTGTGTGGCCTTTTCACAGAGTTTTGGTGCACCAGTGAAAATCCAGGATAGCCACCACATTAAAGAGAGACCTGGCACACACACACAAACACACACACACACACACACGTGTACTGATATAACTTTTTATGGGAAGCAGAGGAGGAAGCCACCCATACTTCTGGTACAGAGGGAACAGAAGTTAATTTGTAGGTTGGTGAGAGAGAGCTTGTGACACTGCACTCCATTTCACATCAAGAGACATTAACTTGAAATTACTGTTTCCAAGGGAAACACTTATGACTCAAAGCATTAATTTGCATTAGTCCACGATAAGGCTAGTCTGTAAATTGAGTTATTGAAAATAACTCGCAACCATAGCACCAAGGAAGGAATTAACTGGGAATGTTGTTCTATAAACATAAGTGGATATTTTTTTCCAGGTAGTTAAAACACTAAAAGTGTGCAAAATGTAATCAATTTAGTTTTCTAGTAAAGTCATGCTTTAACAAATTGTCACTATGGAAGTAATCAGTTTGGATAAATTTGTGTTGGCTGGGCTTTATCTCCCCACTTTTTAGTTTCAAGTGAACAGCCTATTAAAACCCATGGTTTGGGACAAGCTCTACATTTTTCTCTTACAGCTGTGAGGACAATGGTCATTCTTTACAAATTTAGTTCAAGGTAATGTGATGTTCTACCCAATCTGGCAGAAAGATTTATAACTTAGCAACTGGGGGCTAAATTTCTGTGTTGTAAGCAAGTCTGGTCTCACGGAAATTTCACCTCCTTTGAACATCATAAAGTTTATTTAGAAAAATCTCCGTAAAAGATGCTCTTTACCCTTTGTGTACTCCTACAATATTCACTTAGGGTGAGTTAACAATCAGCAGTATTAATAACTGAAATCCACACCAGTAAAATTATTCAAAATACTTACAGATAACCAGCTGCACATGTACCACCACTTTTTTAAAATCTGGGTCAGCCAACATTCCCCTAAGTATATATAGCCAGGCAGGTCCAATTCTTTCAATTCTCACTCAGGTTTCCATTCTCACTTAGCATCAGGATGATACAGGAATGGAAAGGCTTGCAAAATTTCTGGTCTCTATTACAGCTGGTCTTTCTTTTCAGGAGAAGCCCAGACTGGCACACCACTGCCTGCCAGGGAGATATGCCCCATCTCTGCATACACACAGGCAAAAGGCACACAGCTACCCCATTGCCTTTTGGCACTCCAAACACCCTTTCAGTTTATTAGATCCAAAGTTACACTGGAAGAGGAGAGAGGAAAACAGTGAGGACTAATTTTCCAGACTAAGGACCTCTAAATCCAGATACTCTGTCCTTGCATTACAATACCATCTGCACCTATGCTTGTAACAGAAAACCTTTTGTTTCTTCCTTTCTCTTTCATTCAAACTGAAGAACAAACTCCCAAACCCAGCAGCACAGCCGTTTGGTGGGGCACTGAAGTGCCAATGGGTTTCTCCAAAAGGCACGGCCTGAAGGACACTGATATACCAATAAATGAAATTGTTTCCTCTTCCCCAGGGTGAGGTGGTGCCCAGGTGAGTGAAGGTTCACCTTTTGGGCTGGAGGGGGTGAAGCCAACTTTGAGCTGCTCCAGCAGAGGAAGGCTCAGGGCATGTCTGTCTCCAGGCATGGCTCTCCTGGGTCAGGCACAGGGTGCCTGGGTTCCCAGCTGCATACCCCTATGGTCAATGATGCAGGTCTGTAAAGGACAGGTGACCCTGTTACATGTGCAGGTGAGGAGCACTGACAAAGGAGCAGGCTGGAGTGCTGTGTTTCCCGTGCAGGCTGTGCTGTTCCATGGAGTGCCTTCCCCTGCCCTCTCCCATCCCTGTTCCAGCTGCCTGCCATGCCCGACAGGGCACCCCGCCGTGTATCTCTCAATTGCTTCTCATGAGTAAGGACATTATTTTTGATCCAAACTAATATGTAATTATCTATTTCAGAATGTTTTATTAGGAATTAGAACCCTTTTTATATTTTAACCAAACATATTCATTTCACAGCATGTTAAAATCATTTTCTCTTTCCTAACTGTGTTTATCCTTTCTCCGTAATATTTCACAGCTGAAGTCCTTTTCTAAGAGAGCTTGAAACATATTATCTGGTTATATATATTTTTTTTTCAAATTGAGCGTATATGGACAAAATCTGCCCTCTTCTTTCCTGTCCTTAGCATTCTAAAATGTACCTGTGTTCAAATATTAAGAAATAAAACAAATATAAATTATGCATTTTCCAAGTTAATTTAAAATGCATTATGCACTGCTTTGTTCTCTGGAATTAGTATTATTAAGGGGACAGATCTGTATGGATTAATTTTGAGTCAGTTTATTCACTTCTTTGTAATTCAGTGGCAAGAATTTCTGTCCCCAGGCATCAAATTAAAATTTTTACTGTAAGTAACACATACATAATATAGACCTTTTTGTATTGTTTCTTTGTTTTTCTATCAGACAACATATTTACATATTGTATTATTTCACAAAACCACCTCTTTCAAAGTAAACAAAACTTCCCCCCCTTCTTGAAAATTATTTTAATTTTCCCATTGTCATTGTACCCAACTGGAACCTGGTTCTAGTTTCGAGGGTTTTTTCCCTTTCCATCAATAATCACATAACATTTAGCTGTGTCTTCCCTGAGATCTCTCACGAGCTGAATAATCATCCAACATCTCCTTTCTTCCAAATATTTTTGTGGTGTTTGAGCTGCTGCTTTACGATTATTTTTTCAAAAAAACCCCAACCTATTCAATAATCATTTTAAAATAATGTTTTATTGCAATAATTCTTTGCACTTACATGTTTCAAATCTTTATTTTTCCCTAAACTGAGCAAGAAAATAGAGTCTGCTTTCTTAATTAGTCTTCTTTAAACAAAATATCCTTTCATATGCACTAATAAAGACTAAGGATCATTTCTCTCTTGTTTAAATAACTGCTTGCTGTAGTATAAAATTGTAAGAGACATGATGCAGATCAAGATGCTGGCTTGAAGTGGAGAAGAGGAACAAGCAGTGCAATAATAAGCAGATTTTAATGATTTACTATAAATCAGCATTTTTGCCCTGTCAGTGAGATTGAAGAGGCAGACAGCTCCTCACATGTCTGCCTAGCAAATGTCTTCCTGATGAATCATGTGCTCTGAATCACTGATCACAACATTCAAACAGCACATCCAAATAATGAGGAAAACATATACACAGCATTCTTACGCCTAGTCTAAAACTGCAGGAATATGTGTTTTCAGTGGTGTGGTAGTTAAACCCCTACATTGATACTGTGTCTCTTCAGCAGAGGGTAATATCAGGTTAACTATTGATGCCCTAGCTTTACTTCCACATGTTAAATCAACGTGGAAAATCTAATCTTTACATACTCTGCAGGGAAAAAAAAGAAGGTGAAAGTAGATAACAACGTATATTTTTAAATATTTTTCAACAGAGAAATGCATCAGCTACTCATTGAGAGAAACATTACTGTGATTAATTAGAGCACTAGCAAGGCTATTGTTTTATATACAGGGTAGTTCAGATGACCATTGTTAATAGTTTCAGTTGGTCACTTAGGTAATAGTGGTTATAAAATGTTATGCATTGCATGCCCTAATGTCCATCGATCCTCCCTGCAGTGCTGCCAATGGCTCAGGTAACCAAATAATTGTCATCAAACTCTCCTGCAGTGGGGGTGTCACTGACCCCAGCTCTCCACAGCAAAATGCACATGTTTTTAAGGGTGACTTGGATGGAGTGAGGAAATCATGTGGGTGAAGGGGATGAGGTGCAGCCCCAACAGCTCTGGGAGAATTAAGGAATGAAGTGCAGAGTGGGGTCCAGCCTCAGCCTTCACAGGCAACACTCCCATGAGCAGTGGACAAAACTGAATAAATAAAGGAGCTGACTCACCTCTCCCTGTTGGGTCCAAGAAGGCTGATAATGTGCCCAGAAGTAATAATTGTGACCACTGTTGTCCCCACCTGCAGGAGAAGCTCTGGCCAGGCTCTCCACCACAGCTGATGGAGGAAAGCCTGTTTGCAGGCCAGCCCAGAGGACCTCGCTGCTGGAGGATAAAATGAGGACTTCAGCTTCCAGCAGTCTCTGTCCTTTAACCTTTTATTAACCTCATTATTTATTCAGAAAACAGTTGTGAAAGAAATAATTTTGTAGCAGTAGGAACCTTGAATTTAGAAACTTGAAAAAAAAAATTCAAGTTTGTTTGTGGTGATCCTTTGAAAGATAGTAACTTGTCATTCCTAGTTTTGCAGACTGTAACTTTTGCATTTATTACTAATTTTCTGTGCTGGTCTAAATGCACTGTTCACGTTGAGTTTAAAACACATTAGTACCATTGACGTACATAGTATTTGCAGTTCAAGTCATCCTTATGCAGACTTAGTAAAAGGTTTCTCCTGGAGATCCTGAAGATGAGCTGGCATAGAAACCCAGGGATGTATTTTTTCTCCACATCTCTGCATCCTGCCACCCCTTTGATGCAGAATCACAATATATGTTTCTGAAAGAAGCTGCTGTCCACCGTTCGAAGACGTGAAATTCAAAGTCCTTGTCTTTTCTGGTTCGCACTCAAGGGAAAAAAATAATAATGGGCTTTTAAAACAATAAAATATCAATGTATTTTAAACATGACCATGTCAGGCTCAAAAATGTGTTTCAAAAGCATATCCATTTGTTTAATTTGAATAAGAACATACTTAATTTCATGGTCATTTGGTTAAAGCAGTTATTTTTATTAATGTGTTATTGAGCTAGAGGCTGAGGGCACTGGTCAGTTTGCTACTGTATAACTCACTCGCTTGGAGAATGAAGTCTTGCAGTACAAAGGGGAAAACTCGTATGTGCTATTTAGCCATCACAATGGTATATTTGATCTGTGTTCTTATTTTATTCAAAGCAAGAAGGGGAGAAAAACAAACGCTCAGACTGCTGATTTCTGCAGAAAAAATCTGCAAATGAACTGTTCTATTAGCACAAATGTACAAAAGTCTTTAGAACCTCTCTCTTCAAAAGCATAATTAGGTATTTATTTCAGACATACTAACATCTTTGCAGTAGCTAATAAGATGCAGCCCATTTGAATATTAATATAATAAATGATTAAATTAAACAGCAAGATTCAGACTCAGAAATAGCCTTTATAGGTCCCAGGGGGTCACTAAAACTGTATTCCATTTCTTCCTACAGTTAACATAGTACAAGGGACATGAATGCGTAAAGCAATATTTGTCTTATGAAACATGGAGTTTTATATTGTGCTATTCAGTTTTATTACTCCACAGTTTGAAGCTGAGGCCTGTGATGAAGTCACCATGCTGGGACCCAACAGCAACTCTTCCTGTTTCAGTGCTTTTTGGCATCAAAGTGACGCATCGTTGCTTTGGCAGAGGCAAACCTCATGGCAGGCTACATATAAATAGGTTAACAACGTTGGCGTGTGATAAGCTAATAACAACACACACAGAAAAAAAGTTGCTGTAAAATAAATGGCTGAGGAATTTTTCATCTGTACATTATTATGTATTTATTATTAATAATATGTACCCAATAATGTACAGAATTAATATCAACGGCACGAGGATGATAGGTTAGGCTTATTTTTTTCCACTGTACACCAGATAAAAGAAAAATAGGCAAAGTAGGCAATTATAATTGGCCATTATTCCAATAAAGGTGGTTCCCTTCTCAAATTAGTCCATGAAAACCGCACACTATCCAAATCCCATGAACCTGAGAGGTGTTAATAAACATCTGGTCATGGTTTTTGCTTAATTAGCAATCCCTAGTTTGGACTGAAGTCTGTTTATGTAAAACAAAACACACGTATGCACACGCACACACTCTGTCTCTCTCTCTCTCTTGCCCCCCCCCCCCATAACAATAACAAAAAAAAAAGAGGTTTTTGTTTCATGAGCCACAGCCCTTCAGCAGTCCAAACCAGCTTCTTGTAAGTGCTTGGTGGGAGAATTGGATTTTTAAGTCTTACCATTTGTCAACACAGCAGAATAAAATGAAAGCTATTTGGATTTGTCTGTTTCTGTTCATTTTACCAGACTAATGTCACCTCAATCAGCCCTACAAAATCCTGGTTATTATTGGAAACTAAATTACCATTTTTAAATGCAAAAAGAAATTGCATACTTACTACAGGTTACTGAAAAATGCCATTTTATTATTCTTAGCATCCAAAATCTTACAGCACCATCTCTCTAAGGAGCATCATTGGCAGGGAGGTAATGGATAAACATGCAACTGTGCTTGCAAGACTATACTGTCTAAATTAGATAAAAGAAAAGTAGGAAGAAAACTCCAAGATAAGTGGTACAAAGTAAATCAAAACAAATCATCTTACCAAACTTTATTCGCATCTGATACCATTTTTAGAAATTAAGGTCAGTTTTGTGGAACTAATAGGGAGTTACACCTATATATCTTGGGCACCATGACAATGCTTGAGAGGAAGATTTATACACTATGGTTGCAGATGCAGAAGAAAGATATGAGAGATCAAATGGAAGTGCATGATAACAAATGAAAAATGGTCCCCACAGCCCATAAATTAATTGAGAAAAGAAGGTTGTCATTATTTGAACATGCTTTAAAATAAGGTATGGGGTCCAGATGGCAGAGAATAGATAGGCCAACAAAGTTTGAGTAATTGATGACTTAAAAATAAAACAAGATCTTAAAGAAATGAATCACGTTGGGAGAGTTAGAGGAGGAATATTAGATGAAAAAGCACAAAAACTCCTTGAAACTTCAGAGCAAAAATCAAAGTATAGGAAAACAGACACATTTTTTCATGAAGGATCTAAATAAATGTAAGTAATAAATATTTCAGGCAGCAATTGTATCCCCATTAAGGACACTTTTCTATTGTCATTTCATTAACCTATTCAGCTTTGTTTTCATGATTTTATTTCTCCTTTTTTTTTTTTTTTTTTTTGTGTGTGTGGTCTAAGTTTTTTTTGGAATGAACTGAAAGGAATTAGCAAAGGCTATGCTATAAAAATCACAATTACCATTTCTGCTCCCAACACTGTCGTTAGCTCATGAGGTCACTGCAGAGAGCCCTTTGGTAAACAGTGACATGCTTCCAGAGCTTATTGTCTGCATTTACAGTACCTGAGATCCAGCAACACAGCCTGTGCTGGTTAAACCTAAACCCTCCTTTGCCTTTCAGGTTAGTGGGTTCAGACAAGTCACGGAGGAAGTGACAACACTCACATGTGTCTTATTCCATGTTTGGGTTTTTTTTCTCTTAATCTTTCTTCCCCTTTCTCCATTCTGAAGGGGTGGCAGCACATCGCATTAATTGGTACTTCAGTGTTATGCAATGCCAGGTAATAAATAAATAAATAAACTATCCACAGCTTTATTATTTTTGGTTTTAAAATGTTACCCATCTGTCCACAGAGGGGAAGTAAATATCTGTATGGGCGCAGGTGAGTGTGTCGGCAAGGAGGTGTGTGTGCCTATGTATATCTGCACTGTGTGTCTGTGTGTATGCATGTGTGCATTTTCCATATTTATTGCTTTTCAGTACATTAGAGCATTTAGTACTTTGGAAGGCACTCATCCAAACAGAGCTCCATGTAAATGCACTGTGTACAAGCCAAGAAAGAACAGCTCCAGGCTGATAGAAACCTCAGAAGTATGTTAAATCATAGTACTCAACTGTTCCTCATTAGAACACTCCTCATTTCTTTTTTTTCTCTTCCACTTAAAAAAAAAAATAATTTTTCCTCAAAGCCGCTTACTTCAACACTGCGCTCTAGGAGCATATTATGAATATTCAGATTGGAAATAGAGCACCATCTAATAATGTGGAGCACAAAGGAACCCTGAAATATATTCAGCCTCTTATTTACATTGTTATGAGAGATATTGCATTATCAAACAATGGCTCCACTCCACACTGTATCCGTTACCCCTTGCATTAAGGCTCCTTGGGAACTTATTATTGATGACAAAAATGCGGCTAATGAGAGACTGCAGAGTTACTAAATGTATAGGTAAGCTATACTGCCTAGAAGAAAGATAGCCCTAAAGGAAAAAAAACATCAAAGCCCGAGAGCTGATTTGTTCAGAAGTGCAACTGAGATGGGAAGAAAAGCAAACTTGGGGACCTTCCCATCATCACACACAATGATGTCATTAAGGTACATTAATCTCAAGGAAGATATACACAGGGAAACTAAAACGTGACCCTTGGTGCGGAAGGCAAGCAAAAAGGCTTGGAAATATTCAGGAGGCAGAAATAGAAGGCAACAAACATTTCAAGGGAAAGATAGTTGCCAGCAGGATTGATTTGAATACTCAAAGTGGTGATTTATTTTTCATGCTTCTCATAAACAGAAGAGATCCTTTCTTTGCCCTGCTCTCCCCCTCGCTCTCTCGCTCGTTCCCAGGCAGGAGGAAGGATGGGCTGAGGCTCGCCGTGCCCATTGAGCAATGGCTGCCCTTTCCCAGACACCACAAATGAATGCAGGATGGTGGAGAGACCAATTCAAACACTTTACCAGGAGTATATAAAAAAATGGCACAATCCACGTTCTTTGCATTTGTAACAGAAGAAAGGGAAAAAGGACAATTTCATTAAAAGTCCAGCCTCTGTAAAGAGAATGTTAAATAGTTTCATACCCAAAACCCAAACTGCTTTGAATGCAAGTCCTGCTTTGTCCTTAAATGAAATGAAATTTCACAAATCCAGCTGTACATAGAGAGAGAAAATGAAAGACAAAATATTTACTCATGGACTCAGTAGTCCCCTTTTTAAAAGGGAGGGGGTTAGCTATTGATTTTTTAACAATATAAATTTAGCATATTTCACACGATCCATTACATTCCTTAGAACCATTAAGATGCAGTTTACATGATTTATTCAGAATAAGGTCCACTTTTAGCTATATTTAAGTCTCCTATTTGTTATTTAACATGTGTTTAATGTTTTCTGTCCCTGCTGTGCACAGCTGCAAGCTGCTATTTTTTGGCAATTTTTGTGACTGTGAAGTGATTTGTGTCTTTGAATCTCACCTTTCTATTCTATGGCCTGCTGTTTTGATTTTTTTCTAAACTTTAAGAAATAAGTTGCACTGTGTTATGACCTTTACTTCACTTCATGGAAGTAAACAAGAAATCTAAAAGCACCATTAAAAAATCATGGCAGGTATCCTTATGGGTAGCTACAAGGACACATATGTAATTGATTTAGCATTCTGTGACACTGTAATTCAAAGCAGTTTAAGGAAAACCCTCTAAAAATCCAGTAATGACATAGAAACTACTAACTGAGAGCTGGCAAACACTTCACTCACCACTTACAGACTGGGCATATAAATCCTCCATAGCAGGAAACCTTCCATATTGTACAACTTCTTGAAGATTTTTTCGGTTGATCTCAATTAGAAAAAATTCGACTGGAAAATAAGTTGTTATTGTTCTACAGTATATTTAAAATATCCTATCTATTTTTACAGTCATAAAGCAAACAGAGCATGATGTTGAAGTGCATCAGATAGATACAAATGATTGCAGGGAGTTTTGTAGCAAAGGCACTCTCACGGCATAAGGATCCTGATATTTCAACAGTTTTCCCAGGCACAAAACTTTTGAAAAGCAGTAATAATGCATGATGGCAAAGCATGACAGATAGAATAGTGTAATTGTCTTTTTTTTTCTTTTTTCTTTTTTTCTTTTTTCTTTTTTTTTTTTTTTTGGTATTAAATGGGACTCTCCAAAACACGGCCATGAGCAGTTGTGAAAGCTTGCTGAAACACCATGGATTCATCTCCAGTCCCAGTATTTCAGTGTCATAGCCATGACACGGCCTCCCCAGAATCCCTCACCTCTCCCTCCACTCTCTTTCCTTTGGCCACCTCTTGAATTTGAGGAAATGAATCAGTATCCCTCTTGCAAATTAGAATCTACGTATAATTCACGGACAGTGAATGCTCAATGTTCTTATAATGATCTAGAAAGGCAGCTGGCAGTGCATGATACACATGCTAGTACATATTCCTATTTTATGTGGAGTAAAATGGGAGTGCTTTGTGGTGTGCTGAAATCTCAGAGATGTGTGCTGGTGAGCCACTCTCTTATTTGGAAGGTTCATACTCCCCATCACCAGTAAATGTAAGGAAAGTGAAACACTGTTGGGTATATTGGGGGTATTTGTAGTTCCTCTTTATGATATCTCTGGATAATTTCAGTGTCTATCAAACTGCTACTTTAACTGATAGGAGAGCATTTCCCCTCAAGAGTTTGAAGCAAATATAGTAGGTAAAAATTCCTGTATCAATTTGAATGCATTTACCTGTAAGTGGCAAACTTAGTAACTTCATTTATCTGATTTTAATGAAAATGGAAAATGCACTGCTATATGACTTTAAGAAAAAAAGTAAAATATAAGTTATTACTGTTTGATATATGTTCCCCATCCTTTTATAGGATCTATAAGAGAAAGCCATGTTGAAACAGTTTAATGCAGTGCCTTTAACTTATCTAAACCACATTCAACTGACTGCGCTGGGAAAATTGAATCTTTTCCTCACAATCTTAGTGACATGAAAAATATATAATACGGTAAATGATTAATGCAGTTATAAACTATACCTGAGATAAGATTTAAGTATTCATATTTCTATCATGTTAATACAACACGATAAACCCATGAAGCAAACTTGACCATAGCATTTGTTATTCTGTCCAGTGTTCAATTATTCTTTGTCCAAATACAATTTAGGAGCTTGCTGGAATACATTCTCTGGGTACAAAGCATTATGTGCTACAGTGAGATAATCAAAGCAGTGGTCAGCAACTGTAGACCTCGATCCAGTATATGAAGAGTTGCAAAATAAAAGGGAGCCCAGAATATAACCCCATGCAGGTTTTTTTATTTTGGTTGTCCAGAATATGTCATTAACACATAAAAGCATTATTTTTCCTTGCTTCTAACATTTCACTGAAAGCTTTATATTTTTAGGCAAACCTAAATTGACATAATCACAGATGTGCTTAGCAACTACCAAGACAATTTCAAAACCACGTTGCTTTAATAACTAACCTCTTCTAATTTCTGCAGTAAGGGTCAAATTCTGCCCATGGGAAACACATGTACAACTCTGAATGATACCAAGAGAAGAAATGAGCCTGATGACTGCTTTGATGCTTTGATGGGCATTTTATTACAAGGATCTTGTGCCTCCATGTAAATAATGGCCAATTGTCTTGCAAACAGGCAGCATGCCTAGCAGGAAAGCACACAGCTGCAAGATGGGGGAAATCTGTGGATCTGTCTCAGTCAGCAGCTCTGCAGTGGGTTACCTCAACTTACCCTTTTGAAAATGAGTGTAAGCCTTCATTTTCAAAGGTGCATTTATACCTTTGAATGAAAGGTGAGATAATTTTGAAATTAGAACAGAAAATAAACAAACTGATTAAGGTATTTTACAAGTTTAACACAGCTTGGTGCAAGGGGTTGGAGCAGGTGATATCCAGAGGTCCCAGCCAATCTAAATTATTCCATGATTCAATGACTGCAGCCCTTGGCATCATTGGTTTTAAAGTACCTGCAGCTCTGAGCTCTTGTTCCACAGTTCCAGCCACCAACTCACCATCCCTGTGCATGGACAGCCCAAATGTCTCTCATGCAGCGGTGACCTACTTTAACCCACCACATGTAGACTGGAGTCTCCTTAGGGCCAGCTGAAATTCCTTTGATCTCTCTGAAAGGTTGATGGTTTCTGAGCTGGAATTGGTAGTAAAAGATAGAGGTACCTGTAAGAGTTACTCAGAAAATAATGCTGAAGATGAGCAGGACTTAACAATGAACTTTTTTTTGGTCAAAGCTTTCATCAAAAAATTAAATTGCCAGGAGTTTTACTGTTTTATTTGCCCCCAAACTCAGCTGTCAGCTGAAGAGCTTTTGATGAAAACATATTTTTGAAATGAGTACAGAAGCCAGCTGGGACGGCCAGGCAAGGCCCTTTGCTAAGCTAATCTGTCATTGCTAAGGTTTGGATGGGGACGCATGCAGGATGATCTGAGCTTTGCCTAGCTTTCAGAATGGTAGGTAAGCTTAATAGCCATATTTTAAATAATACTGCTACAGTACATCACATTGCAAATATGCCCTGTAATCAAAAGGGAAAAAAAGCAAGGAGCTGACAGAACTAGAGTAGAATAGAATACAATACACCTCTCTGGGTGGAGTTATTTTCCCAAAAGGAGCCACAAGCTCTTCTTAAATTAAATAGGCCTTAAGAACAGCATCAAAAATGATAAGCAGAAATTAAATACTTCCCACTACTTGTTTAAAATTTGAGTACGCTGTAATAATTCTTTATTTCCATTACATTAATTTTATGGGCTCATTCACTTTCTATTTGATCAGAACTTCTGCATGTAATAGTTACCAGCATTTCAAACAAGAAATCATAGATGACTGTATATATACCACGATAGTCACTATTGTAGTGGTAATGCTGATAATGGAACATTTTTATTAAGAATAAAAAAAGCTGACATGATTTTTGAAATAACAACAGGACAAGAGGATATAGACTCAAGCTGCACCAAGGGACGTTCACGTTGGACATCAGGAGGAATTCCTTCATGGAAAGGGTGGTTAATCGTTGCAAGGGGCTGCCAAGGGAGGTGGTGGAGTCCCCATCCCTGGAGGTGTTCACGGAACCACTGGATGGGGCACTCAGTGCTCTGGGCTTGGTGACCAGATGAGGATCGAAGGCTTGACTCAATGGTCTTGGAGGTCTTTTCCAGCCCAAATGATTCTATGATTCTGATTGGTCACCCCCAAGAGACAGACCTCATTATTGCTCTGATAAACCACAGTGCCACATGCAGCTGTTTAATTAGGTATTGATATCAGCATTTGTTTCTACAGACACTGATAGTAACTCCATTTGCATTTTTGTGTATGTTCCTTGATCTATATATGTAAATCCGACCTGCAATAAATATTTCATTTCTTTCTAGCATTCCTGATTTACTTTCACACCTGTTGCAAAACTTCTAGAAACACAAACAGTTTCCTTTTGTGAGCAAGATACATCAAGTGTGTTTCTTATTGTAATACATTTACATTCCTCAGGTTTTCTAGCTTGGTTTGTACTACTCTTAGTGAGGCAAACCCTTGCATAGAGACTTGACATCCTCACAGCAATCTCAGAACAATTTCAAAACATGCCTATGAAAATCCTATTATCACACAAACTTGCAATGACAAAATTATCTCAGTGCAAGTCTGCAGTGACCCTCTGGAAGGCAATACCACTCTAATGTGAGATTATACAGGTAAAATGAATTCAGTGAAAACACACACCGTGTTTGAATTTCAGTGCAGAGCCCCAATGAAATGATAAAATCAAGTTCACCTTTATGCTAAATTGTGTTTATGTTAAATGCAAGGATAGGATGGGAGAAGCTGTGCCCAAAAGACTTGCAGCAAGAGTGATGGAAAATACAATGGAGTTCAAGTAACTCCAGAATGAAAGCCCAACCAGTTTTCAGAAAAAACCTCAACAGAATTGTTCAAGTGGGGTCAGTCTAGGGGCTGCAATGGTAATCCTGCTAACAACAGCAGCTGCCCGGGTACTCATCCAGCAATGGAGCCCAACCTCTGCTCTGGCACCCTGTTGTGTCACCTCCCTCCCGCCTCTGGGCACCGTCCTCAGATCTGTGAATCCTAAGCCACTTTAAGCCTTCCACCAACACATTCATGATTACTTTATCATGCCTTCCGACACTCAAAAGGGCAATGCAAAATCAGCACTGAATTCATTAACTTATTAATTAAAAGAGAGGAGAGGAACACGAGCAACCTCTGGAAATGGTTGTGCAGAAGCACACACTCCATAAAACTCTTCAGCCCTCACCTCATCCTGCACGAGCAGAGCAGATTCAAAGGTTGGGACCCCATTCGGTGACTTTGGGCAAGGATGCAGTGATCTCTCCTCAGGGAAATAGAGATGCTTCCCTAGGCCTAATTTAGACTTTTATCTAGCCTAACACAGTTATCATTGCACCCCCAGCAATGTAAACACTACATTTCCAGAGGCAGCTGGGCACTACTGAGGCCAAAGGAGATTTTGCTGGGCTGTCTTGCAGCATGGCTGGGTGAGACAAGCCCCCTGGTCAGTGCCCCCAGAGAGCCACCTCAGCTTCTGGAGGCTCACTGCCAGATGTGGGAAACACGAGGTCATGATGCAATATTTTTGGGAGTGACGGGTGGAATCAATCTCTCCCAGCATTAAGAATGTCAGGTATCCAGCCTGCACTAGTGGCTAACCTACATCTTTTTTTTATCATCAGTGGAGACTATAAATCCAATTCATTTGACCAATGCTAAGACTCTGTCTTTGCACCAGCTGCCCTGTTTCACTCCACTGACTTTAAAGGGTAACTAGCTCAGACTTCATTGTCTAACTTTTAGACATCAGAGTTAAGAAAGGTTAATATTATCTACCAAATATTCCATGGATGTCAAATTGAAATGAGCAAAACATAAAGAGAGACTAGTCAAACTATTTCCCTTTTTGCTAATTAGGAAGCGCAAGATGTTTACTTACAGAATATGCCTTTCAGAAGTAACTTCACTAAATCTGTGAAGCTGTCAACTATTGCAGATGTTTTGTATCTACATCTGTAGGGATTTCATAACACTTCCTAAAAACCTTCACACATCTAGCTTGGGAAAAGCCCTTCTGGATGAAAAGGTGGTTTCCAGGGATAGCCTGCTCTCCTTAAGAATTTTGACTACTTTTTGGTTGGAAAGTATGATTTTTCTGCTTTGAAGCTGAGCTGTCTATGAAGTCTTGAAGTAAAGAGAGAGGGAACGTCCATAAATTTTAATTCTATAATTAAGATTTATCTGGCATTGATGGTCACATGGGATAAACCATTGCAAGTCCCCCACAACCTCTTTTAAAGATAGAAGTTGTCTGAAAGACTCCAGGAGAGTTCCTTGTGGGTCCTGTCCTTCCCTCTCAAGGAAAGATGAGTTGGATATATTCTACGACTGTGGCTTGAGGGAGATCCAAGTTTGTTACAAACAGGCCAAACAAAGTCCAAGTTCCTCACATCCAAATGATTTTCCCAGCCTACCAACACAGAGAAAGAGTAAGAGAAAATCAAGGACAGCTTTCCTATATTGTTGCTTTTACAAGTGTCTCAAAGTGATTGACAGCGTTCATATTCTCATTATGGCATCTGCAGATAATGAGGTACCTAGGCACAGGAATACCCACTGCTTGAGCATGCCAGGAATATTATCACTGACGTTTGAGCAAAAACATTGCAATTCCACACAATACCTCTACATCTTCGAAACGTCAAAACACAGCCAGATGCTGGAGCCATGGCTGCTGAAATCACATGGTTTAGCTGGTATATCTTGAAAGAATTATTATAAATGGAAGGTATCTATTTAGCTAGTCAGCTAAATAGTGGACTTTAATTCCACAGATAAGAGTAGGCTCCCCCCAGAATTTAAAGACTCTTTCCCCTTCCTCCTTTAGAAATCTTTGCAATTTTCTATAAACAAGGCTCAAAAGCTGTCTCAAGTGCTGTGGGAAAGACTTTCCTGAGTCAAGGAAGGAGTCTTATGTTTCTAAGATAAATGCAGCTAAAACAACTTGCTCCAAGGAAGGTAGATAACGTGCAGTCTCAGACAGCTGAGATGGTCCTGCATGGATGGCTCAGGGCTAACTCCTCCACCACCCTATTGGAGTGTGGCCTTTAGCATGTGACTTTGCCACAGCAATGCTTTCCTGCACATCTTATAATCAGCTGCCAGCCTCCAAGCCATGTCCTTCACCCCAAGGGGGAGCTGGAAGGGGAGGGTAGGCAGACAGACTAACCAGGCACAAGTGCACATGCCCATGAACTGCAGGATGTGTCTACAGTTTCTGAACACAGTAAGGTGCAGAACAACATTTGAAATCTGGAAATTAGGCACAGATACTCCTTTAAAATGCTGTTCCTAGAGAGTGTGGAGGTCACATCTAGGAAATACAGTGCTGCCAGCATCAACAGGGTTGCTCCAGCTGTGCCGAGCAGAGCACAGGGCACTGAGTGAGCAAGCTGCTGCAGCCTGCCTCAGGGCAAATGCTCTGAATGCATAACAGAGCAAAGCTGGAAATGCACACCTTCTGTGCTCCTGTCCTCCCTCTCTTTGCAGCTATCTGTAGAGGTGGAGAGGGCACTGCCAACACCGACTGCTCCCTCACCCCTGAGTTGCGTTGGATGCTGATGCTGGAACACTTGCCTTAACCAACTACATCTTCCCCATTGTCACTCAGAGTTGTTATTGCCTTGGAATGACTCTTGAGCACAGGTCTTTGAGCACAGGTCTGGCATACATGGCCTTAGGATAGGAAGCAGGCACTGAGTTTTCTTAGGAGGAACAGCTGTCCTTAGCCTGAAAGAAAGCAAGCAGGTGTTTGCAGACATAACAGAAAGGATGTCTCGGCACATCTTTGTAATGTCTTTGGGTGTTACAGCTGCCTTTTTCCCCTACCACACTTCTGCTGTTTGACCCTTGTCCCAGCTAAAAGCACAGAACATGTTAGGTGCAAACTAATATTCTCAGTCCTGCTGCTGCAATACCCAGTGATCCACAACAGCCTTGTAGTCACAGAGCCTGCGTGGGAATACGTGTGAGCAAACACACAGAGATTTGCAGAAGGCCTTCTTTCAAAACTAGACAGCTCTGTGTAGGGTCAACACAGCACTCAGTGTTACGCCTTTCTTCTAAAGAAATTTTTCCTCCAGGTGGATATCAAAACTTCCGTCAAATGGCCTGTAAAGCTGAAATGCTTAAAAAAAAAAAAATCACTGGGGCTAAAGAGAAGTTAGTAAAAAAGCTTACACTGCTCTCTATTCCTTTGCATTACCGATAAGCTAAACTGCAGCAGGGGTACTGGAAATGTACACTAGTACATTGGATTAGGGTCCATACTAATTTAAAAGACTTCTTACAAAAAAGTCCATATTAAAATCTCTAAGCCTTTCCTAGATAACAATCCAAAAGAATCTCACAGCAATAGGTTGTTAAATCCCCATAATATTGCATGCCAATATTTCTAAGAGGTTTTTGTGCCAAAAATCTAAAAAAACCTAATCACAGTGTCCTAGATGAAAATTACAGAAGGATTTACAATGTTTAGGAAAACAAAGCAATGTGCTCTGGCAGGTCAGCCAACATCCTGAGGTGTAGTATTTTGCTAAATACTGAATAAACCTTCTTTAATTATGAGAACAGAAAGGTCTGATGGTTGAAACATGAGAAGTTTTGGTTTCCTGTGTCACTCCACCACAGCCTCCGAATGTGACTTTGGTCATACCAGTGACCCCCTGTTTCCCATCTGCAAACTGGAAACTCCCTTCACCCTCCCCTGGCCCAGCTGCTTTAATGAGGCAGCAGCTCTTCACCTTCTGCTTGAAGTTCAGATGTTGGTGAGGTCTCCATGCCTGCCTGTAACACAGGCAATAACTGATAAAATGAGGGAGTCATTTTTTCAGAATTGCAGGAGAATTCAGTCAAAAAAATATCAGAAGCCTTAATCAATTAAATTTCTAGCACCAGCCTGGAAACACACTGTACTTCTGTTAGAAACTGGTCTACCTTATGAAAATAATAAATTCTACATTTTGATGAGGGCTCTCTTTTTTTTCACCACGTGCTTATAGATTTTTATGCTTTGCCACCAAGCCCCACACTAAATGTTGAGCCCTTTCTTCAGGTTGTAGCTAAAAGGGAAGAAAATAATGATGTCTCCTAATGACAGCTGTCAAAGGGATTTGTGGGAATCAAAAAGCTTTCTGGAAAACCCAGTGTACAAAATGCTTGACCCAGTTGTCATTAATTCTGCCTAGCCCAGTCACTTCCTCCTGCACCAGGAGCTCATTCCTGCGCTGGCTGGTGCAAAGGCAGTGTGGGACAGGCAGCGAGAGAGAGCAGGGCAGCTGCAAACCAAAATCACCCTGGGGAGGGTTACAACTAGATAAAGTTTTCAACAATAAGATTCCAGAGACTGCTGACTGGAGAAAAGCTCAATATTTTAGTCTCAGTACAAATTTGCTTCAATCTTATATAACTCCCATGCAGCAGCATCCACAGCTGCATGCTGTAAACAACAAACAAATCTATTTCCATCAGCCCTGCTGATGCTATGAGAAAAGTGCCTGAGCATAAGACATGCACAGATGTAGAGTCTCACCTGAGCCTAGTGCTGCCCTCCATTTGGCCCCTCTAACTTAATATCGTTGTTACAAAGCTATTGGTCTCCTGGTAGCGAGCTGGCTCAATGCAGAGCCTCTTCTTCCAGCTAATCTGACAACTCCGATCCAAGAAGCATCAAGGGCCCAATTAAGAAGACACATCTTATCAAGGAGCTTATTTTGCATAACAGAATACAAATGACGAATAAAAATTTAATGTTTAATAACTTAGTACAAAGAGGGCTGTTGATATAGAATGCCTGGAATTTTTATGGCGGCTGTCAGACTTGTGATAAAACTGTTATATAGGAACACTTGGCAAAAAACAGCGTAGAATTTTTCAGTAATGGTGTGTGCATGATATTGCATTAATTCTTGATAGGAAAGTAACTGTAAGCCTGGGAATCAGCCAGTTTGAGTTTCACTGTAAGATGATTTTTTTTTCTTCTGAAGGACATCTAAATACATTTTAATGAAGAGTTAGCTGAAAGGGTAGTGGGTACTTCATAAATGCATTTGTGTGTTTTCTGAAGTCCAGAAATTATAGGCAAATCATCATAATTCCTCTGGGTTGAGAGTAACTTTGCCAGATTCAGTGATGTGGCTGCAGTTTGCTGGTACCCATCACTAATGGCTGGAAGGCAGGAAGCTTAAAGAGGAAGGAGAGGTTATCTCCAATGTTTGCCCTTGCTGAACAGGGGCATTTCTTCGATTTACTTGCACCATATGGGAGAGTTGAACACTGATGCAGCTTTTTTCTGACTTTGAAGATCAGAATCTGGAGGAAGGCTTGACTTGCCTTTGTTCCTACAGTTTTAATTTATACATTAGAAGTCCTTCATGATAATGAAAAAACCAAATTCTGTGCTTTAGGTTTTGATACCAAAATCAGTTCTTCAAACAGCAGGTATGCACAGTATTATCCAAGAATTATTGCAACCTCTGTAACTACAATGTTCTGTAAATATATCAATACTAATCAGGAAAAAAAGGAAGCTCAGATTTTCTTTCAAACATTTTCAGAAAGCTAATGCATGGGTTTGAAATGCTGGCATCATATTCTGATGAATTTGCCATATACCTTGAGCGTTAAGTTAAAAAAAAAATTAAAAAACCTAAATATCTTAGTGTAGCAATTAAGTCATCTTTACCAGTACACTTAAAGTGTCCATTAAATAATGCTAAACTAATGCTGAATTAGAGTGGAACTCTTCTAGAAGTAGGTATCACATCTATATGAACTCTAAATGAATTCCTTATTCATTCGATTCTATTGTATTAGTGTTATTGCAATGAATACTAAATGAATTCCTAATGATTGGATACTTAAAATAAAGTGTTACCCCTTTACAATAGTCATCAAACTTTAAGGACAAATTGAGATTAAAAAAAAATTATGTACTGATGGGAAAAAAAGGTTGAACCATATAGTTCAGAGTATTGAAAGGTATAATTTTTCTGATGATGCTAATATTCAGATGCAGTCTTATATTAGAATTAATACTACAGGAGTGCACTCTTATACAGAGGATTTGTTGCAGAAATAAAATCTATCAGTAACAGTTTCATTGTTCCATCGTTACGAACTCATTTGGTATTCACTGTAATAGCACTGATCGTAATGAATTTGTTTGATATTCATGTGGCTCTCACATACATTAACATAGGCTTTCTGTTGTAATTCAACACCCAACAAGCATTAGTTAATGCAGACTTTGGATTAGGCATGGGCCAGTATTCCACAACTGGAGTTTCCTTTCAGTTTATAAGCAGTTAAAGGGTGTTTTAATTCCTGGGTCTTTTTTCCTAATCTGATACAGTATTTTTAATGTGGAAAGCCTCCTGAAAAATCCCACACTGCCTTTTCATATGAACATAGGTGTGTGCCATCTTCTGTCTCAGGCCACAAGCCAGAAGGCCAGAATTTCATCACCCAGGCACATTACCTCACTATCCCCTTGGCAATAGTGGCTTTGGCACAGCCTGGAGCTGGCAAGGTACTAAGGGAGCAAGAAATCCTGACTCCTAGTATTAAACAGATTTTTTTTCCTCTAGGTTCAGAAATGCCAATAGTTCCCCAGTATTGGATAATATTTATTTGGCAAAATGAACTCCTGCCCTTGCAGTATCTTCCTCAGAGGAAATAACTCCATGGCAAAAAGCAGGGCAAGTCTTTGGAAAGTTTTCATAAGGAAGGGAACTCAGCCAGGTTTTCAGCAGGTTTGACTCACAGGAAAATTTTCAGGCATTCCTCAGTCAAAGCTTGACTAATGCAGGCTCTGGTGTGATTCAGCCTCAGTCAGGGTGTTAGACTCTGTTTCCCCATTGTGCCTCATGGTAATTATTCCTATTATATCTTCAAGAGATTATAGATGAGCGATAGATGAACTGCAATGACTATTAACAAGAATTATAGCAATCTTTATGCATAAGAGTTCAAAACACCAGGGGCCACACGCTCAGGTAATACACATGGATTTAGATCATGTAATCAATTCGACTGCAGCAATTGGTGACATGAAATTACAGAGTCAGGTGACCTGCTGATACTATCAGCACTGCTGCTGTAACCCAAAGGATTTTCAAAATACTGTCCCCATATTGTTTCAGTGTCTCACAAAGAAGGTTTTGCTTTGGTTTTCCTGATTGCCTCCAACTACAAGGTTGAATCTCAGCCCTCCTTGGCACATGGGGCTTCCTTCTTCTCCTTGGGGCATTGGAGGTGTGTGGAGACCAGGAAGGCTCCAAATAGATCCACTGGCTCCCAGAAATCTGTCAGGAGAGCAGAATACCCTTCTCAAAACTATCCTGTAAGGCTGACCTGGGGCACTGGGGTAGGTCAGGTCCCCACCCGCTCTCTTGCAGAAGCAGAGGTGGGTTTGCATCAGGCTCCTTGCCTCAATGTTTTTCACAGGACATCAGCAGAGACCATTGCTGTCCAACCCAGAGGTGGAGCAGATGTTTGGGGTGGCTGTGCCAGATGCCCAAAGGGGATCAGTAGAACTGAAACTGGGATCACAATCGGGAAAATGAGAAAAATGAGTGCAGCCAGGGGTGCGTTGGGATGCTCCGTGCCTGGCAGCAGGACACAGCCCTCTCTGGTTGGGGGAGGGAGGAGGCACAGGGAGCAAGGAGAGGCAGCTCTTCACCTGGAGGGAAAGGCTGGAAAATACAGAAGGCCTGCCCTGAGGGAGTTGTTAGAGGTGGTCTCCAGCCTCTTTATTTCAAAAGCAGATTCCCCAATGATGGACTGCCCTGACCAGCAGTGGCTGTGAGGGGGCCTGTGTCCCTACCATTTGGCTTCCCTTTTGACTTGCAGACAGAGCAGAATTTGTCAGAGCTCTTGGAGGCCCTGATAGATGTAAACACTGTTTAATTAATTTGATTTATGATATAATTGCACCACTGCGCTTGAGGGTTTAAGGGAATTTCATTTCCAATGTATCTTCCTAAAAGGGATTTCAGGTAAAACTTTGTCAGGGGAGGCAGTGCTGCCTTGGCCAGTGCAAGAGGTGTGTCTGCAAAGAACACACCATCCTGCATGCCATCCATCCAAGTGCAGGCTCATCCACTTGAGCACAGATATTTAGATGCATAATTATTCCTCTTCTATCTACAAATGTTGTTTTACACAGACAAATTCAAGGCTCAGCTGCACTAGAAAATGCACATTTGGGGTTTTTTTTGTACCAAGGTTGTGCTTAGGAAAGAGAGCTGTCTCACAGGACTATGAAAAACGTATTTTTTTCTTTCTTTCTTTTTACTTGCCTCACTAAAGAATTATCTGGTGCTTTCTGAGCTAATACTAAGGGATGTGGGTTTTTTTTCTTGAGTTTCTAAGGAAAACATATTTTCTGGCTTTTTAGTATAAGGTATAATTAGCTGATATATATGAATTAATGTCTTGTGGTATAGAATCACAGAGGAAGGATGTAAGTAACCAGCTACTTTATACCGTGTTTCATGACTAAGCACAACATTTGGCTGCATGTAATGGAAAAAATGTTGGGGAGTGTTGCCTGGCCACTGCAGGATACCCATGATAATGTAGTTGCATCTCTTCACAGTTAAACTAAAGCAAACGTATGTCATTGCAGTGTGTGCCGTAACACCTGGGCACAATAGAATGAATTCATGGACTGTGCACCCATAAATCTTCATTTCCTAGTTTTGTGGGTTTGTCAGGCCTTTAAAGTTATTTAACACGCTTTTTGTGGTGATAGATAGGTACTGAGAGTGTTATAAATACTAACTTGTGTCTGAAAGTTGGGCTGTGAAGCTATCACCCAGGCTTATGGTGTCTGTGATTTTATATCCAGCTAACAAGTCACTTTCATGGGTCGGGACATCATCTGGAGTCTATGAATGTGTAAGAACCAACAGTTACTGTATATATGTTAGGTGCTGTTTGACTCATATATACAGCATGTTTTTTGAAAAAAAAAAAAAGCATAGCAAGAGTGTTCCTTGCTTTAGTTCTAAAAAATAAAGATCATAGACCTTACTAGCGTCTGGCCTATCAGGAATTCATAATGAAAATGAATGTTCATTTTTTCTTTAAAAGTGTCTCAAGCTAAATGATACTGACGCTTTCAATTTTTAACATCATAATCAATAAAGGCTGCTTATGCACACTTTGCAAAACCATCAGTTTAGAAGTTTGAAAAAAAAAATCTGCATATGGCTGCAGCTTGCTGACTGCAAAGCTCTAGCACTAAATCTTCTGAGTTAAAGTTTTACTGGTGTGTTATGAGTAAAAATGCCTTGTCAGCCATCTGCCAGTTTTTCTCCTAACATCCATATTTTCAACCCTTGCTAAACATTGGGAGCATTTGGCCACAAGAGGCCAGCTCTACAATTAAACAGCCGAGTTCTGCAGCAGAAGCAAGGGCATGTCAAAATAGAACTGTCTGTTATTAATTTTAAAAGTCCATAAAGGAAAGCTATGACCCTGTCAGGGTGATGGACTGGTAGTTAAATGTATTATAAACTGTTAACTCTCAGAGACACAAAAGAAAAGGAAAAGAAAAACAATGCAGCAGTGTCAAAAGCTTCAATAAATGCTAATCATGGCAGATTAATCAGCCTCTAATTCCACTGATCCAAAAAGGTTAGAGTGTCAATTGTGTGAAATTAGCTCTTTCTCATGTGTCCCTTTGCATTTGGAGAATCTGTCTGTTCATTTGCATCTTTTGCCAATGTTTACGAAGAATTCAGTTCATTAGCTCTTAAACATAAAATCAGACACTGGAAGGGGGATTCATCGCCTTTTTCTGCTTAAAGTAGTACTTAAAGCAAATAGCATTGCTACAGTGTACATTTATAGATTCTATCAAGCAGCATTAATTACTGTATATCTCATATCCAGAAGCTTTCTTTTCATAGGAAAGGTTTCATGTGAAGTGTTCTATTTAGTCTTGTAAGGAGAGCTTTTTTGATGGCTTAAGATAAAATGTTTAATCATAAGCTTGAAATGGCAAACCAGAGCTGCTAGACCTTAGTAGAGTACATGCTACAAAGGGCTCCCAGAAGTATGTGCACTATCTGCTTTGGGAAATACCTGCTCTAACCTGTGTTTGAAAATCCTGCAGCTTGCCAAAGAGAATGGCAGTTCAAATGAACGACTATGCAGAACACAAGAAAGCCCGAGGAAGGATTGCCTAATGGCAAATAAAGCAGGAGATGAGAAGATGTATTAGCTGGCACTGTTTGAAGTGTTCTTACTGAACTCGGGACCAGGCAGGACTCACCTGCTTTCCTTACCAAGCCGGCGTCCAGGCAGGATCCATTCATCATCTGATGAGGTTTGACTGCTGGCCTGAGTTTTGAGGCCTCACACTGCTATGACTCAAGTTACTTGGGGAGTGCCTCAGAGCTGAGAAATGCAAGAATGGAGGCTCTAATTTCATAACATACCTGAAACCTTTACCAACCTTGGCTTTCCCCTTTAGGGAAATGTGTATGGTCAGCTGAGGGCAGCCTCAAAGGAATACGTGCATGTGGTCTCCTAATGCTTAGATTACCTGCACTGCCTACGTTAGGATGAAATTTGTGACTCATTGCTCGTTCCCCTGGAGTAAAAAAAATATATCTATTTCTTGTCCACAACAAACAGATCTTGTGATTTAACAAAAATCTAGGAATTTCCCAGCTGTTTGCTTCCTGACAGGAGTGTGGAGGAGATCTGTTCACCTCCCAGCTTTCTTTTTTGGGCTGGCCTCCATGGGTGGGTCAGGACTTCCTCCTCAGGGGAGCACCCAGGGAAGGTCTCCATGTCTTCTGCACAAAGAAGAGAAGCAAAGGGCTATTCCTACCGCCTTTCCACAGGAAAGGGCCCCGACTGTGAAATCCCACTGCAGCTGGGGGTCAAATTCAATCTCTGCAATAAGAGCAAGGCATTGCCTTTGGCATGGCCCTCTCTGACATAAAGACATAGCACTGTACCTATTTATTATTAAAAACTTCCAAAGCAAAACACTCCCTCAGCAGATGTGCTGGGGAAGAGGACAAGAGAACACACAGGAGCCAGAGGTTTGCCCCATTCCTCATGAACTACTGAATGGACCTGAGCTGCACAGGAAAAGAGACCCTGCAGAGACTGGAGCTACGTGAGGGGCTGTGGGGTTTTCCAGCCCCACACTGTCACAGGGGCACATGCACATCGAGCACCTCTTCTAGCTTGAATAGCACTGCTTTGTTTAGCCCCACAAAATAGTTGGCTGCTTTTTCAGGGCTCAGCCCATTCTCTGGATTTTGGCAAATCTTAGGACATTTATTCTGTAGAGAAATAGGGTAAAGTACATGTATGAAGAATCACATCACCATGCGCAGGGGAGGACTCCTCCTTTAAAATGCCCCAGTGTGTTTAAGGATAATTTGGATATCTGTATGCCACGCTTCAGTGTGATATTTAAGTCTGGGGTTTGGTCAAAGGCCCTTTATTGGGGTTTCATATGTTTGCTTCCTGTTGGTTCCGAGTTTAAATACATTTTCTCAAGAAACACCCTTGATTTGAGGTAAGTTTGTTTCTTGGATACAGTCCAAAAATTTAAAACTTATTGAGAGAGACCTTTTCTGGAAGAGAAAATATAGTTAGATATCTTCCCTAAAAGAAGAAAAGCACTGCCTGGCTCTAATTTTACAGAATGACCCATGAGGAATCTAGCTCAAAATATGAAAATATAATATGAAGTTTAAAAGATAATTATGAGGTAGTAAAACAGAAAGCCACAAAAAATATTTTAAAGGGAATGTAAAGTATATATGGCACAGTGCAATGGATGGACTGTCAGCACTATTTCTTTGTGTGTGTATCTTTTATATTGCAGTGAACTGTGCAACAGCAAGATTTGAATATTCTGAATCTGCCATCTCCCTCTTCTGTCAATCACATCCTTCCAATTTTGAACATGCCAGGATGAACTATGTTGACTTCTTTGGCACAAGAAAGTGAATCCAGTGAAATTCATATATTCAATGGTTTCATGAAAATGAGAAAAGTCTGTCTATTTGCTAGAACAGCTTTGGGCTAGTTTTGAATGGCTGCATTTCATCTCTGCATTTTCCCTCCCCACAACTGTTATGATGTGAAAAGTGCCCAAGGCCAGGGGCTTGTAGGCCCAAGTCCACTGAAATTAATTGTAATTGGGAAAAAGGGCCTTTTGCCTAAGCCAGTCATATTATACTCTCCCATCTGACCACTTCTTTTCCATTGATGGATATAGTTTACTCTACCAAATCATTTCTTTTTTTTGCTAGTGAAACTAATTTAATGCCAGCCAAAAATATATCAGACAGCTTCTGGCACCTATTTCTGTCTCAGAAGCATTCTAAATGCTCAGGTATACAGAAAGTTCTGCAGCTTACAATTGCTCTTGCTTCTGCAAAGTTTTTGCTTTAATAACAGCAACAGACAAGTTTAAATCCTTCTCTTTTGGACAGAATAGAGTGGATATTTTCCTACTGCAGGTGTGCCACCACCTCCTTTTGCACCACAGTGTGACTGTGTGCAGGTTGCAGAGGGCAGAAGACTCCTGCAATTCCAGACATTTTCCCTGGCATTCCACCATCTGATTTTGTCATGAGACTAACCAAGGAAAAGTGGAGTTATCACTACACAATTACATGTTCACACTCTAAATTTAAGCCTCCCAAAAGTTTTCTGCTGGCTGGATTAACAGGGGTGGTCTTTGTTCTGTTAAGAACCAGAAAAGCACAGCTCCATTTCTCAAAAGTACTAATGCTGAGTTCACATTGGCTGAGCCAAATGCTAAATTGCCTCAGCTAAATGCAGTCTCACAGATACTTCATCCTTCCCAATGCTGTCAAGCAGATTATCCTGGAAAGAGTAAGGCATTGATGTGATAAACCTAGAGTTAGGAGACACTTTTTGAGCTGTTGTACTTGAGGCTGGCAATAAAACTTGAGATTTCCAGTTTTAGTCCCTGAATGGCTTTGTATTTGCCAAGGTGATTTTTAAGGTCTTAAGACTTTTTAAGAATTCAGGTTGAAGTGGTGTTGAGCCCAGTCTATATCTGCAAAGAGTCTCTTCAAAACACACTTGGGTGCTGCAGGAAGTGAGGGGAGTGATTCAAGAGGTCTCATGTTTCTTTCATGGGCCAATATGACCAAGCATGGTATGACAGGAGGAACTTTATTGCTAATGGAATAAGCCTTCAGATAAGATGTAAACCAGAGTTCCTGGTGGTTTTCTCTGTGCAGCAGCCTTCTGGATACTCTCCAGCTCTTCTCTGTCTACCTACGCTTCCAACTGCCTAAGATAGCATTTATTTCCTGCTCAGAACTGTTCAGTAGCATTCCTGTTCACTATTAAAAGAGCAGCTGCATGGTAGTGGTGGGCAAAGAGAGCTTCCACCTCTCCAAGACTGTTATTAGACTTAGTTAGTTAAAATTTATAAATACACTTTAAGCCCAAGAATATCTTTTGAGAGGCAGAGATGCAAGGGAAAATGACGAAGTGAACAGCCTGAGAGACGGCCAATGGAAACATTTTGTTCACCAGACTTGGTTCACCAGACCTCCTTCTCTGTGTGCCTTGAGCATTTGCATCCATGGTACAAAGTGGCTGCAAATCCTTATTAAAATGGTAACATTTGTGCCAGGTTTGGCCAATGAAATGGATCAAGGTCAGGATAACTGGCATCAGCCCCGTCAGGGGTAGTGACTGTCACCCTGCTCTTTGCAGCAACCCAGTCCAGTCCAAAGCAACTGTGATCCTCTCCTCTTCCCTCTGCAGCACACATTTGAGCAGATTGATATCTGAGAGAGGGTCAGATGTAAATCTGTATGCAGATATTGTTCTTGGACCCTATTTCTAAACCAAACCTTGCCTGGATATCTCCAATTCTATTCTAAATTTGGCAGTTAGGCGCACTATCATTTAAATTAGAGGCTTAATCTTAGATTTCCCATGTTTCTCTCTCCTTATCTACTGCAAAATACTGCAATAAGAAAAGGAAAACTCCCAGAAAACCTCTTTTCACGGATGAGGAACAGCAAATCACAAGCAGGTTCTTTGAATACTCAAGTATATGATTATATATTTCACTGTCAACTAAAACCCCAGGAATATGAAAATATGACTGTGAAAATACTGCCTTTAATGAGAGGACTTGGTTGTCACATTTGGTACGATATAATTTGTCTTTTATCTGGTATTAGTGAATAATATCACTTTGCCATTCACTGTAGTGTGTTTACCTTAGAAATCCACACAAACTTTCCTTAATATTAAATCCTGTTAAAGAAAGCTATCTTTTCTGGATGTCACATGCTTCCAATAATATATGGAATCTCCTCTGAGTTCCACTGGCTTTTCTTTCCTGAAATCTGCAAAATTCTCAGAAAAATATGTCTGCTTGCTTCCATCCCTGTGAAGCTACATTGACTTATGCTAGCAAAATATCTAGTTCATCTGTTTTCTGTTGTTTCATTACCTTCCCACCTTCCTGAAAGGGCTATTTCTTTGTCTGGGTTATTTGTCCCCTAGCCAGGAGGTGCTGCCTTATAAAGGGGGTGGTTTTTTTACATCAAACTCCATGCTGGATGATTTCTTTCTTTGTCTGCAGCCATAACATCCTCTTGTTCACACAGAAATAAAAAACCACAAAGGGTATGGATTATGTGATGCATTTCCTGCAGAATTTAATAATCACAGTAAAACACTGGCATATATTGCTGTCTACTTACAAATCTCTGTTTTCTGTAGAAATTACAGCTTACTATTTAAGTCACCTGAATAACCTGCTTCATACATCTGAACAACATAATAAAGCAACTTGTCCAGACTAGATTAATATCCTCTAGTGAGCTTGACATGAGGTCCAGATTCTGCTCTATGTTTCACTAATGCTGGTCTCAAATACATACTTATTTACAAATGGAATCAAATGAGGCATGATTCATTCTCCTAAAATGATTAAACCTGGATGTTCACAAACACCCTGACAGTGAGCCACGCTTCCCAGTTCTTGTCTCTCCCCATTCCCCATCAGCAGGATGATGCCTTTCCCAACACACACCCTCATGCCCTCCCATCTATAGCCAGAAAACGTTAGTGCAACTGCAGCAATGGATTTCCTGGGAAAGGAGCATTTGGGAAGTATTTCATGCATTTCTGACTGTCTTCCAGTGCAGTTGAGCAGCTGGAGGACAGGTACAGAGCCAGAGTGAAGGGTAGGAAAAGAGCAGTCCCATGAATGCTGAGTTACCAGAATATGCAGGGCAGTGTCCTGCACAGCAGGCCCTGATCCTTGTCCTTGGCTCATGATTTGTTTAAACAGGACTAATTGCATGTTCCACACTCTAAGAACCATGGACAACTGGAAGCTGACAAGTACGTGAGAAACCTGTTTTGGGTAGGTACTCGTTAAGCCTCTGTTCCTGTCAGCTGGGGAGGATGTTTGAATTACCTGACTGGAAAATAAAGGCATTGAAAAAATATGCTACCTTTCCTTTCCTCTGTTTCTTTTAGAAATAAAAAAACCGAAGGAAAACGGAACATTTGACAATCTACAGATTTCTTTTTATAAAACAAATAACAACAATGAAGCTTTTTAGCTTTGTGAAGATGATTACCAAGATGATTACCAAGAAACTCCAACAATGCTGAGTGGCTACGTACTTGTTGGAAACCTGCATTCCTATTATGAAGCTCTTCCAATAGAAGCAATGAAATTAAAGTTATTTTTGAAGCCTAACCTCGAAGATCAAAAACTAATCAGAGTTCAAGTGCACAATATGATTCCCATTGGTAAGAGGGATTCATTTACAGATTTTTGTGACAGTAAAACAGACATTTGTTTTCATAGAAGGGAGGCCCAATCCTAAAGCATGGACTATTAGTATCTTGCTGTGGGTTACTCACTGAAAAATTATTGATATTCATTGAGAATAAGCCAAACACTGGTATTGTTTTCACATCCCCACATACTCTCAGCAGGGTATAAGCTGTGCTCTGAGTTGGGCTGCGTTTTGGTGCTCTGGATGGGTCTGTGTGTGGGGACAGGTTATCCCAGGCGTGCCACAGCAGCTGGAGTGGAAAAGCTTGTACAGCACCGTGTGGGACCCAGCCTGAGCAAAGGCTTCTTCTCAAGAGCCCAAATGAACTCAAACCAGGGCAAGAGAAACAGCTGAACAATTTAAGGCCGCACTTCAGTTTCCTTTTCACGTATTGCAATTAACAAATAATGGCAAGCTGCCCACTTGCAAAGGTAGCTCATTAATATATTTTGAATAGCTAAGAGCTTTGTTGTTGTTGATATTGTTATTATTATTATTATTACATTTTTCGCTTTTTATTAGCTCAGTGATATTTTCCAAAGATGACTTTGATTCCCTTAATGGCTCTTTAAAAAAAAAAAAAAAACTAGCTAATATTTAGTAATTCCCCAGTTCCCCCCAAATACACATTGAAACTATAAAATGTTTCTAAATATCCTGAGAATTGTCTAAATAGATTTTGTAAAATTCCCATAACCTTTCACTAACCACCAAGCCCGTATTATCTAAAGAGGCTTCCAGGGAGGTGTTTGTAGGTAATTACCCAAGAATTAATCATAGGATCAACATAAAAGGCAAAATATAATAAATAATCAAGTTCTTACATATGCAAATCATTGTGAGGTACGTTACCAATTTTCATAGAGGGGCCACTGTCAGAAATGCAATTTCATCTATCCAATTAGCAGGTTTTGCTGCATTATAAATCTGTCACTGCTTTCTTTGCACCAAACAGCTGCTTATGCAAGTAACTGTGTGAAACTCTATTAAAAACCACAGGTCTGTATAAAGGCAGGTTAAAAAAAATAAATTCCCTGTAAAGCTGCATTGGGTCTGGAAGGCTGTGGCCAAGAAGCAGTTAAAATTATTAGGAAGGGAATTCCATCATGCTATTAATGTCCTTCAATTCAGCTGTGACTGTGTTCTGTTCACTTGGTTTTCCTCTTCAAGTGCTGTTCTGTTTTTAAAGCTGCTTTGAAGGAATGCTCTCCAGTGGACTGCCGCCTGTCACTGCTCCCTGTCATGTGTCCGATAATTAAAATCTGACTGATTTACTGACTGGCATCAACCATCACAGCTCAAGAGTTAGAAGATGTTCATCCTTCCCAAGGCTAAATTTACTTGGTGAAAAGGGGCCGCTTGCTTCCAGCCTGAGCTGTCATTCAGCTGCCGTGGAAACCATAAAGATAGCTAACAGAGCCCCAGCCAGCAGTCTTTAGTTTATTTTATTCTAATATTTATTGCCACCCAGAAAATGAACATAATACAGACAAGTTAGTGAGAGCACTGCACTAGTGATTTGTGAGGCTGGTGTGGAGTGAGAGCAAAACAGTCCTACAGTATTAAAATAAAATAGAACAGCGGTGTTTCCCAAAAGTATGGCAGGGCTGTAGCTGTGTTTATTTTAACCCTAATGGGGTACAATTTATTATTACATTTTAAGTAGAAGCACTCTTGGAGAAGGCTGGTTGGGTTGGGGTTTTTTTCCCTTTTTTTTTTCCTAAGTGTAGACTGCTCAGGAAGTACAAAAAAAAAAAAAAAAAAAAAAAAAAAAAAAAAAAAAAAAGGAAGGAAAGGAAAATAA
>NW_008239324.1:13222857-13300521 GCF_000691975.1 Corvus brachyrhynchos
TTTTTTTTGCAGAATGTACACCGCACAGAAAAAAAAAAAAAAAAAAAAAAAAAAAAAGAAGAAGAAGAAAAGGGAAGGAAAGGAATATCATGTCATCTTGTGTGAATGATCTAGCAGTATTAATGGAGCCTCCAGGATCTATTGAAAGCAGCAACTTCAATAGCTCAGGGTCATGATATCAGTACTTGTGATGGAACAAGCTATTTACAAAAGATTTAAACTCTGGGGAAGACGTCTCCTACAGGCTCTCAGGCTTATTCTCCTTAGCCTTTAGGGTCACATCCTGCTCCTCGGGCTCCTGTTAGTTTCTCTGTTATCATAGGTTGGATGTGACAATTGCCAGCAATCTTTAGCTCTGACCCTCCACAATACAGTGTCACCCCAATCCAGAGCACAGCAGAGCAGCACTGTTCCCCCAGTTTTCAACCTCAATTTTTTTTTAGTGCACCATTCTTGTTTTTTCTGTTTTCTCGCTACAGTATTTGCCATTTTCTCCACATAAATAAAGCAAACCTTAAACATATACTGGCTGGTAAGAAACTCAAATACCTTTCCAGCATGAACAAGATTAATCACACATAATATTTACAGTACTAAACAAAACAATTATAACATCATATATACTCAGTTGAACAAACACACTGACAGTTCTTTTTGAAAACATAGAGTAAAAATCAAATGAAAATCCATATCAGAGTAAAGGAACCTATCTCCAATTTGTATTCCTCTTAAGCCATTTTTGAGACCAAAATTCAGAGGCAGACACCTTCTCCATAAGTCATCAAGGCCTGATTTACCACTTGCTTTCCTGCTGTAGTGGTACAGCTGGAGGGACAAGCAGTGCACCAGAAGCAAAGGCAAGTAAAGTTACAAAGGGGCATCAAAGAAAATCAGGTTTGCTCATTTATGCCTACAGCCTGTGGGGTTTTTGCTCTGGCAGTTGTAACACACAAAGACACAAAGTCTTGAGTGTGCACTGACAGAACCTTTGCTTCTAGAAATGTGAACCACAGTCTGGCTTTCAGAGGGCCCACAGCCCTCCTAGAGAGAGATGAGTCCTGTCTACCAAAGGGTAAACAAGCTGAGGGCTCAGCCCCTCAAATAATTTCTTACTTGAGCCTTAGTCATGCAAAATGTCCTACTGACCTTGGTGGCTCTACTCAGATGATTCAGGCCAATAAGTGTCTGCAGGGTCAGGTTCTTGAAACCAAGCCCCAAAACACATCTGTAAGCTCCCCTCAGAGAGTCTTTTTGAAGCAATACTCTAAATTACACAGTATCCCAGTCAGATGTCCTAGATAAACTGAGCTACTATTGAGGAAGACAATAACGTAATGTTTTCTATAAGAACCTGTGGAATGTTCAAAGATTCCCCTTTGTTGAGGGGGCAGTAAGGAAAAGAGAATGTGTAGATGTTCAGTACCTGCCTATGCAGAAAAGCCATAGTACAAACACAGATTTTTACTAATCACCCAAGCGCTGACACATCCCTGGCCACAATACAGGATTTTTTCTGATCAGCCATAGATCTGAGGTACTGTAACAGACTGCAAAGGGAATTCAAAATTACTTATAACCAACAACTTCATCATTCAATCTCAAAAGTATTTCATCTTCCGTGTCTCCTTGCTTTCAGGAATTTCTCTCAACCTGGTATTTCTTAATCAGAACTTATTTCTTACAGGTCATCAATTTGATCTCTCAGTGTCTTAGTGCTTGGTATTCTCATTTGGAACAGCAGTCAGTTGTGCCTATCAATCTTTAGCATCTTATATTCAAGATGCAGGTGTTTACAGCATGGCACAAGAAACTTCCTGGCAAACAAAAGTTTAACAGCAAATACCAGCCATCTTGTAAAAAACCCCAAAACATGCATTAAAAAATGAAACTCAACTGTAGAAGCCACAAAAATAACAAAACCATGGAAATATCTGGGAATGGTAGAGCTGCCTGCTATCTTGGAGCAGCCACAGGACCAAATTTTTTTGCAGTTAGTTCAAATATCACTGCAGCGCCTGAACATAAGCTGTGGTTAGATCACTCCTATTTTAGCAAGTATAAGTGATGGTATTTGGACATAAACCTCTGTAGCTTTTCCAGCTACACTAGTGGTCCTTATGATCTTCTGTGGTAGTGAATTTCAGAGGCTAGGGACATGCTGGGTGAAGAAAGATATCCTCTCATTTGTTCTAAATGTACCTCCCATTAATTTTAGTGAATGACAGGTTGTTGCTATATTAGGACTTAACATGGAAAGGAAGAACTGATCAGTTTTCACTACATACTCACAGCATTAAATACCTCAGTCGAGTTTCGTTGCATTTTTCTTCTTTCCAAATGCCCTTTTTCCTGAAATCTGTAATACAGGAGGATGAAAATTGGTTTCTAGTATGATTAATGCCGAGCAAAACTTTCAGCTCAATACTAGACAAAGATCACCTGGTTTTGATATAATGCCGCCTTCCCTTTTTCTCTCACTCCTTCTCTCCCTCTTCCTCTGGGGATGCACAAAGCATTTCAACCAGTCCTACTCTATGTCTAAGTCCCTCACCCTGTGTTCATGAAACACCACCTCCACACTGAAGGGATTCCAGGAACTGCTGCTCTCCACCTTTTCACCTCTAAGTATCCTCTGAAAAGGAAAGTATTTTTCACTCTCTTTTCAAAAATGTTTGGCAAGTTGGATGACCCCATTCATATCTCCAATGTCATTTTGACCGTGAGGGGGTGACAGAGTATTTCAGCAAACATGAAATGTGATTCTCTTCCAGTCAATAGAGTCTTCAAGGCACTTTTCACAAGTTCACCTGAGCTTATTAGAAACCAGGACAAGAGAAATGCTCATGCCTGCTTTAGTCTAAGGTCCAACTATGCTTTAATAGAAATAACATTGGAAAATTGCTTGAACTTCATGGGAGGAGAGCAAGAAAACATCATCCTGCCAAATTATGGTGGCTTCAAAGGGCATCCTCAGGCAGCAGCAAACAACTACCACAGCCCAAGGGCTGCTCTTCTCCCTGTCCCCCCAGCCCACTCCAATGGGGTGGCAAACTCCTGCCCCTCAGAGCCACCTCTGGCATCTGAGCCTGGAGACACAGAGGGCCTGGTTACAGACACCAGGATGCACTGATGATCCAGAGCTCGGGAAGACAGGAGCAAGCAAATTCCCTCCCTTCATCAAAATGTCAAAAATTGGTGGGTTTTGCAAAACCATTTTGAAACTTCTAAGATTTTTCACAAGCTTTGAAACCTGAGTGAGAGAGCTTTGTTTGATAGGAAGCATGGCACAGCAATTTCCTTCACTCATGAGAACCCTAGGAATGCAAAGAGGAAAATATTGCCCTGCTACCATTTCCCTGCCATCCCACAGCGTGCTGTTCATCTGGTGCTGCCATCAGGCCTGGCTCTACACTGCCATGGATGTGCCAACACATCCCTGAGATGGCCTTCATCCTGGGGCTACTGAGGGGTAGAGACTTCATACTAAATGTGTCTTAATCTTTCTCCTTTACTGTGGCATAAAACTAATTAATTGAATTAGAAACTGTGACGAGGTAATAATAAATAAAAGTCAGTATCAGAAGGAAAGATTTTCAAAGCTATTTAAATGCCTGATATGAACAAAGCACCTAAACAGTTTTAAAATGTGACCCATAATGTGTTTCACCCCAAAGGATATAAGCAGGATATTGAAGATTATTCATATATAGGAAATATTCAATTCATCATCCAAATGCACCCACTTCTGCAGTGAAATATAGCAGATACTTAACAGCACCCAGCAATTCGATATGCATTGAAGGTGGGGTGTGGAGAAAAAAATAAAACAGTATCCAGAAGAAATTGCATATGTCAGGAATGGAATTCACCAACTGGGAGGAGACGAGCAGAAAGGGAGATTACTATTTTTATGTAAAATAAATCAGTCTGCTAATCGGGCTGGGATTTTGCTGCTGGGAGTTAAGGAGGGCAAGAGGAGAACCGTAATTTTTAGAGCTGCCACTTTAAACTACAGCCTGATTTGCTTCACCACTGCTTTGATGCAGCATCAGAGAGGGAGCATCTTGAAGTGCTGTAATGTCAAGGCTCAAACAGGCATATTTTAAAGTAACAGGAAGTAAATTAAGCCAATTAAACCATCCTAATGCTTTGACTTTTTTAGAGTGCTTGCTTACCAAGCAGATTTTTCTCAGCTTCCACAGCAATGATCATTACCTACATTTCAGGAGGCAGCTATTTCCCAGCTTTGTAGGCTCACACCTAAAACTTTGGGTTGTCCCTTTGCTTTCAAGCGTAGAGTTTGTACATACAATGTGGAGTTCAACAGTCTTTACACCCTTGGTGGAACCCCTTGTATCTGGAGGGAACTGAAGCAATGAAAAAAGCTCTTAAAATCCCTTCCAGGCTCCCTTGCTGAGACTTGTGCCCAAATAGGGAGAACCACCCCCTAGATGCTCCAGTTGCCAAAGGGCCAGCGATGCCTGGGCCAGGACATGGTGCCCAGAGCCCTGTGCCCTGCAGCAGCTTGGGGACCTGCAGAGTGCTCCATGAGGGCTGTTCCAAGTCCATCAGGGATTTTCTGCTTATCCAGAGCTCTGCAGCACATTGTGGGGCCACCACAGCCTGTCTGTTTGCAAACCTTCCCTCCCTCCAGCTTGGAACCCATCAGCCCAACCAGGAGACCAAAAGGACCCCCATGTTCTGACGTTGCTGCTTATTGCCTTAAAGGTAAAAGTCCACTTCTGGTGGAGATACCGGTCTGAAGCAAAGATTCATCAGGTACCCACTATACTGGGAAACAAACCCAGAATGTGGTAGAAGAAGAATTGAAAGATTTGAGCTTTCCGCTCTTGCAGATGACAGACCAGCTTGTCCCCTCACACCACCTTAGCTCAGAGATACCCAGGTAAATCTACAAGCCTTTAAGTCTTTCCACATTACTAAAAGAGCAGGTCTTATACCTCAAGTTTAGTAAAAAGTCTTACTGCTTTTACCCTTTTTTTTTTTTTTTTTTTTTTTTTTTTTTTTTTTTTTTTTTTTGTTCTTCACTCACCTTCTTTCAGCACTTGTTGAGCTCTCACATGGTGAGCCTTTAGTTCTGGCTGGGAGCTGAGCATCACATGCATCAAGATCTTTACTCAAACCCAGTGTAGGTCACCACACAGCTCATTAAATAAAGGGACATACTCTGCATGCCAATTAAGAGATTAAATTATGGAACAAAGCAGAGGGAGAACTAAAATTTAAGATCCCCTTGTATTTTCTGGCAAGTCATCTGTCAACTGGAGGAGCTATTCCACTAACTGAAGCTTGTGAAGAGCCTGACATAGCCATAACCGTGAATATCTCAAATTGTCATGTCAGCTGAGGTTACTGTGAAGTTGAAATTGTACTGGCAGTGGAGTTCCCTATTGTCATGATTCCTATACAGATAGAAAGATGAGGAGGGAAAAAGAGGCATAAAAGTTTCCCAGCTCAAGTTTAGACATGTTCTGCTATTTGTGAATAGTAAATACTATCACATATGTATCATAAAAGCCAATAAAATGAACATACAAGAACGTCAGGGGCTATTCACACATGCAGTATGTTTTATATTGACAAATAAAGTATTTTAAAATGTTATAGTTGAAAATTTGGAGAAAAAAAGTGGTTCAGATGTAATTTAAGCACACTGCCAAATTCACGTTCAGCTGGGCATTACTTTTGGACTTCCAACTGGTTTGGATGCCAAAATCCGTGTGTTTGTGTGTGTGTGTGTACACAGGCAGAGCTGCATGTGCCCTGGCAGCAGTGCAGAGCAACATCTCCCCTATGTGCCAGCCTGGTCATGTTGGAGGCGGTGTTCTCCTGCTTTTGCAAGCTTTTTCTCAGAGTCCGTTACCAAAACACTGCTGTGAGGACCATGGGGGTGCTCTGCTTCCAAAAGCACTCAGAGGGTGGTGGGGTCCTGGCACAGGTTGCCCAGGGAAGTTGTGGATGCCCCAAGCCTGGAAGTGTTTAAGACCAGGCTGGGTGGGCCCTGCGCAACACGATCCTGTGAAATTCCTGCCCTCAGCAGGCGGTTGGAACAAGGTGATTTTAAGGTCCTTTCCATCTCTAACCGTTCTGTGATTTTATAAAACACAGACACACCCATGGGAACAAACTCAATCCGCATTTTCCCCTGCAGACAACCTTACCCAACACTGAAGAATTACACTGAAAAAGTTTCACTACACAGAAGAATATAAAATTGGGGGTTTTTTACACCAGAATGAAGAGGTGGTCCTCTTTTCCCATCTCATATGTGGGCTACAGTACCATATTCAGGCTGGCTTTCTACCTCAGGTTGAGTGAAATCAATTTTCTATAGTGAATTAGTTTCAACAGCCTGATGGCAGACCTTAAATCCAGGGTTTTTTAAACCCTAGATTACTGCAGACATGAGTGCTAATATTCATACAATGGCTGCACCCACCTTACAAGCCAGACAGGCAAAATTCAGTGCCTCTCTAAAATTTATAAAGCTGAATTAGCCCATTGCTGTGCCCCCACTTGCAGCTGAGACTCACAGTGTGTTAGCTTGGACACTGAATGCCCTGTAATAAATTCTGCTGTAATTCTAGCTTACTGTTGAGCACAACTGTTTGTGTCAGTCCATGCAGATTATTCCCAGCTTCTCGCAGATCTGAGCTGGGAGGCTGCATGCATGAGGTGCTGGGCCCACAATGAGGGACCCCTTACGTGCCAGATTTGCAGAGGTCAGTATCACAGCATCTCGGCATCTCCTTCAGCTCTTAGCAACCATAATAGAGCTCGCTCTTCATATAAGCACTGATCTTCAAATGTGACTCCAGGTACATAGTCCATGAATGGGACTGGACTATTAAAAAGAATTAAAAAAAAAAAAAATTAAACCAGTTGTCACATCCATTATACTAAAAATTTTGAAGGTCTCACACAGAGCTCATCTTCCAAGACTACAGGCACCCCGGGGATGGGAAGGACACAGTGTGGATCAGGAGAGATGGGAAGGAGCTTTTTCTTTCAAAAGAATTTAAAGATGCAGCAAATTGTGAAAGCTCAGACCTGCTGCTTCAGCTTTGACTGTCACCCAGGCCTCATAACAACGTCTGGATGCTTTCAAACAGCAGGGAAGTCTTGCTTCATTTGGATAGTGCCAGCAGACCAGACTGACTCCTGAGGAGCAGAGAGGTGAGGCTGCGGGAGCAGTCTGGCTTCCCAGTCCCACCAAAGCTCAGAGTACCTGTGCTTCCTGCAGGGCAAGGACCAAACCCTGCTCCTCCACCTGCTCCTCAGCCACCCACAGAACTGCCCATGGCCCTTCACCATTGCATCCACCCTAACTCGGCTGTGCTGTTGGAGCACCGGGAAAGCAGAAGGGAGCAGTCCCCTCCTGAGCCGTTTAGCCTGCCTGCACAGGGGCAGGAGTTAACAGATGTGGGTCCCCACCATGAGCTCCCCTAGGCCCTGCTGCAGGCAAGCAGAAAAACCCTTTACCGGGCCTATGCTGAAGATTTCTATACAAATAACTTCACCTCCCTCAAATCTCTCTTAATATCATCATCCACCCCACTGTGAATTGGCCAGTGGATTTGAAACAGTGAGGTTTGGAGCTAATTAGAAATCAGAAGTGCTGTGTCTGTCCCAGAACTGGATCAGCAGCCAGAGAGCAGTTACACACAAACTGTGATTTATCCTGTAGTGCCAGAGTTACTCTGTGGCTGTCACATGTCATTGTGTGAGGTGACATGTCACATCTTTGTCATGGTGACATGTCACCACATTACTGTGCAGCTATCATGGACATACAGTTAAAAGCTCTTACTACAACTGTTTCCACTTAGGTATTTAGTTTCTTAAGGATTACTGACTGTGATGTAGAAATTCCTATCAATCATAATGTCAGCTCTACAGAAATTAAGCTACTTTTAGAGGAGGATTTTGAAACAAATGTAATAACACAGAACAGTGCCTATTTCTCAAAATGTGGGTTACATCCATCAGGGCAATGACATAAAAGACTAGGTGGAGACAAGGGAGGGTTCTTTCTATTGTTTTCCAGAGATCTCACAAGAAAAAAAGACAAATCTAACTGTGAATGAAAACAATCTTGAAAACATGCAATTAGTACTGCAACTGCAGAAATGTTTTTTCTAAGTTTGAAGAGAGCCTCAAAAAGAAGGTATAGAGCTATTCACCTACATTGGCTTTCATGGACCGAGAAACCAAAAACTTTTATGGCTTTTCTGCTTACCCTGGAAGCACACATGGCTAATTCACAAGCTCTAGGAGTTACTACAAAGTAGCTGGTGACCTCAAACCCTCAGATGTTACAGGCACACTGTCAGTCTTGCACAAATGCTTCACAGCAAACCACTCGGAGATTTGTCCCCACGAAGTTTTAAAAGCAGATAGTTCTGCAGCTCTGTGTTATTTTGCTGTAAAAAGACATTGTTTTTTCAAGTGAAGGCAAAGTAAAGGAGAAGGATGATTTTGCTAATGAAAAAGTGTGAAGAGGAAACCAAAGCAAAGCAGGAGAACTTGTGGATGTGTATGGATAAGTGCACGAATGTGTGTGTGTGCCTGTATATGTACACATATATTTATTTATTTGACAACATAAAAAACTATCTGTTAGTTTTCCTGCTCCTGAGGGGGAACTTGGCTAAGGAAGCACATAGTAACCAGGAGGCAAAGAAGTACTTGTTCTCCTGGAACTGAGTTCATGTGGAATTCCCTGTCCCAGAGGAGAAGAAAGAAGAATTGCTATTTTCATTCAAAAAAAAAAAAAATTTCCTAATGAAAGTGGCATTTTGCTTCTGCAAATTTGGAAAGAAAAGGGGAAAAAAAATAATATTGAGAGCTGTCATTTTAATGAGCAGCCTTTGGTGGGATTGCACAAGGTAAAAGTCATAAAATTTAGCCCAGATGTTTAGTTGAAATAAGAAACTTAATGCCATGTTTTTCACATTTCCATTGTGAAATCTTATCATAATTTACATTTAAAAGGTTGTACAAATGTTGACAGTTCTTTAGTAGAATTGTAAGCAAGCTAAAAAAGGTAAATTCACCTTAGGATCCCCTAAGACTAGTCCTAAAACTGAGCTCATCCTTTGTAAATTCTGCCTGTCAACGACTGTATGGCTCTGTACTACACTGCAGTGTTTTACGTCCACACACAGATGAAGCCTAAAATTTCTTGTACACAAAAAATGAGCATTTTGGCATAAACAATGTGATCAAGACAGTTTCCATCCTCATCACTGAATCTTGATGGTTTTCTTGAACTTAGATGTAACAGTTCCCCACACACAGGATATTGTGTGTGATACAAGTGGTTTCAACTTGAAAGCTCACTCCCACCAAATGTCTGCATTTCTGTGTGAGCCAAGAAAGACCTAAACTCAACTATAACATATTTCCAAGAAAAAGTCTTTGCTGTTATTCTCTCAGGCACAATTTTTTTCCTAACCAATGATGCTATTTAATCAAAACTCACACTAGTCTTCCTAAAAGCATTTAAAAAACAAAACAAGAAAGAAGCATTTCTGTTCCATAGCTTAGTTCTTAATCATCTAATCAAACTTGATAAATTTTCCACTCTCTCTCTCTTAAAATGAATTCTTGGCAGCTTTCAGTGAAATTAAAAAAAAAGTTCATGTAGAAGTTCAAAGCAGCAATTTATGTTTCTGATAATTTTAAATTAATTCCTAATCTATGAAGCATAAAGAAACTATGCTTGAGATGCAGCCCACATCCAACCATATGGCTTAAGGAGACAGTGTCTGTGATGTGAGGCTGCAGATCTTTCTGTCCCTGGCATACACACCTGAAGTTCATGCCCCCTAATGTAATTGGACAGTTTTGTTTGTGAAAATGGCCTGTTCTGCCAAATGCTGAAGTCCTTGCTTTGACAGATATATCACTTTTCCAATGTGAGTGTGTTTTGAAGAGAGCTGACACATGATCAAGTTCTCTTTAATATCCTTCAACAAACCTGACAGTTGTCCAGCAGGGTCTTGTGCTGCATCCAACTGTCAGCTCCTGCGGAGGCATTATGGGAAAGCTGACTGAGGAAAACAGCAGTAAAGAGGAAAAAACTGATTTATGCTTCTCTGCGTACTCAGTACCAAAAACAAGAACCTCAGCTCATATGTATTTTAGCAGGCCTACATGGACAAAGCCTCCTTAGGCTCCAGAAAAACAGGAGAGCAACCTATTTATATTGTAATTATTTATTGTAGGGATTTATTGCATGTGTCATTATAAAGCACCCCAAACCTCACATGCACGGGTGTGATCCTTTCTGAATCTGAGCTGCCTTATAAGTAGCAATAACTGTATGTTTTTTAACTGCTTGGGGTGCTTCAGTTTCATGCAGTTTTCAGAAGGGTCTTTCACTTAGAAGAGTCCTCATGTAAAAAGAAAGAAAGTATTTTATAGTATTTTGCTGCTTACATATGCCACCAGTGAGAAAGTCCATGCTTCCAGAGGGTCTGACAATGTAAGCCTAGAATATCCTCTTAAAATTGTTATTTAGGCCAGATGTTGTCATTTTGTCACCTTAATATTTCGTTTTCCTGCAGGAAGGTAGAGTCTGATTGCAGTCATTTTGTGTTACTACTGAAATGCAGCCTTGCAACAAGAAGGAACTGAACTGGACCAAGATAATAGCATAAGCCCCATCATCCCCACAGTGAAAGTGGCATTTGTACCCTCAGACTGCAGCTGATTTCTTTGTCTGAAAACTCCCTCAGCCAGTCTTCAGTCGTGTGCTGCTGAAAGACTGAAACAGCCCTTAATGCCCTATTCCCTACAGTGAATCCCTTTGGTCTGAAGCCTTGTGCCAAAATGCTCCCCCCGGACTGTGGGGAGCCCACATTCCCATCTCGGGTTCAGGTTTGTGCAGCTCTGAGCCTGTACAGGGTCAAACGCCATGTGGAGAGTCCAGAGAGGCAACCCCAGGCTGGAGGGGCTCAGAGCTGGAGCCAGCAGCTCTGCTGTAAATCAAGCTCACCCCCCTGCTCAGCCCTGCATGGCTGGAAATCCTGCACGTGAACACTGCCGAGGATGTGCAAGTCCTGAGGTTCTACATAAAAATGACAGAAAGATCCTATCAGACAGAAAGACAAGTGTTATTGAAACAGTCGTAGAAGAGTTGGTCTGAACAGGAGTACTGGAGAATGACCATGTTATCTCTGTTATTCCAGTGCCCCTTTAAATATAGTGCTGAGGTGACTGCCTACTTAGCCTACGGTGAAGGCCACACTTGTCTGCGGTGAAGTCCCATAATCTTAGTTTATTGCATTGCATGTATTGTATTTGCTCAAGCTGCTGCCTGAGGGGGTGCTTGTGGGAAATGTATAGCTTTCTGCTCCCCCCTTCTCTCGCAGACTATTTAGGCTGACATTTATCAATAAATTGCACATATTGTTATACATTTTTCTGTCGGAGCAACGCTGCAAGATTATGTGATGAGCACATTTTATCAATCTAACAATCTAACGCTTTTTTTTTTTTTTTTTTGTTCCATACAAAGATTTTTGATGCAGAAGTGACTGGAATGTCACAGCTCCAGCATGACCTGATTGCTAAGTCAAACCAGAGATCCAGAGAGTTTTCACTGCAGTCCCTGTTTCAGGAAACATTTCTGGGGAAAGCTGTTTCTGGCGGCTGCTCTCCCTTCCCCAGGTCTGTGGTCGGCAGGACTGTGTTAGAAATGCAACATGGCCCTCTGTTCCCCACAAAGCCCATAAATCTCCCACAATCAGGCAATTCCTACATTCTGCAGTTCTGTACGTTACGTTTTTCCCGCCATGGTCTAAGCTGCTAAAAGCCACTGCCCTGACCTCCTGTTAACATTTTTGGTTTGTTTTATTTTTTTCCAAGGTAGCAGTAAAATGACCCTATGATCAAGATCATGTCAGTTAATCCTTCTTTCAGATCAGCACAACTCTTCCTCATGCATTACATTTAAATTTTCTTTTAAAAATGCCTGCGCCAGAAAGACAAATCATTTGTCTTCAAATTTCATCTGTCAAAACCTAGACGGGCTATTTCCATAGTGTATTTTTAATCTTTTTCTGAAGTTTGCATCTTTTGTTTTACTCTCCTCATTAGTTGCACCCACAGATCTGGATTATTTCAAAATGCCACGGTTTTGGACAACATGAAGGAAGCTCCAAGTCACATCAGTAGAAGAATCAGAGTTAAAACTCTTTAAAAGAAAAGGAGCAGGAATTTGTCCTCATGCCTTCTGCAAAATATGTGTGGCAGCCGTGACCAGCCTTCTTTCAGGCCCCCTTGTCCACATACAGGTGGGCAATTTGGGAAAAATCTATTTTGAGCATTTTGACAGAAGTTGGGAAAGCTGCTGGATGCCACACACAGTTTGCTACAAGACTTGTTTAAACACAAGATGTGTTTGGCATTGTGAGTGCCACTCACTTTGGAAGGGGATAGAATGACTTTGGAAGATGCTGAGACCCCAAATAGAGCAGAATAGCAATGCCAAAGTGATTGAATTCAGCCATCTGGAGGGAGCTCAAAGGCACACCCACCCCACCAGTGCAGCCTTGTTTAAGCCTTCACTGGAGGCAGTGTGGACATGGCCCGGTCTAGTGCCCTGAAAACCTCCAAAGGAGCCCTGCTGGCTCGGACTGAGGTGCAAAGTGATCTGGAAACAGGTCCCAACACAGCAGAGTGTGTCACAGCCACAGAGATGGGCCTTGGTGAGACCACCCATGCTCTCTGCAGTTCAATCCCACAAAAAAATATAGCTTATCTTTGGGTTGGCCCTTGATTTACTCCACTAGAGAACAGGAAAATCCCAGTGGACGTGGCAAGAACTACTGTGGAGGTCCTCACAGAGACATTTGGCCCCAAGTGCCTTCAATGGCAGGGACACATTGGCAGGAAAAATTAAAGGGTGCACCACATTTGTAGGTGGCAGGAAGGATTATTATTGGGCAGAAAACCTGCCTTTTACTTCTCCAAAGTGTGGAATTTTTGCTGGAACAGTCCAGCTACTGCACTGCAGCTGCCCCTAGCTTTAACACAGCACTACCGAGTCTCTGCAATTATGAAGAATTACCCAATAAACTGTTTTAACTTTAAGCCTTAATGAAGAATTTCAATCCATTTCAACCAAACTATTTTCTTTGGTCCACACTGACTAGCAGACACTACTCTGAAACAAAGAAAAGAATAATACTATAGCAAAAAGAAACAATGAAAGAACTCATTGGTTATGCAAATTTACTACTGTCATTGTTTTATTATTAAAAAATGTTTTGGTAAGAGCATTTTGTTGAATCAAGATTGATTGCAACAAAAAGTAAATCCAAGAAAAAAATCTAAAAAGATGTCAAATATTTTTACAGAAGAATTACAATACAGAGAGTATTTTATGAAACATGCTGACTCTTTGTTCATTCTTGATGGTTAGACACACACATCAATGAAAGATTTGTCAGAAGCAACCATCTCAGTTTCTAGTCTTCAGTGAGTTATGTGCTAACTGAAGTCTCTGCATTTGTGAAGTGTTTATGATCACTTCAGAATTAGCAGCTTCCCAGTAATGTCAGATTTATGGAGAATCTGTTAAACATTTGAATCAGACCTGCTTACCTGAACTAATCCATCTGAAAAAACCAACCATATTCTTCCCAAATGCCAAGGGTTATGTCACATCATTTTGTCAGTGCAAAAGAAAACATACTGTTATAAAAAAAACTTTGCCAACAATCTGGAGGTTTGATACATAGAAGTATTTGGATTATTGACTCTCCACTGCAGCTTTCTTTTCACATTCTTAATTATTGGCTGGTATATCCTCACCCTGCATGGAAGAATAAAATCAAATCAAAGTTACAGTTCTGTGTTTAACATTAAAATTCAAATATGAAAATTTCCCAAATATTCAGGAGTCTGAAATAGTGCAATATACATGCAGTACATTGGATGGAATCTGCTCTGTACCAAAAATAATGGAAAGCCTTTGTATGTGTTTAGCAGACAGACTCTGCCCTTCTAGTGCAGCATTTCAGAAGCATTTCACTGCAAGCATTAATGAATTGAGTCCCACAGTGAGGGACCGAATGGGAGAGGACAGGAAGAGGAAGAGATTGGGAAGGAGGACAAGATACAGGAAATTATAAAGGGCTACAGCAGAGAAGAAAGCTGACTGGATAAAAACTGACAAAGAGAAAACCACATGTGAAAGAATTGAAGCGTGTTGCAAATAACATCTCCAAAGTAGACATGTGTATTTGAAACTCTGGGCTGAGTCTTCCTTTTTGTCAATGCTGACTTTTTCAGCCTAACTCTTCTCAGTATCTCTCAGCTAATTCCGTTACATTTCCATTCACTTCTAGAATATAGGGCATTACTTTCTTTCTCTCAAATCTCCCCTTGAACTCCATTTTCTTCCCAAACTCATACAACAGCTGCCTGTGCTTCTGCCTTGATTTTTACACTTTTTTTTTTGGCTCTGTTGATTCACAACATGTACACACATTGGAAGGATCCACTCCCTCGCATTTCACCACATCTACTCAAAAATCCTTAGCCACGTGAACTGTTCCACAAAGCAGCACAGTGCTATAGTTGCACAGTTATATTTCATCTGTGATCTGATACTATCACCCTAGACTGTATCATTCCAAAAATAGTGACGGTTTCCTCATCCTTTTCCAATACTCTTGGAGACAACAATTCAAGTTGTTACAGCTATAGGCCATCCCACTCATTCAAAGTACCCATATAAATGTTTCTTGCAAAGCATACCTGTACTTAGACTTTATATCCAACCATCAGTATATAACATATGCACTTAATCAATTTATAATTTCAACATTTTATTATCACATCTCCCAGGGAACTGGTTTAGCTAATGATAATGAATGGTCATGACTATCACGTTACTGGGATGGCATTCAGAGGGGAACAAAGAGAGAAAAATCCTACCCTCATATGACCAGTGTCATGAGGTTAAATAGTACTAGAGCTCTACCCTCTTGCTTTTTAATGTGGAAAAGACTAAATAAAACATTAAAAAAAGAGAAAATATGCATGAAAGATAATGAATGGCCATTTTATTAACTGCGCCATTCGTGTTTCATCTCTGTAGGATAATAAAAGACACATAGATCAGCAAAGCTGTGATGTGATGACCACACTTGGAGCTCTCACATCCCCTGGTCTCTGACACAATGAGAGCCTCCTCCTCCCTTTGGTTCAGTCTTTGGATGCTCAACAGTTCTAAAATCATTTTGGACCACAGAAAAATCAGGCATCCAGAAGAGAACTGTAAATAATTCAGGACTAAATTTTCCAATTACATATCCAAAGCAAGTAATTAACTTTCTAAAAACACAAGTTGCCATAGATGGAAAGCAGCACATGTACAGATTAGGTCTCTTATAAATAAAACCTGAATTGCTAGGGGAAGTAACACCATTTGCTAATTCTAAGGCTACATATTTTTCTGGAACATGTTTTAGCCACATGGTTTTTTTGTCCTTAACACTATAATCTCTGCAGATATGCATGTCAGCAATTCCTGCCTAACCTAGCTTACACATGCTTCTCAAGAGGAGAGAAAGAAAAAGTCATCACTAACAGAATCAATATAATTTCATAAGAAATTCACCAAGCAAACCTCTTTTCAAAGACTTTTAGCCCAAATGAAAAATTCAAGGTTTTAATAAGTTTAATAACCTTCTGATAGGCATTCAAATTTGAGGTGTTTATCCAAATACCCTCAAGCTTCAGAGAATCCCTTATCACTGCTTCAGTTCCTAATAGCTGTCATTCCAATAAATATCAGAGCAATTAAAATCTCTATCAATCAAAAATATTGCTTTCTTACAGGCCTGTCATTTTTTTTAAAAGCAAATCCTGATCTACCTTTTCTAACAGCTCTTGGATTTTATAGCAACATATAATAACCATCTGACTGCCTTTATTTCCATTTAACTTTTATCTTTAATGTCTCTGCTGTTTCAACCAAAATATTTATAGCATTTTTTCCTTTGCACACTTAATAATATTGTCTCGGTTTCCTGCTGTGTTTTGCCCTTCATCCTATGAGGAGGGAAGGCAAAGCCAGTGAAACCAGTTCTGGAAGAGAAAGCCAAATTTTTCATTAGTGTTCACAAATCTTATTGAGAGAACAAAGACATCTTCCCATCATGAAGATGCAAAAATATTTCCATGGGCAATACTGACTATTTCAACAAAACTGGACAAATATCCAAAAAACCCCCCTCCTTTCTCTATAGTGTCATATTACAGACTAAAATTGCCACTTTTTCTGACACAACCTATTGAAATCCCTGTTTAGACCTTTCTTTTGTGTCATTTGCTTTCTTGGAGGGCAATGGGGGTTAAAAAGGCTATGGAGAAGCTTGTAGTACTTGTGACACAAAACTATGATGGCTTGGCAAAGGGATTTAGCTGCAAGAATTGGAAAGAATATTTTGGAATTGAAAGAGGTTGAGACAATAAGCATGAGAAATTAGATATGGTCTGTAAATGGAGTTGTAGCAAGAGCACCCAGAAAAATAAGTCTTCTTACTTAATTGAGGAAAAATTAAGAATTCTGCTCTTCTCATGCTGCATTCAAATTGAAAGGTGGACAACTGCAAGGAAATATCACATAGCTGGCTTCTTTCCTGGAGGAAGAGGAGGCAAGCCAGGAGAAGACAAGGAGATGTACAAGTTCTCACATACTCTGCAGGAGATCTGACAGATCTACACAGAGCTGAGATGAACATGAATGGAGTTTGGAAGAATATTCTCCCATTTTGCATTTGCTTTAGTGCCTCCAGGACATGACCAAGGAAAGATTTCCACAGCATGGTTTAGGGGAGGGCCCTTCTTTATTAACCCTTTTTTCCTTCCACAAGGTTGCAATCTTTTTTCCATCCCTTCCTCTACCTTACACGTTTCAGTGCAGCCAAATAAACCAATTTCTTAATCAGACCTCTTTTATTTTGGTTTGCCTTTTGTTGATCTTCTATTTGAGGAGCAAGCCCAGTGGTTGTTGCCCAGTTATTTGATCTATCTTAAGTCCTATGGGCCCTATTTTCATCTGTAAAAACAAGCACTGAGGGCTGCCTAGGCAGATGACACTTAAAGGTTAAGGAGGTTGGACACTGTTTAGAGGACAGACTGTCATTCCATTATTTTCAAACCCAAGCCAAGGTTTTGCAATGCAAATGTAACAGTGTTCTGTATATTTGGGTTATTCTGCTTCATGTTTTGGCCATTCCACACTCTCCAGAGCACTATTAAGATTAGGAGAGTTGTGTGCAGTGGTTTAAAGAATATGAAAAGAGATATTGTCTAGCGTATGAGTGAGCTTCTGCAGCCTGGATCCTTAGGTCGCTTTAACCTTGAAATTTTTTTACAGATGCCAGATAGGTATTTTGGGTAAACATATTTCTTGGAAGCTCATAATATATTCAATACTCAAAATCTACTTCCTAGGTAATTTGACTGATTAAATATCCAGACACGGGCGTGTGTGTGTTTGCGCACGTGTGTTTCAAAACAAGGTACAAACTTAAAATCAGGGAGTCAGACAGATGCTTTTTGGTTGATTTAAGTATGTTAATCATACAGTTTTTATACACATAAATCTGTTGCTGTGGATTGATATCCTGTTCTGTTTATTCTGCCAGTAAAACAAAAGGTGGTAGTAAATGCAGCATATTGCATCTCCAGTGATGGTGGGTGAGCAGCCAGTAGGAGAGTCTGCAAGTTGCAGACAACACACCCTGTGCCAGTCCCATCAGACAGACCCCCAGTGTATCTAGACCTCCCAAAATGTTGCTAATATAGTTCATGAAGTACCCCAACATTCACATCTCTCAGCTCAAGCACAGGGTGACAGAACAGAGGTCTGGTGCCAGCAGAAGACATGATCTCCTCATCAGAGGGCTCGTGTTACACAGGCAAATGCCCATCTCCTTATAACAACACTTTGAACTCTGTGCAGTGCATTATGTTTTAGCGTCCCTTGACAAAATATTTACTGTTCCATTTGAGCACTGTTGGTCAACACAATTTTAATTATTTCCAAGACAATTTCTCTGGATCAAGCTTTTCACTGAACCTGATTCACCTCTTGCTGATTTATTCATGCCCTGTTAAAAACAAAAGTTTCAATCCCTTAATTTAATTAAAACGTTCTTGACTGAGATCATTACGTCTTGGAGAGATGCTTAATTCAAAACTTGCTGTATCCACAATGGTAGTGATTGAGAACAGAAAATCAACTTATGTCATAGTAGTTTGTTAGAATATTTGTTTACTCTTCAGCTGAAGCATGCTAATTACAATAAGAGGTCTTCACAAGCAATCCAGTTAGCAAATATGATTGGTTAATAGATAAGGAATGATTTGTGATTAAAAACATACAAAAACAGCATCTGCAGAAGAAGGTTATTAGACCTGGGGCCACATTGTAAAGCATCAAAAAAGCATCACACAGCAGCCCAAGCCAGAGGTCCTTGGGTTGCTGTGTGAATGTGGAATCAGACATATTTTATTGTATGTACAAATGGAGACTCACACGTGCATTTGTCTCACTGGAATTACAGTGGCAGCAGTCGTTGCTGATACAAACAACGGCCACCTCTGAAACATGTAAATGCAGCACTTTCTCTCCTCAGAAAAGAGACCCTCACAAAATCAGAAAATTTGGGAAGGAATCATAAAACTCTTTGACCAAGCAGCATCCTTGAAACAGTTTGAGCTCTGTAGAGAATTTTGATTATTGTGTAAGAAGGAGTATAAGCTCAAAAAAATTGGTCATGACTGAAAATCAGGAATGACTTGTCTCCAGTGAACTTAGTAAGAATGTGGGTTCCAAAGTAAGGATTTTCACAGGAACAAAAGTCCTTATTGTCACCCTCTCTCAGAGACTCTTACTTGCTGAGTATACACAGGTTGGAGAAAGGCTAAACAAATAGGGTATCCAAGGCAGATGGTATCTCATTTTTAATTGATTTGTGCAGATATGGGAAATCTATTCGTTAATTAATAAGCAGAGAAAGTCCATTAAGTATTGTGTTCTATTATTGTTAACTCAGAAATTATTGCTTTTCTTGACACAAGCCTATTTTAAGTTTGGGGATTTTGAAATGAGAAAGGATTTTGCTCTCTTTTTCCATAGTCATTGGGGACCTGTGATTGTATGTTTTAATTAAACAAAAATAAAATAAGCATTGCTTTTAGCAGGTCTTCTGTACACAAGCAGCTCTTGAGTAAATACATTACACCACAATAGGAAAATGAAGCTCATTATAACATGGCTTGTTTTGTATTTGTATCCTCTCTGTGTGCAGTTCTGGTGCCCCCCAAGACCAGAAGGCCATAGAACTGCTGAGCAAGTTCAGAGGAGGCCATGAAGTTGAAAAGTGGACTGGAGCACCTGCCCTATGAAAATAGGCTAAGAAAGTTGGGGCTGTACAGGCTGGAGAAGAGAAGGTTGTGTGGGGAACTTCCAGTATCTGAAGGGGCTACAGGGAAGCCAGAGAGAGACTCTTCATCGGGAACTGTAGTGACAGGACAAGCAGTAATGGGTTTAAACTGAAGGAAATTTACATCAGATATTAGGAAGAAATTATTTACTGTGAGGGTGGTGAGGTGCTGGAACAGTTTGCTCAGAGAAGTTGTGGATGCCCCATCTGTGTCACTGGGATGGGGCTGAATGGGGCCCTCCCTGAGCAACCTGGTCTAGTGGAAGGTGTCCCTGCCCATGGCTGGGGTGGAACGAGATGAACTTTAAGGTTCTTTCCAACCTACACCTTTCTGTGATTCTATGACTTTCTTAAATGCATACACCATTTATGAATCTGTCACTTAAATTCCAAATCTTCATTCCCCTGCAACCTGCCCACTCAATCTGCATCCTTTACAGCCGATTTCCTCTCTTTTTTTCCAATGAGTCCCATCATACTCAGATCTGGTACTCTCTTCTCCAGTTCAGTCTAAATGAGTATCTACTCCCAACTTCTTTCATTTTTTCAATATTCACCCAGCCCCACAAACATGGTCCCTCAGCAGTAGCCCCAGGATCTCCTAGCAATGGGCACAGCTTCCTCCTGGCAGGTTTCCACCCAGACCTGACCACAGAAAACACCCTAATCAGGAGAGGCTAAGCCTAGGCATTCTCAGCAGCCTGTGAAGCATAAACCTGAGTCAGAATTCACACACCTCTGCCCTTAGTTTACATTGTAAATGTGAATCAAAGCATTTTATTGTAATTAGCTGGAAGGGGTACAGATTGTAGTTGTTTTATAGAAGCAAAACTATGAAATCTATAAATGTAAAACTATTATGGTGGCCATATTACATTCAGAGCACTAAATTAAATTATGTCATAATATATAGGCCATTTATAAAAGATATAACTTCTAATGGACCTTTTTTTTTTTTTTTAATGAGGAGTTCCAGGTTGAATATCTTGGCAGCTGAACTTTTTTCCTTAGTCACAGAGGTGCAGACTGTGACAGGATGATCCCAGCTGGTGTTCCAACCTGATGTCAGCAGGAGTGACAAGCCAGGTGACTCCTTCATCTTTTCATCATCTGGAAGATGAGAAGGATGATGTGGGGCACAGCACCAGCATCTTGACTGACCTCACAGAGTAAATGTGTGCCCATACCCTGAGGCAGACCAGCTGAGCTGATGTGAGCTATTGCAGCTCATATCTTGCCCAAGAGGAGGGAGGAGGCTGTCTTGGGGCTCCAACCCTTCCCTTGTCAGAAGAGAACCTGCAGAAATCATTCCTGTGCAAACACCACAGGACACCCTTAACTACTGCCCTGTTTCTGCTCATGTGGTCATCACTCAAAGGGTACTGGGGGCTTGATGTTTCCCTGCTGGAAGTCACCAGTGACTGCTGCTTTCCTCTACTCCAAAATTTGCTTTTCGTTGTCTTGACTCAGAGGTCTCTAAGAAGTGGTCCAGGGGGCATCAGCACATTGAACATACAAGTGACACAAACCTTTGTCAAATACTGACACGGTCTAGCTGGGGATCTTGAGCAGGGCCAGGATCTTGTAATCCTTTCCTGGGTGGATAATTTACTCTCAGAATAGTCTTGATAGCTCCCTCAGGGCTTCTCTGAATATGCATTAGCAGGAGGAGTTTTCTTGCCAGGCTAAGCTCCTCACAGTGAAGGAACTGACTCCTTTCACTGATGTTAGCTGGTTATTTGTAAAGATGGATAAATGCACAAAGCAGTGAATTGCTGAGCACAGGAATGCTAAAATCACTGATTCCCAGTGTAAGGGAGCAACATCCTTACTAGAGCTACTCAAGGATTTTCAGCTGAAATTATTTTCTCTGGAAATTTCAGGATTCTTCCCCAGAATTATATTCTTTTTAATATCACTGTTCTCAACACACCTGCCACTACCTCTGCAGTCCTCTGCTGCCACTTAGCAGCAATCCACTTAGGAATGGAGAAGTTAGGTTTGCTTTTCCTTAAAATCATTTTCCCAACCAAGGAACAAAAATGTAAATTTTTCTTTGTGGATTACTTTGACTTAATGATTTTAAGATCACATTTTGTGGTGCTTTCCTTTGGGAAAGGAAATGGGACAAGAGACCTGTACACAACCCACAATTTGTCCAAGCAGAAGCCTGTACAGGAAATGTAATGCAGAAAATCATGTTGTTCTTGGAGGTTCTGAAGCTATATACTAAACAAGACAGTGAACTAAAACCTAATAAATCTCAATTCCACCCCCAAATCATATGATGTTGGATATCAATAACACATCTCACACTGAAAAGCAGTGTGGGCATCAGATTAAGGGCAATGATTCTGTCCCTCTGTCCCGCACAGGTGAGACCCCACCTGGCCAGCACAGGAAGGACCTGGAGCTGCTGGAGCCAGCCCAGAGGAGGCACCAGGATGATCAGAGGGATGGAGCAGCTCTGCTGGGAGGAAAGGCTGGGAGAACTGCAATGGTTGAGCCTGGAGAGGAGAAGCTTTGGGGTGACCTCATTGCGGCTTTCCAGTGCCTGAAGGGAGTCTGAAAGAAAGATGGAGAGGGACTACTGACAAGGGATGTGACAGGACAAGAAGGAATGGCTTCAAACTGACAGAGAGTAGGTTTAGATTGGATTTTGGGAAAAAATGCTTCCCTGTGAGGGTGGTGAGGCCCAGGCACAGGTTCCCACAGGTTCTCTGTGGCTGCTCCATCACTGGAAGTTTCTAAGACCGGGCTGGATAGATATGTGAGCAACCTGGTCTAATGGAAGTTATCCCTGTCCATGCCAAGGGGGTTGGAACTGGATGACCTCTAAGATCACTTCCAACCCATGCCAATCTATGATTTCCTGTTTCTGCCTGTGCTATCCCATTCTTTTGAAACCAAGTTCCTAAGTGCAAGAAGTATCTGTAATGTACATGTGCAGTACTAACACAATGGGACCCTTAAACGCCCTGCAGCCTCTAGATTCTACTACAACACAAATTAATAATGATAAGGAGGATCTCTATGCCATGGGAGCATAATACACAGTCACTTCATATTTAATATTTTTTTAGGATTCCTTGGTTCACAAACATACACCAAAACTGTCAGATAGGCTTCCAGCTATTCCTACTAGGGCAAATTCATGGTTATTTTGCAAACGTTCATTAGGATTTGAAGCTGTAAGGGCTCTTGGTGGAACATCTCTGAAGATTCACCTTTCAAAAGTGCACAACTGGTTTGTGCAAATGGTGCCGCACTCCATGGATGCAGATATTCCTAGCACCAGTGAATTTTAAATGGTACTCTCAAGAAATGGCTGTTGAATAGTGTTCAGTATTTCCCAACTTGCACTTAGCCAAAAAGTCTAGTCTCATCAGAGAATCACTAAAAACTTGACAGAATTAACAGATCATTTGGTACCGAACAAATCTAAACAAGCCCTTTTGGTGGCAATCTATGCAGAAGGAAACAGAGTTTATCCAACAATAAAGGAAAAATATGCCATTTTTATCAGCTGAGCTTCACTGCTGAGACAGAGAAACCTGCCTGTTGACAAGTATGAGAATGAGTATGTGGGGACATGGCCAGTGCAGAATAAATGGGGCTGAGGCAAGCAGAAAATATTCTGCTGTTCCTCCACCCCAGTTACAATACAACCATTGTACCACATGTGGCGCTGCAAATCAGGACAGTACCTTACTATAAACATTAAAAGCAATTTGATCAATGGGGTACAACAGACCCCACTACACCAGGAACTGTGTTTACAGCATCCAAGGTGACATTGCAGATGGACGTTTTATTTGCTGGGAAGTTTTTTTTTACACTTCAAGTGCTGCACTTGAGGGTTTATTAAAGGGTTTGCCAGAATTAGCTTTATCTAAACAGTGGCAATAAACTTTACCACTGGCCCTTTACTCTGAAAGATTTTGCTTTTCACTGGTCAGTGCTATCCAACCAGCCTGTTTCCCACTATGATTTTCCCTTTGTCTGGTCTGCAGAATATTTGTGACTAAACAAATAAACAGCATCAGTTCAGTAGATGGATCTCCAGACCCAAACTCCAGAGTAAATTCCATAATCAACCAGGCTGAATGATGCTTTCAGCAGGCCAAGGCTGATACTCTCTATAATTCACATTCCCTGGATACGCTGTTCCATAATAAAGCTTGAATGTCAGGCGTGTCAGCCAAGAGCTAACATACCTGTTTGAACTAGTCCTGTGCCAATGGAAACATATCACAAACTGAAAACATTTAGCTCACTGTATAAGTGTAAATGGATTCTTTTTAACCAAATGAAGAATAATCACTTATACATAAGCACACAAATATGTTAAATGTTAATATATAATAAAGCCTTAAACCACTCCTAGTTGGCATGTTCAGAATAATGTCACTGTAAATAAATACACTGAAGAGGTTTTAGAGTCCAAGACGTTTTTGCCCATCAGTAGTATTAGTTTAACAGGACAAACTTTCATTATATTCTGACATTTGGTACATACAGTACGTTGTTTATGCACTAAATGTCAGGGTTTAGCCCTTTTATTTATGTATTTAAGAGTTATTAATTTAAGAGTGACCTTATTTAATCAAAACTGCTGTTTAATAAAAATCATGTTCACAGATTTCAAAATAGAGCTTTTGGTTCTGAAGAGACATTAGTTGTTTAACACTCAGATATGTGCTTAGCCTTCCTAAGAATCCTTTTCTCCCCTCTAAGCTTGCAACTCCAGCATGCACAGTGGTTTAATCGTATATTGTTCTCTGAGTACTAACCCTTTACAAATCATATGACATAAAAAGAAAAATAAGTAACATTGTAAAGACAGTAATGAGAACTGTTGAGCTAAAGTGCCTCTTAAAGAAATCCTAATAAATTCCAGAATTTCTAGTCTTCTGGCAAGCTTTCCATTTAGAATAAAATCAATGATCAATGGTTGCAAACAGTCAGCATCAGGCTTGCATGCCTCCAGAGCAGAAAAAACTCATAGACGAAAGATGACATTTAAAGGAAAAAAGCTGACATTGACTCCATCACTGTCATTGCTTCTGCCATAAAGCAGCTTCAAATATTAAAACATTTTTCATCTGTGCTGCATTATTGGCACCAGAAATTGTTTTCTCTCTGTCTGATACTCACTTGAACTGCAGCAGAGCTCCCCAGAGACTCCAGATTGTTACCAAGGCCTCATAACATATTGGCAGTTGATGTGGTGGTGTTCATGTACACTTGCCACTCACAAAGGAGCCTCCCCCTCCCTCCACACTCATAGGAAAAAGAAAATGCTCCAACAGGAATTTCAGTCAAGTTCAATGAGTTCACTGACTCAGATGTAGGAGCTGGTGTGCATCATTCTGAGTGGCCTCCTGAACTCAGTGTGGGTTTGGCTATGGGGCTGGGGCGGGATCCTGTATTGTCCATGCTTCTGATTTTGTGTCAGTGTTTTAAAAAGCTGACCATCTGAATTTTTTTTTTTCTTTCAAAATCTCTGCCCTCCCTTTGCATAAATGCCTCTTAATTCGTCTCACATTCTGTGCTCAAGCTGTTCCCAGGTAAGTGTTTCACAACTAAATGGGAAAAGCAGAGCTTTTGTTGATCAGAGCATTTACAATCTGTCACTGGGAGGGGTGGCAGATTTAGAGGCACCATGGAAAGTCTTTGCTTACTATAGGATAATCTTGGCATAACTTTTAATGCAAACGCACCAGTCACAGGTCAGTGAGAACTGGGAGGCAAATAAACCCTATAACTAATGCATCAGCTCATCAACAGAAATTAGGTACCTAAACCTCTATTAGTGTTTAAAACACTGCTGAAATGGATGAATATGCTGTATTTCACATCGCTAACAAAGCCCCACAAACCCAATATGTTGTCAAGCACTGGTACACACTCAGTTTATGAAAGATTACACAATTAAATGCAGCTTCACATCATCAAAAATGATTCACGCATCCTCCTACCAGGAAGAAGACCGAGCCTTTCATGAACAGAGGCTTCTGTCAGAAGCACTTGCCCAAGATCTAATGTTCAGAAGGATGTGAGGCAGCAGGACAGGTGAGGCAGCTCTGCCTCCAGTCCCTTTTGTGCATTACGACCATCACAGAGGCTGGAGCCTGAGTCACCTTTGACTTACTATCAAGTGAAACAACAAAGCAGAGCAAAGACAGGTTGTAAATTATTTTCTGTTATTTTCTACTGTCTTTACCCTCCTTGTCAGTGAATACACCCACTTGGACATTCCAGGTGTAAAACAGAATGAATGCTGCAATTTGCAACTCTGTCCAGCAATTTTTTTAAGACCAAGGTCTCTGCGCTGTGACATATAAGCAGCATTGTCCATCAGACCCTTTGAGACTGTTTGCAGTTATGGGAAAGCAAAAAAATTAAGTCTCAGGCTGACAGGAAGCAAAGATTTGCTCACTGTTCACAACTTCACCACCTTCATCCACCTTTTGACCAACAGAGCCAAGGGACTGCTACTCAAAACATTTCCAGCATCTGGGGCATGACAGCACACAGAAGCTGACTGTGGTCTCTGAGCCTGCAGCACACCTCAGCTCTTACAAGCCATAAACCACTAATGTCAGCATCACTCACACTACCAGGCTGGGAATTGGCCTGTAATACTTCTCCTAGTGCCACACTGCTCCTAGTGCCACACTGCCCGGCACCAACCAGTGTCACAAACTGACACAACTGCAGAGCAAAATGTGCCCCCAAGGGACTGTTCTGCTGCTTGGATGGCCATGCTGCTGCATCCCAGCTACAATGAGAGATTGAGCTTCTGCTACTACTGTCTCGCTGTGGTGCTCTTTCACCTCACAAGACAGACTTTTAAAAGTCTGGACATCCAAGGGACTTAAAAGGGTTAAAACACATCTAACCTGCCCTCTTCCACAACAGAAACCCTGGAAAATCCATGCCCACCTTGTCCCTAGGGCAAACCATCTCACTCATTACAAGATGCTTATCCCCTTCCTGCCTGGCCCCAGAAGAAGGCCCAGATACCACCAGCCTGTGCCCTCTTGCATACCTATGAGGCTCTATTGTGCAGCCCATTTTGTGAGCAAAGTCAAGCCATAAAGAGAAAATGTTGCCAGAGGCACAGCTCAGAGTGTAAGGGAACCTCCCAGCTGTGGATAACAAAGTCTGCAGGTACCAGCGCCCAAACCTGCAATAGGATGATCTGTTTCAGCAAGCTGAGCAAGCTCTGACAGTGACTGCATGACTTGACAAGGCCATGTCTTTGTCTTTCTATCATCTGTCCCACACACAGACAGTTACTTGCTTTTCCCTGGAGATTCTGGAGACTTGGCCAGCTGCATGAAAGCCATGGGCAAAGGAAAGTGCAGTACAGCATTGGTTAACTCCTACCATAGTAGAAGAAAACCAGAGATGGAAAAAGCTATATTGGAGCATAGGATGGTGTAAGGGACAGGAAGGAAGATGAGAGGAGGATGCTTTCTGTTGCCAAAGGGTTTGGTTTGTCTCAGAGGAAGGCATCCAGCATCCCTTCCTTTGGGATTTGTTTTTTTTCACAATGTCACTAGGACACAGTTCCCTGGAGACTGACAGCATTAAAAAAATTATAGGGTTTCAGTCTATGAAAAGGAAGTAATCATTTGCCACAGACCTTTTGCTGGATATTATCTCATGAGTCATGACCCATATCAAGAGAGCAGCCATTTGAGTCTGACTTGAAAAGCAAGTGGTTGGTAATGTTCCCCATATATTCCTGCAGGTAACAAGTGATATTTAACTGAGAAGGTCTGTATAACTTGGCTTGCTGGCCCTTTTAACTCAAGTAACTGCCTGAGAGTGAATGACAGACTAGAGAGATTGTGTTGAAAACAAACAGAAAGAGAAATCAAATAAAAAGTATCTGTGTGGGTTGTTTTATTGTGGAAGTGAATGACAGCATTAGGATTTAGACCTCCTAGTTTAACACATCCTGCCTTCCCTAGTTTAATAACTATACACACAACTAAAAGACAGCATATAAAAACATGTAGCGATTTACTGGATCAGGGTTGCTGTATTTGGATTATCAGGGCATTTAGGGGGAAAAAAAAAAAAGACCACACAGGGAGACAGCGCAAAGAGCCTCTCTACAACCATCTGCCACAACATCACGTAGCTCTGTAAACTGACAGACACTCCTTTAGCAGGGCCCAGGCACGTCAGATGAATCAATCAATCAAAAAAATTCTTATGAAACTTAATCACGGAGGGTCGTGTTAGGGAGTGGGGAACAGATTAAATTACCACGGTATTAGATACGGGAAATGATTTCTGTCAAAACCATCTTTACTGCAATTATAATATGTTAATTATGTATTTCATTAAGTAAGTGGATTAGAGTCTGCACAGATGAAATCACGCTGAAGGCTTTGAATCATTTGCTGAGCGGTGTGGGAGGACTGGTGTGAATGGAACTCAGTTAATTTTGCAAACTTTCACATGCTAAACATGTCCCCCCCCCCCAAGTGCAGGAAATAAATGCCTCCCAGATTGTTGTGTAAAACATCCAAAGACCACATTAATTTTAGTGATGTAATCAGATCATGGCTGATGTGGTCCAGGAGCTTGTCAAAGATGCCATAAATGTGTTTGTGTATAACGAAGCTGCACTGTTTCTGAATCTCCCAGCCACTGAAGGAAGATAACTTGCACAGGAGACCAGATTTCTTTTTGTCTGTGCTCCAGAACAGAGCACAGAAGGGAATCAGAACCCCCCCTTATTTTAGGTACTATATAGTCATGTATGCAGCTGCCAGCACAGGCTGACTGCAACATTTAGTCTGCAAACACACTGGAGTAGCACAGCTCTGCAGTACCCTGCATCTTTTGTGCTCCTGCCTATTTCTCGTTCGATGGCAAAAAGGTACAGGTTTCATAGGAAAGGGCTACTTAATGATGCATGAGCAGTAGCCCTGGTGAGCCAATAACTTGCCATGTGTGTCTGAAGGGTCTCACGCTGGGTGACAGCTACTGGTTTCAGTAGAACCAAGCTGATTTACACCACGGGAGGATCTGGCCCAACACCATAATCTTTATATTTTTAGAACAGGTTATTGATGTCTGTAGGTACTGCAAGAAACCACCTGCAGAAGCTGTGTGTAAACCTTTTCTTAGTCTGGATTCTGTGTGAGTGAATGAGAAGTGCTTCTGTCTCAGTAGCTGGATGTTCCTCGTGACTTAAATGCTGTGCTCTTGACAGAGAAAAGAACGTGAAATAAGGGAAGATCGTGGTAACCATTGTTCTCCTCACTCCCTGATAAATTAAATGGCTCATTTTAGAGGTTTATCTTGGAAAGGCACATTAATGAATAAATAAAAATAAATGTGTCAAGCTATAATTAACAACAAGAATTGGGCATCTTGTCACGGGATTGTACTCTTAGCAGTAGGTAACCTTCCATTCATTGGAGACTACCCCACATATTAAAAATAAAAGGACATTCAGTGTCACAAAGGAATAAATCTTCCAGCTCTTGCATAGCCCTCTTTTCTTTGGAATAGCTTCCAGGGTAGCAGAGTTGTTTAAAATATATGTGAAAAAATAAGAAAAAAATAATTAATTTTAAAAAGAAGAACATATACAATATACATAAATTTGCCTCATCCCAATTATTTAGTTATCAGTAATAATCACAAGGGATTTAAAAGGAGGAAAGAATCTGAGACAGCATAACACCCTGCATGGAGTGAACGTTGGTGTAAATGACTGGAAAAGGTTGGCTGATTTGATGAAAACCCAATCAGACTCTCTAGGGAGATATTACTTTCCTCATTATTCCACTGATTGGCCTTATTTCATCTGAAGAATGCAGCACATTCTTTACAGTGCTGGCAAGCCTCTTTAACAATATCCAAGAAAAAAAAGCCCTATCACCTCTGTAATCGAAACAACAAGGAAATTAACCAGAGTCCCTTTCCTCAGGGAACTGTTACAGAACCCCCCAAAATCTCCTGATGGATTGGCACAGTGAACTGCGAGGGAAAGGGGGTGGGATTTTCTCAGATTTGGCACACAGCAAAAGCCTTTCATAAATTTGCTAAAAGCAACTAAAGCAGCAGGCTCAAGCCACAACTCCTCCCTCTGCACTGGAAAAAAAAATAACACTCAAGTTGTTTGCTTGTAGCAACCTAATCTTAACCAACAGTGACATAATTTACTAAGGGAGTTCGTTCTTGTGATACGAAATTTGTTATGCCCACATCACTGTGCAGGGCTTTAGAATAAAGCAGCAATTTCAAGTCAAGTACAAAACACACTTGTGAAATTCAGTCTGAGAACTGTGTTATCAATGGCCTCAAGCTTGCAATAACTGTTAATTAAGTGTATTTTTCATTATTCTTTAGCAAAGAAGCAAGATTTAATGATGCAAGTTAACAATAGATGATAATTTAGAGTAGTGACAATAGTTTAATTATTCACACACATATAAAAGTTAACTTCATAACTTATTTCTTTGTAAGAACAAGTTCATTTAAAATATTTTGAACAGTGCATACAATTACCACATATGGTATCTTGCCACGCTGCTTTTGTGATACAAGTCGATTCGCTACAGAAGTATCTCCTCCAGCAGCAATGCAGGAAAGGAATTCTTAGCCTTAATTTTAATTTTTTGGCTTTGTTGTTCGAGAGGAGAACTGAATTTACTAGCAATAGATAGCAGTGGGGCCACTTGGTCAAAAACTGAGTCAAGAGTCTTTAAACAATGGGCCTCAGTATTGCCTAAGCTATTTCCAAACCTTCCAAGGCCTTTGTTGAATTACAGGAAATACTGTGGGCAGAGAACAAAATTACAGCTCATGATAAGCCGGAAAATAGTGCTCCAAACCTACTTGAACACCAACTTCTGAATACATTTGAGTGTCTTGAGACCATCAATATCCTAAACTAAATCTAGATTAAATGTAGTCAAGAGCGCTTTGCAAGGAAGATGTTCTAGTGTTTGTAACAGAAGAATCAAAGGGGATATCAGTTTGACTCAAAGACTGTGAGTACCCAAGAAAATTATAATTATAGTGCATTTAAATATAAAGTGATTCCAAAGAACCACCTATTGAGTAAGCACTAATGATTCATTCTGTTCAACCAGTTCTTCTGTTACAATGCTGTATTTTGTACATTTTGTTCTCCTGGCAATGGACAAGCCTAGGCACCCAAATAGCCAGCAATTTTAGACTAGATTTCCTGATTGAGAATGTGGAGATGTTCCTCAGTTATCACTCAATAAAACCTCTCAAAAATGTCTGTCACACAGAGAATTAGAACTCAGTAATAGTATGCAGCATCTATTTTCAGCTGACTCTTTGATTTACTGTTTTCTCCAACGCTGTGCCTGAAAACCTGCAGGGATGATATGCTGGTAGTCTGATCCCCTGGCCCAATCAGGCTGGTTTTTCTCTCTGCTAAGATCACATTTTAAAAGACAGATTTAAGGCCAATTAAAGATTTCATGGTGTCCTACACCATAAAGAGCTACGACGGTCTCTATTTTCAGAGAAATGTTCCTCCCCTCAAGGTAGAAACACTGAGAAAACAAAGTCACTGTAGATGCACCCTCTTACGCCCATAAAATAGCAGCTGAGTTGGTGGAGAGGTTAAGATTATGAAGAATACTACCTTTTGCAAGAACTTTCCTGTTTTGCAGGAGTTTTGTTTCTAAGCAAGGCCAGCTGAAAGTGAGGTCAGACCAAGCTACTCATTTGACTTAAGCATGCATAACTGACACCCACATTTTGTATTCACACATCCCTGAGGGCGCTCTTGGGAGGCCCCCTCAAGTTTTGAGTGGTTGCAGAGTAATGATGGAAATGTGGGAGACACTACATTCCCGCTCTGAACTGGCTCAAGTGCAATTAATTATGCCTTTTTCTCCTGCTGGATACATATTACCATGAAAGCCAGTGTGTTTGTTCTTCCAGCAAACACAAGAGCCTTCTTTTTGTCAAGCTTATCAGAGTCACACAATTCAGTATTGAATCTTCTTGGAATGAACAAATATTCTGTGTATAATAGAGCCAGAAAATGTGACTACCTCAGGATATGCTTGCCTTTAGTGCAGTGGAAGCAAGGAGAGACACCCTGACCTTTGGATCTGTGTTTAGGGAAGTACCTTTGTTAGAAGGTGGTGCCCATGTTCTGGAGCCAAACATCTGTTTCTTTATACTAAAATACTCCTGCTTTTAGCAATATCAAGCTCAGTGCCCTGTGACTGTCTATAAAATTCAGAGGATAAGACAAAAACCACTGTTTTGCAAGTGATGCTTATTGGGAGCTCCTGAAACCGAGGTATTTTAAAGGATGAGCTAAATAAACCAAAAGATTACCCTGCTGTCAAGAAGCAGCTCCTTTCCTCTCTAGCCCTCAGAGGAAAGAAATGTGAAGGAAAACCTCAGGATGAGTAGAAGTGGAGGACATGAGGGAAAAGAGATTCAGTACCACTGAGTACATCTTAAGAAGACACCAGCAGCTCTGTGGTTTATGTACATCCTGGGGCATCTACAACCTGCATGTTCCTCTTGTATGACTCCGGTTCATCTTAGGACAAAGAAGTATCTATTCTTGATCACTTACAGACATATTTTCTCCAGCAGGCTTTGAAGACCACAACCATGCCCACGTTGCTCCAGTAGTGGTGTTTGCCCTTGCGCAATAACTAAACTGCGGGTGATTTAGAGGCTTGATCACTCTTTGGAGACAGCTCTGCAGGGCGTTTTGCAAGCCCTGGTCAGCTCCCATACCCTCCCCTCCTTGCCCAGAGGCTCTAAGGAGGAGGCAGGGACAGCAACAACCTTGAACAAGATCTGGTATCTGGAGCTCAGTGCTCCTCATAGTCACGGCTCTGGAGCTCACCATTCAGGCAGACCTTCCTCGCATCTGCCTGCAGAAAGGCAATGCTCACCTCCCCAAAGACATGTCATTAACCACTGATGTTTTTATCAAGAGAAAGATGCTTTTATTTTCGCAAGAAACAGATGTGAAAACACATTCCAGGATACTGTAAACCAGTGATCTCTCAAGACCACACCTTGAGCTGCAACACTGTGGAGAATTCAGCTGGATAAAATTACCCATTGCCTTTGATGAATCCAGAATGCTACCTATCACTTATTTATTGCACTCTTCACTAAAGTAGCCTCATTTTGTAATGATGGAAGATTATAACATCTGATAACATTGCACATGAAAGAGCTTTTGTCCTATCCACAAAACGCTTCAATTAAGTATGGCAATCTTGATGTGCCCTCTTGATCAAAAAAAAAAACCAACAAACCAACAAAAACCCCAAACTGAGACAGGTACATAATAGTACAGAAACCAAATCACAACATCAACAACCTCAGTAAATACAGCGGCTGAACTGGCTGAACAAAATGTTCATTCAATTCAACTCCATCCCAGCTTCTGAATTCTAGATTAAACTAAAGCAAAATATGCCAAATTAGAATAACCTCTGAAATTCCTCCTATATTATTTATTTAGAATTTCCATCTAAAATTCATTAAAATTACTAGCTTGAGAAGAAATTCAACCTTCAGCATAGAAGGATGTCCAGCTGAGTAAAGTCATGTCTTCTGTTTCATTTAGGTATGGTGTTTGGCTCCAGCATTACACATAATATCTCACTAAAGGACAAGAAAAAGGGAAAAAAAAATTTTAAAAACCCAAGAAAAACCTCTGTTAAATAAACCAAAAAAAAACCCTCAGAAAAAATCGATCTGCTTTCAAGCCTTGTGTAGTCATTTATGTCCCTCTTGTAGAACTCAGTCTGACTCACCTTCTAATCCTCCCCAGCTCTCATTTATCCCAATAAACAGATACTGACTCTTTTGTGTCCTGACTTGGGTTGCTGAGCTCAAAGTGTGTGTGGTATTTGAAGAAAGCTCTCACAGATCTGTTTTGGGTGAGGTAAAGTGCTTTGAGACCTGTTCCTTGTTAGACAAAAAAAAAAAATTAAAAAAAAAAAATCCCTGCAATATGTGCTGTCCAGTTCCCAGAAATGGGAACAAAGTTAAATTAACCTGTGCTGGTCAAGAGGTTGGTTCCTGGAGGCTGTGTGAGCTCTGTTCTTGTTAAACACTGATTAAAAAAAAAGAAAAAAAAAATCAAAAAGAGATTTTTCTATTCTTCCCCAAGTGGTCTTAGAAGAAAAACAAAGAGATGAAGCCAATGTTTCTAAAAATATTTGGCCTGCAAAGCAGCCAATTTTTATTTTTGCATACTGATAACGTGGTTGGGCAGTTTAGAAGCCATGGAAATACCAACCTCCAGTCAACTTCTGAGTAGTGATTTCAGACTAAATGCAGCTCTCAGTCAAATCACTTAAGCTTGTCTAGTTTTTCTTTGAAGCCTGGGAAAAATCACAGTTTTTGACCAATTGCCATGGAAAACTATAAATCAGACTATGGTCATTGAAAGCTAGACTCAGGTTCACCATATGGTTTGTAAACCTGGAGAATCACTGATGCGTTTTGAGTTTCTGATGAAATCTGAAACATTAGCTGGTTTCACATGGTTTCAGATTCCCTTGCAAACATTTCAAACTCCCCATTCTCTCAGAGCATAAATTCTTTCATTCATTCTAGAATGTGTTAGGAGATTACAAAGGAAACTTAAGATTAAAAAGAAGAAAAAGGTAGAAATGTACAGTTTTCACAACTGTGTATACAACCAGCTTAATGACCCGGACAAATGCACTTAATTAAGCATTTATGTGCACAATTACCCAGTTTGTGAATAAAGTCTCTACAATTGCGTGTACTAACCGGATGTCAGATGAGCCTAGACTGTACATAACCTATGGTAAAACTGACCTTAGCAAAACATGGCCTTCAGCTTAATCAATTGTTTTATCTATTTCAAGGCATGTATAAAAAGTCAGATATATTCAGCACATCAGCTCAGTGTAAAACTCAACAGCCAACCTGGGAGGCTGGGTTTTTGTTTTGCAAGATTGTCAGTGCAACTTGCTGTAGGTGTTTGGAACCTGGGAGAGGTTTTCTTTTTTATAGCAAAGTAAGGAAACTGTTTAAAAACAAAACAAAAAAAACCACCAAAAAAACCCCCAAAAAACAAAACAAAAAACCAACACCCCCCCCCAAAAAAAACCAAAACCAAACAAAAAAACCCCAACAAAACAAAAAAAATCCAACAGACAACAACAAAAAACCGCACAGTCTTTTTCCATTTTGGTGAGAAATAGTTAATGTTCCATAGTCTTTGATTTATTTATTAAAAGTATTTTACCAGGAAACACAACAGAGACAGGACTTCTCATTTACAGTGAGACCCCAGAGAGCAGTAAATTTACATACACAAAGGACTAGCATCAACCCCTGAACCTTTAATGTTCATTTTGATAGCCCACCCTGCTGGTAAGGCCTTTTGTTAGGAAGCCAGGTACAACAAGGCAAGGATCCAAACAAACAACACTGGTAGCTTTGTTGACCAGGTCATATGATGTTCTGCCCTTGAACAGTACCCCTTGTCTTCTTACCCTTTGCCCCTAGAAAATGAAGTTAGTTAGAGTCCCTGTGGCAGATTTAGCATTTCCTTTCAGTGTCTGCCAATCTATCAAAATTCAGCTACCGCTGTGAACCCATCAACTCAGTGCAAAAAAGAACAAGGCTTACCATGGACCCCCTCAAAGTAGCAATCATTTATCCCTTCCTGAACTTTAGCTGACCTTTGTAAGCACGCTAGCAGTTGAAGCATGTAGCACCTTGGCGGGGACGATCGGGGCTGTGGGTTTTTCTCTCTCCCCACTCAGCCCCAAACCCGAGCTTTTATTTCCTTCCATCAATAAATACGTTGCATTTAGGAATAACCACGTGAAGGGAAATAAACTCTTCAGCAAGAGGATGCAATTGTGCAGCACCATGCAAAAGAGTAGAAACAAATATAAATACTCTGCATTTAGGGAGCCAGTTAGCATCACTTTGTAGAGGAGATAAACAAAACAAGTGGATTCCATCCACAAAGATTTATCGGAGGGAGGAGGGGAGATATTGTTCGCAGGACACAATGATGCATTTATATACAAATAATTGCAACGTAAAATGAATCATATAGAACATTCAGCTCCAAAACTGAGACTACCACATAGCTACAATATATTGGCTAAATATTGTGGTGGGTTTGTTTTATTTTTTAAAGCAGCAGGAAAATCTAGATTGCAGGAAGGGTTATACACAGTGTAACTCCCACTGTAAATTTAAACTGACCTAAGGGACATAATTACATACATCTCATCATGAGACAATATACTTTTTATTTGTTTGAATTTTATTTGTATTGGTGAAACTGACCTGAAAGTGACACAAGTTTATTAGAAAAAGGACTCTCAAAAACAGAGTGGGCTGGTCTTCTTACTCAAGATGGATGTGCCAACTTCTAGTATGATTAGAGAAATGGATAACTCACTAACATCTGTGCAAACTACAATAAAAAGGGATTTAGTGTTACCCCAAGGAAGGTAAAAGAGGCTGTCTGTCCATTAAACGCTTTATTACAGTGCCAGCAGCTTTTTTCTAACTCAGTTATTCCTGCACAGAGCTCAGCACTGTGACTGCCTGTCATCCTTACCAGACAGTGCTTGGGGCTTCATAGTTTTTTTGTGCAAGGTAGATGACAATCAAATGACTCATTGAGCAGGGAAAGCGCCTGACCCCTAGTGAAGGATTAACTACGGAAAGTGAGTGTGATCATGTCACACCATTACTTAGAATTTTCACAGTCAATTTCTGAAAATATGAGATAACTCCTTAAAGAGACAGCTCTTTCAGGAAGCGCTATGAGCCAGCAGAAATTCTCTTCCAGTACAAAGGCAGACAGTGCCATCACAGAGACATCTGCTTAGCTGCTCAGTGTAAACCAAACACCACCCTTCTCATCATAGCAGACAAGGTTAAGAGCGAGCAAGACAAAAATCAGATGGCTTAGACCATTCAGGTAGCCTAGGCAGAAAGCAAAGTGGGAAGAGAGAAGACTATTAAATTCTATGTAGTGACACAGTCTCTATTTAGGTTAACACAAGGACTTTTAAAATGTGAACATTAAAATCTCTATGCAAACACAGGTGGGCATTTCATGGGATCCTTCTCTTATATTAAAAAAGAAAACCTCTCTCAGCATACCATACGAATGCAACTGCCCAGAGACTGCCCAACAAATCCATTGAAAAGAGCAAATGTTTCACTTTGCTTGCAAACACCTTCCACACAGGGAATGCCTGTCCCTCCATGGCACAGCTGGACTACTGTAAGGAAATCTCAAAAAAAAACATAGAAATACTGTTGGGTTCACCAGCAGCATTAAGCCCCAGCTTGTTGTCTCTGTGAACCTATTATCACTTTCTCACATTAAAACCCCCTTGTGGTATAAGAAGAGAGGCCTGACCCATTAATCAGCAAATGAAGGGCCCATTTGCTCTGTTTTTACATAACACATTTTTTTCATGCACAGTTCTAAATGTGAGATTCATCAAGTTTCCACCTAAAAAAAAAAAAAAAAAGTAATTCAGCCTAAGAACCTCAAAGCTTGGGCGTGCCAAAATGAGTTAACATCTGCTGCTGCCTGAATCTAATTGAAATGATTCATTATAAAATTTACAGATCTGCTTAATGATTTTGTATTTCTTTTTCAGAATCACCTTGTTCATTATCTCACCTTAGGTAAGCTGAATTCAGCAGAGCTGTGGTCTCCCTAGCAGGCTGGAGTTTGTACACAACAATTCCAAATAAAAGGAGGCTGATTTTTTCCTTTGACATTGTGTTTGTGATATTTTTTTTCTTTTTTTTTTTTTTTTGTGAATATACACCCTCAGAGAAAAGCTCCATCATCATCGAACAGAGACCCATTAGGGGCACCTTGGAAATTTGGACCCTTTTACTAGAATCGGGGCTTAAATAGCACTTTAATTTATGGCAGTTTTCTGGCTGATGGCATTTTTGCTCTCAGGTAAGGTCATCCCAATATATATCCGTTTAGAGAAAGGCAACACAAGAATCTTTTTATGCTTTTTTATTTCCAAGTAGCCAACTACTCAGCTGCTAAAATGTAAGTCACATACAGAATATATGCATGCTTGATTCTACACTGTTTTTTAAAGGGAAAATGCTTTATGTGTGTGAAAAAGAGAAAAGTGAAAGAAAAAAAATGAATAAGCATGTGAATAATTAGATCAGAGTTAGATGCCACCTTTTCTCAGTGTTGAAACTGTGAGGAGAAAAAAAGTGCTACCATATAATTGACATAATTGATCTATTTTTTTCCCTTTTTTGCTGCAGTAATTTTTTATGCATGCCATTGTTGCTGTTATTATCCAAGATGTGATCTTGTGTGGTTGATAATACTGACTAGATATGAATACTGGTAAGTACCAGCCAATCACAAATCTATAGTGTCTATTTCTGCATCACCAGGTGCTATCTCATGGGAAATATCCTCTTTTTTGGCAGGCACACAGCGCTCTGCATTATCTGTCATTTTCATTAGATTCAAGCTACAGCTGAGCCAAAAAGACTTAGTTCTAGCATATGTGCTCAAAATGGCCAAGATGAGATTGTCCAAATTCACCCTTTCAGGATTGTATTAGAAAACAACTGGAGCTAAAGCTAAAAATTAGGGCTAGCAAAGTATCTGAATTACATTTGGGAAACTGCAAACACCATAAGCTCAAAAGATTTCCAGCTTATCACAGTCATCACCTCCAAAAGCTCCAAGGAGCCTAAGTCAGCAATTTCTATGTTTTTCAACACTTCTTTTGTACAGACTAAATGTGATGATGTCAACAAAGAAGAGCAAGGACATCACAAGAAGACAAAATCCTTCTGTTTTCCAGTGGCTCAGAAAACTACAGCTAGAAGCCACTGATTACATGCAAATGCCATATTTAATAGGTCAATGTTATTATATTCTGAGTCAGCACTAATATATTAGTTGGGACTGTTGTTTATTAATAATTCTGCAGCTAAACTATATGAAATGGGACCATGAGCCTTTCTTCAATTACAATAAAATAGTAATACTGTATCCTCCATCTAATGAGGACAGGCTTAATTGGGATGGTTGCTTTATTAAGATACCTCCCAGGAAACTAATTTGGTATAATGTTAGTGAATAGCTGTGACTGCTGTTTAATTGGGATGGTACTAACAAAAACTCTGCTTAATGGGGATACATTTGGTCAGTACCAAGGGGTTAAGTGATACTTAACTTGGTGTTAAATGGGTGTGAAATTCTGATTTTTGTTCTTTTAATGAAGACATAGCTAACTAGGGGTCAGGCAAGTAAAACAGGCAGGAAAATAAAATTCTATCACTATCATTTTTGTCCTCTCATTTCATTGCAAGAACTTTAAAAATGGCAAATGACTCCTTGGTAGCATTCATTCAGTTCCTCAGATACAATCTCCAAACTCTGTTAAAATTTATTAGTCTCTGACTTTCAACCAATACAGTACTTTTTCAGTGAAAGAAGATTTCACATGACTGAATTCATGTGATTTCGTCCTGCATTTAGGAAGCATTTCTAGGTGGTCACTTAGCCAAGGGCTATGAAGAAGCCTTTACCCCACTTAAATCTGTTTTAATTCTGTGAGCTGAAACATGAGTCCTCTGCTACTCCTATTCAAAGGGATGGAACTGGCAGGAAGGCTCAAAATGAAAATCAAAAGCCATACCCATGTCAGTTCTCCCGCAAGCCATCCATATGCATGAGAAAATGTATTTGTAGTAAAGTTCAATCTCCTGTAACAAGCAAATAGCTTACACAGACCTTCCTCCTGCATGTAAGCCTTTTACTCAGGGAACCAGGGAAGCAGAAACAGCAACTTGATCTCAGTGATCAACACATATAGGAAGTTTCCAATAGCAGTGCACCTACCAGCATCTGTGGTACATATTAGCTAATAAATGTTTTATAGTAAAAAGTTTTGGTCTATGGAATGTAAACCCTTAATTATGAGCTCTACACCACATCTAAAACATTTATCAACCAATATTGAATAGCAAACATCTGTAAAAATCAATCTCTTTTTGTGGCTCATTTGCAAACCAAGGAAGAACTAAATTGTGCATAATAAGCACAAAAATGATCAGAAGATCTGCAGAACTGGCATAAAAAGATAAAAGGATATCCCATTATGGGACTACTGCAAATCTTTACCTACAACTAGAATTCAGGATTTATTGGTAACAGGAAACTAAACTGTTGACGTTTAAAAAAATATTCACAAGAAATCAAGTAGAGGTCTATGTTTTAAAATCAAACTTGAGGTATGAGTCCAAAACAGATTTTTGGTCATTGTTAAAATTTAGTGTTGCCCTGAATGTTGTTTAATCCTATCAAGTATTAAATTCCACTGCTTGAGCTACTGAAGTTCAAATCAAGGCCTTCACTATAATCTGTTAAATAAGAAAAATACAGAAACTGCCTTATATTTTGAACTAATTCATTGTCCTGATAATGGAGCCAAGATGAGAGACTCTCAAAACATTAAAGAGAAAGAATTTACAAATAAATTTTCAAACAGTGTTTCAGCAGGCAAGTATAAAGTTACCCAATATGTAAATTGCCTTATTAAAAGAAGAATTATGTCTTTTTCAGCCATCAGTTCAATTACATCGAAATATTTCAATAGAGAAATCTAGTAGCTGTGCACAGGAGAAGTCCTTTAGAGAAGTGACTCAGGTGTGACATGAAAACTGAAAAACATGCATGAGCTGAGAAGGTACCAAAATGCACAGGATCCACTAGCTCTGCAACAAACTGACAGCTTCACCAGTGTGAAGATGTTGACACCATTCTAAGATTGCATTTGGCCTTTTTGCCATGTCACTGATCTTCCATTCTCATAATGGGTATATTTAAAAAGGAGAGTTATATGAAACTTCGCTTTTAAAGGAGCCAGAGATTCTGATGAGAAACACTCCTAACCAGTCCTGAGGAGTAAGATATAGGAAGCTTTTTCACCATTCCTGTTATGACTAGAATGTTGACACCATTCTAAGATTGCATTTGGCCTTTTTGCCATGTCACTGATCTTCCATTCTCATAATGGGTATATTTAAAAAGGAGAGTTATATGAAACTTCGCTTTTAAAGGAGCCAGAGATTCTGATGAGAAACACTCCTAACCAGTCCTGAGGAGTAAGATATAGGAAGCTTTTTCACCATTCCTGTTATGACTTTTTAAAAATAGTTCTTTATATTCCACATTTCACCACAGTAAGGTGAACCCAGTTTTGACCAGAAAAGTCATCATGCAAAATTATACCTCAAGATAAAGGACCAATTTCTCTGGAACTTCAGGAGTATACTTTGGCCCTAAAAACATCCGTGCTTATCCCTTCTCCCTGATTTTTTGTAGAAACTTTTCAAACTGAAGGTCCTGGCTCAGCCTTTCATTGGGCAATGGTGCCAAGACACAAAGATGAAGGACATGAAATCCTCAGCAGGCCAGGTCAGGTGATGCACAGGTGATGCACAGGTGGTTCCTGGTGACGAGCAAACGTGGAGTTTATCCCATACAACAACCAAAGGATTGGTGGTCAGATGAGCACCAGGACTGAGGCTCAGCAAACATCACTGATTGGAGGACAAATGTGGCTTTGAGGGCACAAGGAAGATAATGAACCATACCTTGAGAAATCAATTTGTATTTTCCCTGTGGGGACAAATGAGCATTTTGCTGCAGCAAATCTGGAATGCTAATGGAGACATAGAAAGGCTCTGGAAGGGGTAAAATAGTGCCTTGATTTTGAATAATGGGAGAATATGATTTGTAATTGGCCTGGGTCTTTGAAATTTGCTTACAGTCATTGTCTGCTAAATACTTTTTTTCCCAGGTTTGTTAGCCAAGATTCTCAGAGTCCTATGATCTGTGGCTGAAGAAGGTAGTTAGGGGAAAAAGTTAAAATGGCAATTTGTGTCTGAACAATTGCTGCAAAAATTAACAGAACACTAAAACATTATGCAATAGGATCTTTGAAAACTTCCCATGTTAAACTGAGACCATTACCTACACTGCAACTTAAACTTTGAAGAGCTTTGTATGTTATAAAGTCTTAGGGGTATCATACTGTTCTAACAAATATACCTCATATTTTTAAAACAAAAATGCAAAATGAGACTACAGATAAAGCAAAAATAACCAAGCAAAATTATCAGGCAAATCCTTTAAAGCTTATATTCCACATCAATTTAAATATCAAGTATTGAATGTAGTGGAATTTTACACAGTACACAGAGAACCAATAAAACTCCTTTTTTTTCTTTTTTCTTAGTGCTGTATGTAATCCCTAGAAAATCACCAACAGCTAATGTAGAAACAAAAGCACACTGCAGACCTGTGTGCTTTTTGCTTCTCTGAAACAAAACAAATTCTCTGTTTTGTTGGGGTTAAGGATTGGTGGTCTCATTTGAGTCCACAGTGGACAGTGAACTGCACAACATGGTTGGTGAGGCTTGTGGCACAATTCAGAGTGATTGGCAGCATTTGCTCAGGAGAGGCCCGAGGCTGGATGATGAAGTAACTTCCATTATAGAATACAGACAAGGTCAGCTGCATGCAGAGAGTAGCAACAAGAAGTCCTGGTCCCCAAAGCCTTTCTCGTACTCAATGTATGCTTTTGTATTTTGCTGATATGCTTTAAGGAAAAAAATGTTTTTCAGCTATTAACTGCCATGTGCATGGAGGTTATCAAAACTGTGGAAAAAACTACATCCCATGTACAAGTTAAAAAACAACTGTGCTTATCTACTGCATCTAAAATAATCTAAGGCTGTCATAGATGTTTTTGCTATACTTTAGATAGAATGATTGATTTTAGAGAAGTTGTTTGGACTGTGTCTCTCAGGAAAGCTGTCCATAGAGCTGTAACTAAGAATAACAGTTATGCTTTAAGAGTTATGCCCAGGTTTGAGAGGCCCACCTGCAGAGCAGCTCAAAGTCCTCAAGCTTGCCTACAGAAATAGGATTGCTTAGAGCTGGAAAGGAGCATTTCACAGTGCTGCCTGAGCTCAAAATTTTCAATGAATATCAGAGTTACAGTAAAACAAGTCCCATAGTAAAGTAAATCATTCAAACCAAATGAACTTAGAAAATCCAATATGAAGTTAGAGTTTGTAGGAATGTTCATAGAAACAACTCAAGTACTGAGAAAGACACTCATGCTACAGCCTGGATTTTATTACCCAATAGTTCACATGACAAAACATTTAATAAATTGAAATTCAGCTTATGCAAGTGGGCAACAGTTCTCAATCCTTGCTGTAATCTTAGTGCTTTGGTATCTTCACTTCCCATGAGTATCCAGGAGCAAAACCCCTGCTAAGACAAAGCAGCCACCAACAGCCTGTAGAAAAGCTCATGGAAGTGAGCTTTTCCAACATGCCCCTTAACAGAGCTCTCTTCAGATTTCTTGTTAACAGCAATTAAATGGTTTCCTTCTCCTGCCTGGAAAAACAAAGGCCTGGTTGCCTAGAACTTTGAGTTATTAATTACAGTCCATTTTCTTCTCAGCCAAGGTCTGTTCCCAAGGTCACTAGGGAACATTGACAATATTCCACACTGTGTATTTAGCAGTCCACTTAATCCCTTTCTTTCCTTCTGTCTGTATGTACAGCCATCTCTCATTTGCATGCTGTCAGACAGTACAGCTTGCAAGGGTGAAAGCAAAATGTACAGTAGACAATGCACCAAATTTCTTTTTAAATCACAGGCAACAAAACCCCCCAAACTACATTCTTAAGTTAAGAAAGAATTCACCTTGCTGGAGCCTCATGATGCTGCTGACAGATTATTCCCATTATATACGTCTATTTACTTTGCTAATCAATTAAAACACTGAAGTTAACATATGCCATATTAAGTGGTACATATGCTATGAAACAGTTTGTTAAAAAAAAAAAAAAAGAAAAAAGCAGAAATACTTTTGTGAACTTCTGTTCCCATCTGATGTTTTAAAACAGTCTTGAAAAATTATCATTTTCTAGCCCAAACACAAAAGCATTTCTCCCACCCTCTGCTGCGGCAGCTGAAGTTAATGAAGGAGACCTTAGGGGAGAAGAGAAGCAAATGAAAAAATCCCCTCTTTGGCATGATATTGGCCATCAAGTCTTGTGGAAAGGTCTTAAAAAATGTTTAGGGTTAAGCAAAGACAAATTGTCTCAGAAATGAAACATCTTGTCTTTAGGCAATAAAATCTGGCTGCGACAATCTCCTGATGACAGAACTCATTTCTGCAGTTCCTGTGTGACACCATCCCCAGAAAGACTGGACATCTAAGGAGAGGGCCATCCCCAAGCTATGGTGCCTGGCACATAACGCCCTGTAACTTTGGAGGGGCTTGATTGCTTAGGATTTCTGTTACACAGATGAAAACAAGGGGAAATGAGGGGAAAGGGGGTTCCCCTGCTTGAAAATAATTGGTAAAAAGTTAAAAAAAGACAGGGATTGGTGGTGAGGGTGAGATTTCCAGGCCTTCCAAGATGGGACTGGCAAGCAAACTGAGTGTGAATGCACACTAACACTTGCCCACCAGCCCTGAGCATCCAGAGCATGGGTGAACATGCAAAGTCTACCTTTCTTGAGTCTCCTTCCTACTTCATTTAAAACACCCATACACCAATCCCACTGTTTCTCTGGCTGGATTCTTCACAATTACCTATTTAGTAAACAGCTACACATGGGCCTTGAACTAGATCAGGAGTATCAAAACCTAAAAATTAAAAGAGCATTTTAAGAGTAAATGTTCTAAGCGTGGTTATACAGCACTCCTGAAGCACCCCAGGCTTCACACATCATTCTGATGAGGACATGTCACATTCTGATACTGACATGTCAAGCTTAGGAGGCTTGGACAGGTACAGGTAAATCACATTGCAGCACTGAACTTCCCCTTTTAAAATCTTTATCTTGCTTGTACAGCGAGTCAGGATGGCTGGCTTTGCAAAATTCATTGGCCACAAAAATAAAAAAGGGGGCAGGTGGCCAAAAGAAATAAATGAGAGGGGGTGGGCAGTGGAGAAGACCTATCTTGCTTTCTACTCCCTATGTAGACTTGTGTACCACTGTGTGGAGAAAGAGGGGGGCAGCAGAAGTAGAATTAACTGCTCTGAGGATCAGCTTGCCAACACACCCATTTCAATTTGGAGTTTCAGGCTGTCACAGACCACTAGGCTCACAGACTGTACCTTTCATTGGTGGAGACAGTTCCCATGGCAGGATAAATCCAACTTCAAACCACCTATGCAGCCATGCTGACCAGATCAAATTTGAAGTTTTAGTGCATGGCAGGCACCAGCAGACTCAATTAAGGTGAGCTGCCCTGCCACACCCTGGCAGCAAAAAGTTCTCCCTCTCACAAATTTCCCCTGTCAAAAAGCAAGCAAAAAACCTTTTAAAGGCTCCTGGATGCCAGCAGGGGTAATCAGTGAGGAGAACTGCAGGGATTCATGCAGTGCTATCAGCTTCAGCAGCAAATCAAGACACCCAATGATAAAATCAGTTATTCTGCTGTGAGAAGAAGGATGTGTGTAACACCTCTTCTTCCTTGCCTTCCACCTCAAAATACCACTGGAAAGAAGAGCAAGCCAAGGCATTGAGACAAGCATGGGGATGTGGGCTAAGGATGCATTTGGAGTACGGTAGCAAGAACGACACACTGTCCAAATTCTGCTCTGTAGCATTTAATCTTGTGCTGATGAATTTTGCCCTATCCAGCAGCAGCCAGTTAAAAACAGAACTGGATGCTGGCCAAGACTGATGTCAGATGTTCCTGTATCTTTGTTTCCCATCTCCAGTGGACACCCTCTATTACAAAATCTGCTGGAAATATTTCCTGGCAGCATCAGAATCTGTAGTTATTGGGAAACAAGATATAGTCTGCTGTGCTAGAGGGAAGTGCTAGCAGTACTAGACCTCTTTTTGAAGAACTTTTAAACTAAATTAAGAATACAAAAAGCCTGAGGAACCTCCAAGTGAATTAAAACAATGCAGCTTATGGAATAAAGCTTTCTTGAAACAGTTGAACTTTCTTTCAAACTGAAACATGATGTATTGTTAATTCTTTAAATCAAGCCTTGGACAATAATGACCAGGTGTTTCTCAAACTGAAGGAACATTTGACCAATTTAGCAACAGAAACATATAAAGCTGTTTTCTAAATCATAGGAATTTTCACCATCAGCATAACTGAGAGCAGAATATAGACATGACCAGGTTGTGAAAGTTGATCTAGAAGAGGGTGGGAGCATTCCAGCCACAATGCCCAGCTGATTCCTGTGATACAAAATCTCCCCAGCCAGGAGCTCTCCAGCACAAGTGTTATCAGTGGGAGCTAAGTCACTTCTTGATTGAGGTTCTCTCTGGGAAGACTTTTCTCTTTGTGCTGTTCAAAGGTTCCTCTGAACATGCATTCTTTAATCCCCACCTTTTTGTTCCTCTACCTCTGTATCACTTTTCCAGCTCTCCTTCTTAGAGCCCACAGTTTACCAAAGAAGATGATGGCCAAGATTCTCCTCAACACAATTTCTTACCAGAATCAATTAAATAACTGTTAATGAAGAATTCCATTTCCAAATAAAGGATATTTGTGAAAGGGAAGTTGGGGAAAAAAAAAAAAAAACAACCAACTAAATTCACACTGTGGATTTTAAAAAGTTTCCTGCAAGGTAAGAAAAAACAGCCACTTTAGAAGTTTTGGTCATAGCTCTAAAAGTATGTATGTTTGAAGAGGGTTGCTGAATCTGAGCCACATTCCGCACTATTCATTTGTTTTATACTTCTCTTTCCACCTGTGGTTCCAAAAGCAAGAGATTGGCTAGCTCCCCATAAAATGAAAATACACAAAAATCGTTCTACTAAAGAAATTTGTTTGGGTTTTGTTTGGTTACTTTTTTTTGTTTGTTTTTTTTCTGGAATCATATTCTCTGAGTCAGTTCTGGACAGAAGACACAACTTCCACATTCCTTCAGGGCTGAAATGAAAGTTTTGGAAGACCAAAAGTTCTAGAGGCAAAGTCTTAGACCATTCAATTGGACTGTTTTCCATGAATTTCCATTAATTTTCCATTAAATACTTTCTCCTTTTAAACCAAAATTTAAACTCTCTACATTTCGGGAACATGACCCCTTCAAGGTGGCAAGGTCTGTGGCTTAGTACTTCAACAACTGTAATTTCTGTAAGGTTCACAGCTTTTTCCAAAAGGTCATCTGACTGAAACTCAGCAACATGTTAAACCACAATGTAAAGTAACAAAGTTCCTGGCCTGATAACATCACGTTTTTCTTTTTCCCTCCTAAAGTTTCAGTCAAAACATATTTCAGTTCCAGCACCCGATTTCCTTAAAGAATTAGACTGCAATCTTGTGGTTCAAGCCTAAACCTTTGGTTGTTTGATGGCAATCAGAGGTCAATTCATTTTAAACTGCTTGATCATGTCATTTTACTTGACCATTTTTGCCTTAATTGCAGATCACATTGGCTGTAGCACAGTATTCTATAAATACTTGAACAATCTGTTCAATAGAGTGATAAAGCTAAGCAATTTAAAAAATAAGTTGAGCTATGTCACCTTCTTGTCAACTAAGCTACTAATTTAACTATATGTAGAACTTATATAATGAACTGCTATGCTGAGCACTGGGTAGAATTTCTAGTTATTGGCTTTCAGTGCTCATTAAGGTGAGAGATGACAGGACTGGCCACGTGTTCCTATACTGCTGGATATCACTGAGCTTATAACTAACCTGGCTAGAACAGAATTAAAAACACTTATCAGCATTTAAGGAATGGAGTGTTCCAGCAGTAGGCTAGTCCTGCTTCCCCAAGCCCTCATGTTTTACTGTTCCTACTGCTTTAATTATTACAAACATTTCTATACACAGTTGCTAAAATTGTTTCCTCTGCCCCAGCTCTATCCAGGCTCTGATCTCCTTAAATCTCCTTGCTGAACTCATCTCACCCTCATCCTTATATTCCAGGTTCTGGCGGCCACTTCTACCTCCTCCACCACATCCTCATTACAAAGGTCATTTTTGAAGAACCTAAAGTGTCTTCAACTGCCCTTTCCCATCTGCCACTCTCAGTCATGAGCTGTCAGAGGGAAGGTTTCTCTTCAAACCTGAATTCCCATTGGTGGTACAAATGGACCACAGGGAAGTGTATGGCATCCCTGAATCCAGGAACCCTGGGAGACTGTTTCTAACCATTAGCAGGTGGTTGGAAAATCACTTTGATAGCAATTCAGTACTCTGCTTCAAAAACATCTTTCTTAGGATCCCCTTCCTAGAAACACTGCTGTAGCAGATAACTACTGAAAAAAATTAAACCCTTTTCAACTTGGGAAAATGCTGATTTAGACATCAGAGAGACAAAACCATCACATCATTATGAAACACACACACACAGAAACGTGCAATGTCAACTATATGTCCAGTAACATTCACTGGACAGGTCATGGAAAATCATAATTTGGCAATTCAAAGTGAACAAATAGCTCCAGAACACTGTCTTCAGTAGATTTGTGTCTTGGGGTCTTATCTATGAAATCTATGGAGACACAAGGCCCATCCAAGGGTATTCAGAAGGACTTCCCACAGTGTAAATGCTCTGCTGCACAATAAATTACGAATACCATCTAAAATTTTTCTCCCCAGTGAGGACTATTAAACTCTATCTGTCTGATTACTTGGAGCTCATAGGAAATGAATACCCTAAAGCCAGTATCCATCTGCTGGTTTTAGAACCCCAGTTTCATGGGTATTTAAGCATGGGAAGGACTCACAGAACCAAACAGGCTGTGTGACTGTACATGTCTTGTTATCATAAGAAACTAGACTAAAAGATGGCCAGTATTAATTTAACTTGATTATAGTACAACAGGAAAGTCTTAATATACAAATGTATTACTTGATAGAAGTCACTGTTCCCTTCTGAAGAGCTGTCCTTGTTGAGTTCTCTTTGCTCAGGGAAATGACATGGCTTTGTTTGGATGTATACTTCATTTTTAGGGCATTTTGTTGCTAAGAGAATACCTGTAAGTGTTAAAAGGTACTTCTCACATGGATTTCAAGGGACTATATCAGGGCCGATAAACCATTTATTTGCTGAGCACAGAACAGCATCTCAAAGCATTTGGCAGGCCACACTAGCACATCTCCTAATGGCAACCCATACTAACATGAAAAGAGAAATATGGCAGCACAGAGCACAAGAAACAAAGCCAGGGACTGTTGCAAGCCCAAAGGCTTCATGTTGCCCAATACAATTTTATTAACAAACAAACAAGAAGAACAAAAAAAATAGACAAAACAAGTTTCTCAGGCCTTATTCTCATAGATTTTCCTCTAAAAGGATTCCCCATCACTGACCATACTAAATAGCACCTTGCAACCAGGGTTTTACAGTGCAGGAGCCACAGCATGCAGAAAGTCTGTAGGAGTCAAAGTATGCAGGTTTATAACCTCTATGGAAATCTTACCATCTATTAAATCAGTGCAAATTATGGACCAGGACATATTTAAGAGTCTGCTTCCTGCCTTTCTGCCTTCTGCTTCCTTAGCAATACCGGTCAAAATTGGTATTGTATAAGAATGAACACCTTAAGGATTTAAAAATCATATAAGAATACTTTGATAATCTTGAAAAAAAATCCACATGACAATAGAAATAAGAGAACGTACAGGTTGGAGTTTTAGCTCTAAAAATGCAGACTTCTTCCTAAGACATAGCTGTGAATTTTTCTATCAAAGGCAGTTAGGAACTCCCCTTCAGTTTCCACCTTCCATTTTAAAAGACTTTTTTGCCTCGACTTTAGAGACATTCTTACAAACCTCTTCTTTCATTCATTTTTCAAAATATGACATGAAGAAATTGCTGGAGCTAAGTTCTTCCACTATTTCTTTAGTGCAGGGGGGAAAGAACTGGTTGCAGCTCACACTTAACTCCCTCCCTCCTACATGTAGTTTCCTCCCTGCTCTCAGCCAACAGAGCAGCAATACACACATGTCCTGCAGGGGAACAAAGCCTGTATTTAATAGGACTTTCTCACACATCCTCCACCTCTGTGTCCCTACCAGCAGAGGATTTTCCTCCAGCATGGGGTGCACATGCAGCCAAGGAGCATGAGCTTGCATACACAATCTGGCCTGGGTTCCCTGGCTCAGTACAGAGCTGCCACAGCCCACCCTTTCCAAGACAAGAACCTTTTCCTGCTGCCAGTAACTTAAAAAGTCATGTCATTCAAATAGTTTAAATCTGTCCTGAGAAATCAGAGTCACATCACATGCCTGATGGGAGCCATTAAGGCTGCACAAAATAGAAGTTTTTCATTCCCTCCTTCTCAAACAACAACAAAAAAAAAAATCCCAGGAAATTACACTAAGACTATTGAGAGATTGTGATTTATTTTATAAAAGTTAAGCACTTACAAGATAGGAAATACTAAAATTAGGTGATCCATATGACTTAAAATCTGTTTTCTTTTTAAGTATAACATAAACTGTCTTTAATTATATTATTACTTTTCTCCACACAAGCCCTGCATCATGCAGTATACGGGGGGGACCCCAACTACGGGAAAGAGGCAGCTACTGCAAAAAAAACTTCTCCATTTCAGTTTCTGCTTCTGATGCAATTGCTTCAAGGAATGCTGAACTGCTTTGACATCTATTGCCAGAGTATTTGCATGCCTCAAAATTACTAATGGTGTTTATCCACAGGGAGATGGACAATACTATTTTTCCCATTTTACCAGGCAGCAAAGTCCCTGAGTAAGTCTGGGCATAAGGTAAGGCCTCTTGTCTCCTGGCCACATGCTCCAGCTTCCAGATCTGCATATGTAATTACTGCCTGATCAACTTGATCCACCACTGTAAGAGCTTAGGAATTCTGCTATTCAGGCCCTGTATGTTCCATGCTGCACAGAAGGATTTGTGATTGAGTTTTCTTGCATATTATTTATTCTCATGTTTTAGCCATGTCTTTTCTCTTCTTGCAGTCACAAGTGATACTGTTAACTTTCAAATGTTAGAGCTACTAAGGCAAGGATAACTGCCTTGTAGATAACCAGCTGATATTGTGCCTTAATTTATGGCCAGAAAACAGTTCATGCTGCAGTTCAGGAGATGGGGGGTGGGGCAAAATCCCATAGGGAAAAAAAAAAAGTATTACATGATCAGGGAGCTAAAAATACCACGTATGTGCCACGCACAGCAACAAAGTACAGTTTGAATGAGTAGCTTAAAATTCCAGCATTTTCTAAAAGTCAAGTGTTTACATGCAACGGTCTTACAGGACCCCACTATGTGCTCAGTCCTACAGATTCTTCAGTTAAAGCAGTCTTAAAGGTAAGTTGTTTCTAGGAAAGCAGCACAAAATAACATAATATTATTGTTTGCTATTTACTTCTGACTTCCCTTATCTCATTTTTTCAAAATGGCAATCCATCCCTCAGAAGATACTCTTTTTCTACCTTGGATCCTTTTCACATGACTGAAATTTCTATTACGGCTTCAACTCTGAATTTGCAAAGAAGGAAGGAACAGGATGTGAAAGTTGCAGCAAGAGAAGCAATTTATGTGCCACGAATATTAGCTTTTCTACACTGTCGCAGGGAGTGTGATAAGAAGTAGGCACCCATGTACTGTGTGCACAGAATGAAACCTTTCCTTAGCAAACAGAAACTGAAATGTTTGCCCAAAGGATCAAAGATTCACACTGCAAAAGACTAATATTAGAGGGCAAGATAACCAATTAGTGTTTCCAGACCAGGTGCAGAACTGAGTATTATATTTCATTCAGCTACAAATTTCATCCTTTGCCCTCTATAAACTCCCACAGCAACACAGACTGTGAATATGGGAGAAGTGAGCAATTTCTAACAAGATCTATCTATGGAACCATGGGCAAATCCAGATACAATTCGTCATCAAAGAATTTGCCATTAATATAGGAACCATGTTTCTATTCTAATGTCTTATGATTTTTTAGTATGCTTAAATGCAGCTAAGAGAAAGTCAGACTGTGAACCCTTAACAGTGATTTCTGATCACTCAGCCTGAGCTACTCTTTGAAGAATAAAGTACGAATCAAAGTCAGGTTTGGCTTTGCAACTTGATCCTGTACATAGTAAACTGGAAGGTAAGGTACCATAATGTTTTAAAATACCACCACAGATTGTTTCTTTCCCTTCCAGGATTTCCAGGCTCATCCTATCATCTACTCTTGCTAAATACATTCAGTGAAGGGTTATGTAATAAATATGGTAACATCTGGAGGCCTACAACATTCAGCACTGTTTAGTTAACATTTAAAAGTGTGGGCTGTGTAGAATTCAGGTGGGAGAGCACTGATCCATCACCAAGGATATCAGTGTTAAGGAAATGGAGAGGGCTGTGTGGACGCTGACAACTTTCCAGCGTATCATTATTGTCATAGTTATAAATGATAACGGTTACTTCCTACTTAATTTCCACTCTTCAGAGCACATCCATCCCCTTCTGTTGGCTTCTCATTCCATTTTTTTTCCCCACTTTTTTCCTTTCCAGAAAAGGAAAGGTGCACAGTTGGCCTAACTCACAGATACCGTCCCCTCTCTAATAATGCCCCTTACATTAGTGCCAAGCAGTCAAGCTTTTCTAAAGCACTGAAGTAATTCCACAATACTCTCACTGCTGTGGAAACTGCTGAGCAAAACCCTCACACAATGGGTCTCCCTGGCATTATTTAACCCTGTTGGTGATGCTAAAGTCTCATAAATCTAGGTAAATCTTTAATTATACCTTAGGAGCACTCTGATATTATAACTATGAAGTAGTAATAAAGAATATGCTGACAATTACCTCCAGTAAGTCTACACTTTATTGAACAGGGGGAATTGCTTTTAGGGTTAATCTAGAGTAGCATCATGGGTTCTTGCTGCTATTTTTGGTTTGCCTTTGCTAAGCCAATTTTTATGGGTTAGCATATATGCATAGAGCACACAACACCTGCACTTTTCCTTATTTTTGGCAAGTATTTATCTCCTCTAGCTTTTTGCTTTTCTCTGGAACATTTAGAGTTCTTGGTATTGGAAAGCCATTTTGGTTCTGGTAAAAATAAAGACCTAGCTACATTTTTGCTCTTTGTGGCTCTTTCCACTGGCAGTTCTTTTTCACTCCAACTCTGGTTGAATATTAGCAAAGGTAGACCTCTTACTGTGGCTTTGGGGCTCTGGTGATATTGGCAGAAAATCAGAACATGTCTGACTGTAGGATATATCTTTGCTTTTAAATGTCAGTGCTACATTTGCATGTATTTTCTACTAGTTTATGCAAGTTATTTATATCTTAAAGCAAAGCGTACATTTTAACTTGTGTGAATAATGCTGAAAGAATAGCACGTTCTTTTACTTTGCTAATTAAATCATCTTGAAAAATGGTCTAGGTGGTAAGTGACAGGATTAACGAGGGCACTTTGCAGGATTTTGATGTTTTCTTGATTAGATCGGAGTATTTTATATAGAAGCAGTATTTGATGAAGTGGTTTCAGCAATGTGAATGAATGCACGGCCCCAGTTTATCTCAGTATCTTCATAAAGAAGCCATCTTAGCTGTCAAGGAAGCCCAGCCAAGAGTGAAAATGACCTTAGCTCACAGCTAAGCAAAAGGTCAGCTGAAAAGACTAGTGAGAAACATTATTCTTAGTTCTGATCCTTTGGGTTAGCCACTGTTATTCCCAACAAATGTAAGGCATGGTACTGAACTTTAATAGGTCAATATTACAGGAATATTGGGTCCAAACCTCACAAAATTATTTTCACTTTTATTTTTTTTCTGCAAGAAGTAATGACTTTTCTATTTTTAAAAAAGAGCTTGCTGAAGAGACTATGTGAAAGGGGACTATATTTTAAATAGCTGCATGTCAAGGCAACTTTTTTGAAATAGGAAGAGAGATAGTCCAAATACTTCTATTGGCAACAGCCACAGAAACCCTCTTAGCCTCTTCCAAATGTGATTCCTAAACCTTTCTATTTTTAAGCTGGAAGAAATAATAAAACTGTCAAAATGTTTACATGTAGTGCCTACCACCTGAGGTCTCAGACTGCTCTGTCAATATCCTATTAATTGCATTATAAATTTTATAGAGCTGGAAAGTATAAAAATTCCCATTTTACAGATGGGGAAATGGGAATATTAAGAATTCATGCACTCAGTCACACAGGAACTAGCAAGAAAGAGGGCTAGAATGAAGATCTCCAATTGCCCAACAGAAGAGCTCATTAGACAGGAGTCAAGCAAAGAAAAATATTGCATTTGTCCCTGTGATTTCAGTCTTCTAGATATGAAATACTTTGGTACTAACACAATAGCAACATATTTCCATGGATTGCTCCAGGAGGACAGCAATTTGGAGCAAGTTACAGTAACTCTCTGGCCAAAAGCAACACAAATAGACTTTTACAAAAATAAATTGCAAAATAACAAATGGTAACACATTTTTTTTTTTCATTGAAATATTAAAAAGGAAAGCAAATAAAAGCCAGGGAGGATTATCAAAGAGCTACCCTATCTTCATAAAAATTCAGTGTTGGTAAATGTAGTAGCCTGGATTTAGTTTGCATATGTTATATTAATCCTGGTCATACTTAAAATGGAATATGGAGGGTATAAAGAGATCACATCCAAAGCACTCTCCTAGAGATTTTTAAAATTACAAAGAAAATCCAAAATCACCCACAGAGAAGGAACTTGGAAAGCTGATATCCACTGATTCTAACCTGTGTGACAGATGTCATTCAGGAATTGAATTTGATTTGTTCTTATTTGCAAGACTACATGTATCACGTACATTTTAGCAGGATTTATCCCATACTCTGGTCAGGTTTCTCCCCATTCACACTCTCACCATACCCACCTCTTAGTCTGTGCATATGCCTTGCCGAGAAATCAATTCCAGTTATGCAAAAAAACCTTAGTCTCTAAAAAACAAATATATTACAGCATTTAAATCTCAAAGCACCTTGCAAAAATTCACAAAATGAGGCTCAGAAACCCCTCCAGAAAGTACTTTCCCCATAAATGTTTTCGAATAGGTTTTTTTTCCTATCACTTCCTCACAGAAAGAGAACAGTTTCTCTGGGAAAACATTCTTTTGGCAAAACATGAAATCAGAATTTTGTGTTTTCCAAAGAAGTTGCAGAAAAATTAATCACCCCAAAAGGTAAATCTCAAATGGAAGAAAACAACCAAAACTTCCTTTCATTGGAAAATAATTTATACTTACTTAAACCAAAGCAAACTCCACACATTATTTACCTAAATAAGTGGATAGAGTATCAGTAGCCAATATCCTGTCAGCTAAAGTTCTTTTTAAACTTATTTCCTTACTTCCTGTGTGATTTCACTTTGGTTTTATTCCCTTCCTAACTATAGTTCTGGGAATAGTTTATTGATTATGAGTCATTGCTTGAAATTACACAGATTTGGAAAAACACCACTTTCTGCACTTTTGACAAGTGAATTCAAGCTGTATTAGAGATTTAGAAAGCTTGAGGAACATTGTATGTCCAACTTTGGACAGAGAGGCTGCCCCCTGAAGCTTAACTGCCCATAAGTTAGTAAAAAAATTCAGAGTCCAGTAGACCAGAGGTGTAAAGAACTTTTTGTTGCTTCTTTTTATCTTACTGTATTTTTTTCAACAATATCTGAACTCACACTATCAGGCAGGTTCTTCAATCCTACACTTTTTTAAAAATATATTTACTAAGATATCATTTTTCCCAGGGCAGTTTTGAACAATTTACATCTGGCTCCATGTTGGATGAATTTCAGCTTAACACAAACACTGCTTGTGTGATCTAGGCTTTGGAAAGTTATTTCCTAACCAGAACAGGAATAAATGAATGTCTACAACTTAGGACATTTTTATTAGCCTGAAATTTCAGCACAGCTAACAAGGCTCAGCTACAGTCCCTACTCTGTGCAGAGTTTCTGCTTCATCGCCCATAGATTTGGGGTAGGGCAAAAATCCTTTGCAGAGTTTAGTGGGTTTGGTTTTCCACTTGCCTCTGTTACAATACAGACTGCCCACATCTGATGGGAGGATAAAGGTTTTAACACCAGTGTTATTGTAGGTATTAAATTCTCACTGAAGTTTGATTGGTGTCTCCTGCTTACATTCCCAGGATTACTGCAAATCCCAGGTCTTGTATCAGGAAAGAATTTCCCCCAGTGAAATAACAAGGAATTTGGGGCTAGCAGAAGCTACTCTTTTCTGTACTGTGAGGGTCAACTTCTTTCATAGGATTGTTTGCCTTTTTTATCTACGAGTACTTCATGACGTTCTTCCTTGTAAATTTCCACATTTCAGAACTCTGGCATTATTCTGAGAGTAAAGGCTTTACAATTTTGTTTTAGAGGTATGTTTACAAAATAGATATGTATTTATTTGTCAGCAAGTACGTTGTGGTTTTGGAGGTGAGGAGGTGCATGGAGGGGACTGCTTAGTCCCTCCCAGTTCAACATTTCCATGGACAGATCCAGAGGATTCCCACTAGCAGGTCACTGCCCCACCTCACATACAATGCCATCATCACAAAGTGCCTCTATGGGCACCAGGAATCACTTATCACACACAGATCCCCAACTGAAAATGAAGAAAGCCTTCTCCAGTCTGCCAGCACAATAAATAGCTAATCCTCCAAGTTAACCAGCAATTACAGTTGAGGTAGATAAACTACAAGCATACTGTTGTAACAAAGCAAGCACTGTTTTTCCTCCTTGAACTCTTACATTTTAGGAAGCTCAATACCTAAAGTTAGCCTGTGTTTGCTGTTTGGAAGTGAAGCTCCTATTCTTCTAATTCTGAGTCACATATTGACAGGTTGTCACCTTTCAACTGCTTTCCAATCCACCAGACCAGAGCTTTCAAAGAAAATATTTTGTCTGAGTATGTGTGCTAAGCGCCCATTCCTGGAGCTCCAAATAGATCTAGTGATCCAAAAGTACAGGTATTCCAGATTTTGGACAGTTAGTTGAAAGATGTGCCTATTTTTTTTGCCCTGAGCTCTCAGATTTGTTCAGTGTCTGTGATTTAAATATAAGATCAAGATAGATGCATTGGAAAGAACTATTAATGCAGTGTTTAAAAAAGATTTTATCTATTACATTGAAAGTTAAAATTGAAAGTTAAATTAAAAGTAACAATGCCAATGATAAAAAAATATGTTGATAGAAATGTTAAATAGGACAATTTTACTGTAGGCAAGTGGTTTCCAACTTCAATTGAATTCCTAATTAAAGCCATGACTGCTATTTATTGTGCAATATGCTTATTTGGTGCTGCAGCATCTGCTGCTTGAAAGCGGCATTCACCCTCCTCTCCTGGGTTAATTTAAGTTCACCCGCCTCCCCTCAGTTCAGTGCTTGCACTGGAGTCTCACAGAATGGGAATTCAGCACATTGCAGAGATTTAGTACCTATTCTAAAGCCCCAATCTTCTTTAATAAACACATTCTAAATACTAAAAAAGCTTATTTAAAAGTGGCAGGGGCTGCACGCAAAACATCAAGGTGTCCCCGTGCGTGCCATTTGTGCCGATGTGCCTGGAAGTGTCCACAGTGTGAAGCTCCCTGTTAGGGGAATTGGATGATTAAGAGGAGAAACGTCCCTGTGCAACCCACAGCTCTCATCCCACAAACACAGCCACCCTGAAAATAAAAGGCAGGGCAAAGTGCTTCCTTTCTCCCTCTCTTTCCTTCTTCAGCAGCCTCAGGCACAGTGATTTATCACCAATGTCGCTTCTCTCCTAAGGAATCCTTTTGGAGCAGTACCACAGGATCCAAGCAAAGCCAAGGGCTGCTAGGCTGGTGCTCCACAGACACAGGGCAGCATCTTCTCTTTTCTCTGCGCTTCTTTTGGAATTTAAATGAACAGAGAGAAACAATTGTGGGGTAAAGCTGGGGTCAGCACAGGAGACTCCTTTGCCCACAGCCCCATATGGAGGGAGGAGGAGGCCACGGAGGGGAGAGCATTGTGCACAGCAGTCCCTCCAGGCCAGCACGGCATCCTGGCCCTCCCCACACACAGCAGCTGCTGGACACAACCTGGCACAGACAGCAGCTCCTCCAGAAGGGCCCGTGGGCAAGTCAGACCCAGTGCCCACCCCAGAGCACTGTCCCCAGAGTGGCTGAGCACAGACATCCCTGGCTCCTCCAAGACCTGAGGCTCTCTGAAAGAGATGGAGAAGGTAAACCACTAAATCTACACGAGGAAACACTTTTCTGCTGATGCGGGAGGAGTGCAAACATTTGTGTTAAAAAGCCAGGAGCTTTGCACTGTCCTCAGAGAGGTACAGCCAGCAGTGTCAGGCCTACAAGCCGATGTGGAAGGAGGTGGAGAACAACGGGAGAGGTTTGGTTAAAGTCTCCCATTAAGATGCTGAATAGGCAACTGGCAAGCCCCACTTCACTCACTGAAGGTGGAAGGATCAAGAAACATCACAAAAAATCAGAATTACGGCTGGAAATACGCCTACATATTTTCTAGATAGGCATCTAAAGCAAAGGGGTCCCTCTGAACCAATTCACACATGCTTAAATATCCCAAGGTTTTGGTTATGCAGAAGAGACTGCTAGCACTGAACTGTCAGCTGGTCAGAGAACCAGGGCTGGAAGGGACTTGAGAAAATGCCAATCCTCTTCTTCCTCTCTCAAGTCATGATCTTTCTCCAGCACAGCAGCCTAGCCCAGCAGAGCTGAGGTCTCAGCCTTTGTTCCCTGCACAGCACTGCACCACAATCACCCCACCAAGGCAGGAGGGTAACGCAACCGGGGGCTTGTCACCACGAGCCCTGGCTGCCCTCCGGCAGAGGGGACGCAGCGTTGGCCTCCACAGCGTCCTCGCTGCACGGCTCAGTGGAATCGGCGTGGGATGGATGTGTGCGCTGGCTCCTCCTCAGAGGAAGCACGTCCGGCAGCCGATGATCAGGCTGGGCTCCCGGAGGCAAAGAAGGGGGGAGGGGCTTCTGGTGTGGATTCCAACAGGTTTATTTGCAGGAGGGATCAGGGACCAGCAAAAAGCGCCGAGGAGACGCGGGCTAGCCCCCTTTATGGGGGGGTGGAGTAAGGCAGGGAAAGGGAAAACAACCAATGGGGTACAAGCAGAGGGGAGGATACAATTTTTCAGAACAAATGGGGAAAACAGGGAGGCAGGAGTCATAACAGGGAACCAATTAATAACTAAAAAAGGGAGAACTTTCTGGAACAGGGGGAGGTAATTTAGGATTGGGAGCCACCCAGGGGGAGGTAACCTAGACCTCAGTGATCTCTTGTGGTGACTGACATTTGGTGGTTTCAGCCCGAGAGCAGGCTGAGCCGCCCCAACAGGAAGGGACGGAGGAAATGCTGAACCAAGGCTCCTCCTGTACAGTTAACGCTCTGCATCTCTCTCTAGATGCTAATTCTGCTGGTGAATTTTTCGTTTATTTGTTGTTCCAGGTCTTACGTAAAGCATCTTGTTTACTCACGTGACAGCCTGGAGGTCCTTTTGGCTGCTCTGTCCAGGGCTGGCTGTACTAAGGCCAGCCAGCAAACAGATCAGAAAACTGAAAACCTTTGCACAAAGAGGCTGCTATTGCCAAGGACTATAGAATATGACTGAAACATTAAGGAATTTTTGGTGACTGTTTGGGGGAGGGAGAGAATTATATGTTAAAACATAAGAATTCTGTTCCAGCATAGTTTAAATTGCTTTACAATACGGATTAAAATAACAGAACATTATAGCTTGCTTAACTAAACATTATATTTCTAAATCCATTTTCAATTGTTTTCCTTCAATTTAAACATTTTGAGTAATTTTATTGCTATTCATACCTGCTTGATTTTTTTTATTAGAAATTAAAATGCGTTTTTTTAATCTAGGTTACAGAGTGCTGGTACAGTTAACTCTTTCAGATCTGCAGACTGAGAACAGGAGACATATCAATGGCAAAACCACAGTGTCTGTCCATTAGATCAAAATACTTAAATTAAAAGACACTTTTTTGGGAATATTGATGGAAAGGAAGGCAAGGAAGGCAAGGAGCTAGAATAAAGTAAAGTAAAGCAAAGGGTATAATTTGCAGCCTCAAGACTAACATCCCATTTTCCTCATATATATCCCTACATTGTATTTGGGGCTTTCTCTCCCTACTCCTCTTGGCAGAAAAAGAAAATAAAACAAAAGCCCCAGCAGTTTTAAGAAACAAAAATTTGAACCAATTTTGACTAAATAAAAAGAAATATCTTTTAGCCTGTGAGTTATAAGTACACTTCTGCAGCATGACAGGCACCTAGAGATCTTCTCATACAGTGAGGTAATTCTAATCAGTGCTGAGAGACAGCCAGCCCTGGCTGGAGCCAAGCTGCACATCAGCTGAAATCCCCTCTTTCTGCTTAACACCTCCCACATTTCCTTTTCCCCAGCCACCCTTCACTGGAAGGTTTCTCCCTAATGGCACAAGTCCACACCACCACCACCCTTCATAAATTGGGATTCTCCCCTGAGTACTCGGGCAGAGATGGTATAACTGGCCCCACCACATTTATACCTGAATATTTCCAATTTCCCTAAGTCAGCAGGGGACGTTCAGAGACCACTAAGTGCTGGTAACCACATCAAAACATTAATTAACACAACTATATTCCCACACAAATAAAACATTAATATGGTAATTTCTAGCCTATAACCAGCTGGTATCTTTTCCCCAGCTACATAGATAGTAGGATTAACAGTGCAAAGCAAGTATTATAACAAAGTCAAATTAATATCACCTTTTCCCAGTTTTATAATTCAGAATCAAACAATAAATTATAGAAGTCCTTTAGAAACCGTCCCTCATAAAATACTTCTCCTGAATCCATGCTCAAGGTGTAAATCCCTTTTCACAGAATTTTCCTGGTTTCTATGTATTTCAAGGCTACTCAGTGACAGAATCTCAGCCTGGACACCTGTGATTGTCAAGTGGCCAAAGATAAAACCAGAACAGAAGAGTTTTCTGCATGAGAGGTACTTGGTTAATACTTAGAAATTGTTTTTTTATTTTTTTTTTTAATCATCTCAGGCTCAAGCTACACTTGTCAAAAAAACCACACAAGTATATTTCTCTTCACTCTGCACTAATTTTGGCATTGCCTTCAATGATAAATGCATTTCATGAACGTTAACACATTATACATACATAATTTGAAAGAACTACAGGGAAAACAAGCAGCAAAAATATGAGCAATGTCAGTTAATGAAAAGCTCACATTTTCAAACTAGTGTTTGGCTAATTAAAATTGAATTAAGTGACTACAACATTAACTATATCAACTATTTAGCATAAAAAGTTGTTAAATATATCATATTGTATGTAGGAAGAGCCTTGAAATCTTTAATTGTAAGAAATAGCCATGTACTATTTATTTGCACAACTTGGTAGGATATAAAATTCGGTTACATTAATTATATCTAGTAAAATATTTTAAAACATGTTGTTTTTAAGATTGTGGAATTTTATGGGTAGTGTAATAGAACTGAAGCACATTCTTAATTACATAATTATTTGCATTTTCAATGTCCAGCTAACAGCGAAACTGGTCTTGCTTTTAGTCTAAGGTAAAGACATCAAGTGCTTTGAATTCACTAACTAAGGAATACTTTTGAATCCTCACTTGAATAATTTTTCCACAAAATTTTGACCAAGTTAATCCAGTATCAGACCACAGAGAGTCCTCCTATTATTCATGGAATGGGTATTCCTCATGATCATAAATCCACAAATATACACAAAAACTTCCAGCAACACTTTAAGCTGATACTAATGTTATCACAATAAGCATGTTTTAAAAAAGACTAGAACAAAGCCCAGCAAGCTGGAATATGCCCAATGAGGAATTATTTTTTAAATACAAATATTGTCATCAAACTTCTTACATGAGGAAATTCTAATCCCTCTGGTTTCCCTTCATCCATAAAGAGTTGTGCCATTTCTTCATCTACCACAAAGATTATCTTTTTCTTTCAAAATTAGAAGGGTTTCATATCTTCTCCACCTCACAGCATACACAGGCTTGGAGTCCATGCTACTCATTGCAATACAGAAACACTATCACCAGTCAGGGCAGGGATTAAGGAAGAGACCACACAGGGGAAAAAAAAAACAAATCAGGTAATACTCAATATTCATGAAAATAATTAATTTTTGGAGTGGTCTCCACACTACCTATAGGATAACTTGCCAAGTCCAGGCTCCTGGTGTCACACACAGGGAGGAAGCTCAGAAGCACAGCATCCCTAGGGAGCTCTGGCTCCTCTTGGAGGATCCCCAGGGCTCTCATCTCAGCAGCACTTGTTTGCCTGGTTTCAGACAATAGCACCTGTCCTCCCTCGTTATCAATCAGCAGTTTGGCTACCCACTTAAAGGGGAAGTAGCCTGACTGATACAAGATGATGGGATAAGAAACATGCTTCCCACAGCCAGGACAATAAACACAATCTCTTAAATTAAATCTCTCTAAATTCGAAATTTCCAGCTCCTTTTTTAATCTTAGGATCGTTCCTAAGTAGTAGCAAGAGCTGTCATTCCTAGCTCTGCATACACCACTCTGATGTAACTCATCTATCACTAACTCATTTGAAAGCCACATTTTATGAAGCCTCGAGCTAAGCAGCAGTTAATCATCTGGGCATGGCCCAGAAAACCTATCAGTGATTGCAAGGAAATGAAAAAAACAGCAGAGAAAAAGCACATGAAGGAAATACTAAAGCTTCTCTTCAGTTGTATTTGTGCAGGAATTTGTATTTGTACAAGCAAAAAGATGCCACGATGCAGGCACTGGTGCCAGCCATGCATCCACAGCACACACCACTGCAGCACACACCAGCTTAAAGGCCCTGCCAAAGTACTGTCTAATCACAGGCACCCTTCCTGCACACCCAGTTCCAGATCCATGTTTGGATATCCCTTTGTTAGCAGCACAGCCATTTCAATGGGCACTACTCGAGGTTACACCAAAATTCAGCACTGAGGCTGCAGCTGCCTCGTTCCTCTCTGCACCTTGTGGGCACAAAGCCCTGGGACTCTGCAACAGCCACATGTTTAGACTCAGCCTCTCAAGAGACCAAGGGAAGCACCTTACAGAGCACAGTTAAACAACCAGGACACAGGGTTAAACTTCACTGCATACAATCCACATGCAAGGAAGGAAATAAAAAAACCCAAGCCAACAACAAAACAAACAGGAAAGAAACTTAACTACAGTGCACACATATATTCCTTACTTCAGCCTCAGCAGCTGTGTCACTAAGGGTCAGTTCATGGAGCTAGCAGACCCATCTACATTACTCATTGCCTCTCTTAAATTCCCAAGTTCCCTTTCTTTCCTTAGAAAGATCCTGCCAGATCAGCTGACATTACTCAGGCAGCTCCCACTGCTGTAATTCTGTATAACCTCCTTTTGGGTTTGTTGGGTTTTTTAACATTAAATTCCTTCTAATTGTCAGTTTCCCCCATCTCAATTTTCCCTGACTGTCTTGTTAAAATCAAAAAACACACATTGTTAGCAGAGTGCCACATGCTGTCCTGGAGAGTCTCACACAAACAAAATTTAACTATCAGAATCAAGTGGTCTTTATAGCACTTGTTGAACCCATTCTACCTTAATAAATCAAAGCCTTGACTCCACATTTCATATCAGTTTCCAAGTTTCATAAGGAATACAGACAAATGAAAGCAAATTATGAGGTCAACTGATACATTTTATTGCCATCCTTTGTAGACAGGGTGATCCACTGGATGATAATGCTGTTTTAAAGTGCTGTTTTGTGATCATCTCGATTTACTTAACACTCATTTGTGCATTAATATTTATCATGTCTGATGAGAATTGATATAAACAAGTATAATCAAGATTATTTTAGCATCCTTATTACACAAATGCTTTTGGGTAATTTTATGAAAGAGAAAAAACATGTTTGTATATTTATTCAGAGCTGCAAGTATCCCACAGGCCAGTCATCTTAATGGCAACATTACTGATTTTATAGTTATAGATATAGTCACAGTTCAGCTGCAATAGGGAGTCCAGTGGACTGGAGACATGAGAGGAGAATTTGAGGGCAGTAAATTGGTTTGTCCTGGAGAAGGAGAGTTTTGGGATAATCTAACTGCTGTTTTATACCAGCTAAGGCAAGGTTATAGGAGGGATTCTTCTCAGCAAAAGAACAAGAAGCAATGGTCACAAGTTGCAGAAGAGGAAATCCAAGCAGGCTAAAAGGAAAAAAAAAAAGCAAGATTATTTACACACTGGGACAATTTTGCTAGAGGGGATGAAGAATCTCCATCCATGGAGAGGTTTATTTTATGTCTGCATAGGCAGACAAACAAACCCTCAGCCATCTGCTCTAATTTTCACTATGGCCTGTGTGGAACAAGGGGTTGGACTTCCCAGCCCCACAGGTCCCTCTAACTGATCCAGGGCATTTGTAAAACAAAGCAGGAGAGCACCTGCACACCTTCTGATTTGCATGGGATGAATCCAAGCAGAGGTGATGCCACCTGAAGAACTCCCTTCCTTGGACAAATTAGGTGCAAGTTTTAAATATGATACACGGGAAAAAATTACTGAAAAAAGGTAACAAAAAGATGGAGAAATTTGTTTAGTGTTGGACCCTGCCCTGCATATTTTAACAAGTAAAATACATCCAGGGTTTATGTCAGCCTGAAAGAGCTCTGACTAGCTGAGAGAGAAGTTTAGGCTCTTCCAAAGCTCTTGGAAGCAAAAACTTGTTGGAAAGGCCAGGAAAGGAACAAGACCCTCTGCATCCTGCTTCATTTCTCTGGTGGAGAACACAAGAGGCATCATTCTCTCTGTTTGCTTTAGCAATTATTTTACCTTTCATCAGTAACCAAAACATCCCTAGGGCATTCATCCCAAAGCCTTAAAAAATACAAGATAGTTCCTTAAACTAAAAAAACTTCCTCTGCTGACTTTTGAGCCAAAATGGCATCATAAACTCTTATGTACTTACCTAAAAATTTTAACACAAAAACCTTTTTCCTGAGGCAGATGGATTTGTGGGTCAGTCTCTTGCCAATCTTACAAAAGTTTTGGTTTTTCCTCCCTGGTAGAATAGCACATCCTTTGGTCTTATCTTGCACTGTTTTCTGGGCTATAATCTATGAGTGGATTGTCACTCAAGCCTCTGTCTCTGTACATCCAGGTTAGCTCCTGGCTCTCAAGCAGAAAGGAACACACTGCAACATGGATTAAGGCAGGTACTTATGCTAAAAATCACCCTGCAATGGGAGCTAGGGACATTTAAGCTGTCAAGCAAAGACAGAAGACACACATTAGGAGACAGCAACCCAGAATAACCAGACGTTCCCTTTACCTCTGAGGGTAATGGCATTAGAAACCCATACAGCACTTTACCAGTTACCAGCCGTTGCTCTCTGAGGAAGATCTGTTCCTTTCACTTGAATTTTGCAAGCCAGACCTTACGTGGTAGAAATCATTCCTAAAATTTGGATGGAGAAATGGTTGCAAAATGAATGGCAGCATTTGGAGGTCTTTGTTTTCCCAGGTTTTTTTTCTCCTCTCTTTCTGAAAATGAAATAAAAGTTACTAGCAGAAGAAAAACTACTTTCCCCTGTCAGACAAAGTTTATGAGTTATGTTTGTTACAAATGAAGCAAAGACTTGATGAGAAGCCTTTGCACACAAAAGCTTCAAGCAGATGATGAATATCTTTTTATTAAATCTCTGATACAAAAAGTTTGCAAATCCATTTACTGCCAAAAAAAAAAAAAAGAAAAAATTTGGTTCTCTTATAGCATGAAAAAGTGCAAACACAAGGAAAGTCATCTTCCGTGATTATATAATGATATATTCCTTTTAAATGAATATTGCAAGCCAGGAAAGGGGAAAAGGTCAGGAAGCTGACTAAAGATGTTAGCAAGAGTTTAAGTATCAGTACTGCTTATTACTGCTCATCATTATCATCAGTATTACCACCAACCACAGCTGGGAAGTCTGAGTTGGTACTTCAGCAGATTTTGCATCATTATGTTCTAGAGATTATGAAAGAAATCAGATTTCACACCCCTCTCTGTGCCAGTGCTGGTGACTTCATGCAAACAGCAAAGCTGTGTCTGAGGCTGCAACAGAACAGGAGGGCAGTACTGTATAGCTGGAAAAGTTACACAGGCTCCTGCCACCAGCTCTGTCTGCTGTGCTACCAGTGGACACGACTTCTTCTGGAGCAAGATAAATACCAGTTTTTATATATTTATCTCTTCTTTATACACTGCAGGGGGGTCCCCTCTCCTGTGCCACTTCCACATTGTGACTGCTGAGCTATGCACCATAGAAATATTGCCCTGTCATCATGCTGAAGGTGTCTGATGGGGACCCAAGGGGCAGGACTTCCTGCTGCTTTTGGGAAGGGCCACCACGGTTGGGTAGCTCATTCTCATGGTATTGTCACTCCTGAGAATTCTGAGCCACCAAGTGACCAAAAGTCCTGTTTAAAATCCAAAATCTTGGGCTCAAATACCCAGTCTTGACACTCAACCTGTGTGGAACATGGATTTGACTAAATTGGATATGATGCTTGTAAATGATGTGATGCATTCTTCCACATGCAGGACTGGAGTAGAACTTACTTATTTTCATAAAGAATTTCGGTTCCTTATATGAATAGCAATGTCATCATGTATAACAGAAGATGTGGGTATTAATGCAACATTATATTTTCCATACCCCTGGAAAGTGACTCTTATGCATCTTTGTCATCTAATCCACCTCTGTATCTTTTTTAACTCAGTATTTTTATTTTGCATTTTCAGAATACACCTCCAGAAGAAGAGGGGGTGATGGAATTCTTAAACCAATTTCTGTGATTTGGAAGCAAATCACTGGGTATGAAAACTGTAATTACCTCTGGGAACGTGCCTGTAAATCAGGCCACCATACAACTGCACTTGGGCTTTCTGAGATGTGAGGTTTGGTGCAAGGGAAATATTCTTAGTTTCTTCTGGTGACTGCAGCCACTGAAGCACAGCCTGCTGAGGTGTTTAGTTTTGCGTTAGGATCATGACTTGGATTTCCTGATAGTGATTGCACCCACCAGTGTGACCTTCCCACCCCCACCTTTCCTACTGCCATATCTAGCTCAGGATTTCACTCTCTGCACGAGCTGATGGGGTTAGTGTTATCAGAAATTCCTTATCACGGCATAAGACACAGCTCCACTTTCAACACAAGGCTTCCCGAATATTGCCATATAGCTTAAGGGATATGACTTTATTGCCATTCAACATTGTCTCCTATTAAGAACCAAAATTTTATAAGACAAAAATCCATGACAAATAGTAGAGTAATATTTGAAATGTCTTTGAATAGGTCTCTCTACATTCAAAAACACTTAAATATCTGCTTCTTTGTTACTCCTCCTGGAATATAGCCCAGATTTTTCTGAGCATTGCCCCTGGATTCCAGACCTTGCCAGAGAACAAGGAAGGCTGGCTGAGGAAACTGCAACCACTTCAGAGGAATCAGATACAACCTTGCCTTTTAAAGCAGTTTATCCTAATGTATTTAGACAACTGCCAGGTCAGTTGCAGGCCCACACAGTTTTACATTGTTTCCTAAAGAAGAAATTCAGTCAGAGGTTTTTCTCTGAGGGACCGACTGCAACTCATTCAATGCCTATTTGGAATATGAGAAGATAAAACCAAAACATTTGTCTAGCATTTACAAGCAAAAAATTGCAGGAGAACTTTGTTGTTAAAGAAATGCAAGTATTGGAAGGGGGAAAAAAAAGGTTATATCTCTGCTGGACTGTAAATCCAAAGGGAGATAGGAAACTAAAAAATGCATTTGCAGGCTTTATAGATAAGTGTAAGCACTTAACAGTGAGGGATGACCTTTTTGTAATGTTTGAAAACTGCACCATATCTTGTTCTAGTTTATAACTTGGAATGGTTTGTCCAGGAAGGCTTTGATTAACAAAAAAATTAAAAATATTTTAGCATTTTAACACACTATCAGCCTTCCACTAGTTCAAAGGCTTTAACAGCAGCATCAAAAACTGTCAAAATATTCCAGGTAGCTACAGTTTGCTGTGGACTGTATTGAGGCTCCAGTTATTGAGGAATCTAGCAAAGGTTGCCCTATTTAATTGTGTAACAGGCTGTGGGAGTGTCCACTCAGTTCCTAATTTTGATGGTAGAGTCTTAATAATTGTAACACGTGGAAGCATAAGAAATCTTTGATTCATGTTGCACAGTTTTCACTGGGGAAGACTTGGCCACCAAACAAAGTCTGTGTAGCTGCATGACCCCTTGGAAGGCAGCTTTGGCTCCATGGGGTACTGCAGCCAAACAGATGATGGCTCTGAAGCAAGGATACAGAAGAAACAAATCAGAAAAAGGGACTTTATGACTCTTGGTGCAGCTCTGCAGAAATCTGTGGTGAACAAAACCCATTTGAGACATTTCTACCCAAGTCACGGGCCCATGGTCCCACTTTAGCACTGCCACTCACTTACTCTGCAGTCTGGCTTTAAAGAAATCCAAAAGCCCAGCTCCTCTTCGTTGCTGACAACGTCAGAAAAGCCTCAAAAAGCCAACTTGCCCAGCCCTGGTTTTGCTCTGTTATGCACAATTGTCCCTTAAACTCCTTTGTCCCTAAATGACTCTTTCTCCACCCTTCATGCCCTCACTCCTGCCTGCTGCTCCCCTCAAAGCCACCCTCCACATCCCAGCTCACTCCTCCTCCCTCAGCACATCCTTATCTCCCTTGTCATGTAGTGATGCTGCAAAGGAAGGCAGAAATATAAAATTCAAAGGATCAAAAATCCGTTCCAGTGGGCAATAAAATGCATAGCTATATAATTACTGTATGACATCACTACAGGGCACAGTGAAGATTGTTTACTTGCCTTAATTAGGTATTTCCCTATTTTAACACATTTGCCTTTAAGTTTCTTTGTGTCCACTGAATTTTGTTGTTTTAGGGATAATTACAATACCCTCTTTTTTTCTTTTACCCCCAAGTTACTAAAAATGCACTCTCAATTTCAACTCTATTTTAACTCAAGGTCTTCTTTATGGAATATACAGAGCTCCTTGTATTCCTGAACTGAATTCTGAAAAATAGTCAGTTAAGGATTCTGTTATAAAAATTAGTGGCACTCATCTAAAAATCTCAGCTTGATATTCCTGGTTAATTTTTTAACCTCCCAACAGTTGAACTCTAAAAAAATATTTTGAGACACAAGATATTTTTCACTCGCAGGTAGGTGACAGGAAGCTGTTCCCAGGTGAAAAACACTGTCAGAAGCAAGGACAGCTATACCTTCTCCCTCTATCATTTTTCTCTGTAACAAGTAGTTTTCTGACTTGGATATCAACCCTCAGTTCTTCCCTTTCAAGTGCATTTGCCCACTAAAGAAAACAGAAGAGCCCAGTGTCCACGGAGACCTGCTGCTGCATCCTGGTTGGGAGTGCCTGAGCTCCTGGAGGCCACCACAGCTCTGCTCGTCCTGCTGGAAAGGCACCAGAAGTGGCAGATGTGGGACATCAAACCCCACATCCAAGATCTGCAGCTTTGTGTGAGCACTGTAGGTGGAAGGTGGAAGGAAAGGGAATGCACTATGATGGCAGCTGCCCACCTAAGACACATTTTTGGCTCCAAATAAGTGATAAGGGAAAAAAACCCACATTTTTTCCACAGCAAACCCACCACCTCCAAATCAGCATTAGAATTTCCAGTCACCCAGATGTGAAGCTCCTACAGAACCTGTAGACCAATCTTATTCTCTAATATTTACCCCTAGACCTAAGTTCTGCTGTGGGAATAAAAATTGCTTTGAAAATTATAAAGTGAAAAGTGAGGATTTCTCTTAAATCCTTTTAATGATGTCTGCATACAACTAGAATCTCACTTTTTTTTTTCCTCATCTAGTCATTACATTAGTGGAGAGGTGTGTTAGATTACTGAGTTTAGGCTTTTGGGTTTGAGGGGTTTTTTAGGGCTCTTTTTTTTCTTCTTATGGATTTTGGCTCCTTTAGAAGGGACAGCCTGCTATAACAGGTGCATTGCAGACAGGTGCTGCATAAGGTTCCCTACATAACTCTGCCAATGCTTTTCAATCATGATCTACAACACCCCTGTTACTCCTGTGTGGGGCCTCCCCTCTGCTGCAATTGCCAAGGTTATGAATTATGCCATCCTGTATTGATTTGGACAAATGTCCACTACTGACTAGGTCGACACCACTGATCCTGGTTTGCAGGTAGCACAAGCCAAGCCTTGGAGGGCTCAAGCCGAGCATTTAACCCACTATGCTGCCTCTCCCACAGTTTTTCTTTTTGATTCGGTCACACATTATGTACCCTGACTCCCATGCAGAAGATTTGTGGCAATTGCATGATGTATGAGGTGCCATTTGTAAAATATTATTTAGTGTAAAACATGATGTTTTTTTCTGTTGATTTACAAGTTGGATTTATAAATCTGCACTTCTCACAGTTTGAGTTATATATCTTGCCTCTGATTTATAAAACTCACCAGTAAATCTTTAGCAGAAAGTTTTGATTCAGAAATCATTATTTTAAACATTAGATTTAGCTAAAACATTCAACTGCTTTATAAGTCATGAAATGGATTTACATACCCCAATCTGGATTTACAAATTCTGCATCAGATTTACAAATCACCCTGAGAAATTCCTAAATAAAATGCTTTGATTTATAAATCTTCACTTTCCACTTAGGATACAAGTGACTGATTTATTATTCTGAAGCTTTACAATAATGATTTAGTCATAAAATCCTACTTTAAGTTAAAATTCTGATTTATAAATAGGTTTACTGCAATATAGGACACAAAAAGTAGAATTGTTTGGTGCAGGACTGCTTGGCAAACAACTCCCTGCACACATGAAAGGCAAGATATTTCTGAGAGGTCATAGGGAACCAACTGATCAGAGTTAGCAGCAGGGCAAAGAAACAAAAAAAAATGGGACAAAGCAATTCTTTATTTTTCAGTAATAAGCCCAAGGTTTTGAGATGGAACATTTTGACTACCCTGTCAAAATCATTTCTCAGTTCAAAAAGCTTCCTGTAACCCTGATCTCAACCCCCAACTACAGGAAAATAGTTTGAGTGCCTCCAACAACTCCGGGAGTTACGGGCACTTCTATTGAACATCATGAGGAGTTTCACTGAACACTGCAGGAAATTTGTTCCTCTCAAGTCAACTTAATGTTTTCCAGCTTTCAGGCTCTGATCAGATGTCATTTATTTGCACCATTCCAGCCCAGGTGTTTTCAAGTATTCAAAACCGAGTAGGAAAATAGGAAATTGTAAGAGTGAAGGAGACTTCTGCAAATGCCTCACTCTTTGATGGGCTCCAAACACCCTCACAGGACCAACAGGGCAATTAAATATTTCAGATACTTGAGCAGCAGCTCATCATGAATACCCATCAAGGACTCAGATGGGATATTGGGTAAAGACAGAATTGTCAAACAGCATAAACATACAGTGCAGCAGAACAGAAATTAAACAGTCCATTTTCAATAAGAGCCACATATCTTGGAAAGGCTTTGGTAATCTATTTTTAGAAATGACTAAGAGCAGGTTTCATCCAAAAAGCAACATTCAGAGTAATTATCTGGAATCCCTTGAAGAAAGCCAAGTAGCCTGTCAAGCTGTGGGTCACAGTGCCAGCATCCAGCCATCGTAGAAGTTCCCTTTCAAAGCTCACTTCATAAATCTTCAGGAACTATGGGCAGGCTGGAGAACCCCAGTGATTGGAAGGGGATTTTCTTTAGCCAGGTAGCTCTAATAGAGGGTATCAACAACAGTGATCCTGGGAGAAGTTCTCAACACGACTGGAATGATTCCATAATACAAGTTTGCTGGAGCATAGGGTTAGTTAGGTTAATTAATAAAAGATCATTAATTTCAACCTCATTTCTAACACTGAATCACCAAGACCTAAATCCTTCCAGGCATTTGGGCTTCTGACATCTAAGGGAATTTAGACATTTGCTTAACTCTGAGGTTCTGACCACAAAAATACCTTTAGACTACCTCTTTCTGCCTTGTCTGGGAGTTTCCACCCCTGTACAAAGGGTCTGACAACTGCAGCACTCTGCTGGGACCTGGCAAACACTGGTATTCTGGGGCACTGTGGGGCAGACACTGATCCTTCTCCTCTCCGTGCTCTCTCTCCTACCTTATCAGATAAACAACCAAGATATGAAATGTACTTTTTCGGGAAGTATAAAAATGATACATATGAACTGATGCTCTTTGTTAATCTTGAACGGTTCCTTTTATCAAAACAGCACATGAGAAACTAAGAGCCTGTACTGTGTTCTCCTAATGACAGATACACTACTTACAGTGCTCAAAAATTCAGTTTACCATTTGTAAAATGGAGACTGTATCTTTAAAGCACTCAGATCTACAGATGAAAACGGACTATAAGAACAAGGTATTATTTTGTTACAAGATTATTATTAAATTGACAGTTTTCTGAAACTATTGCATGTGATTTTGCTGTCAGATTTTTGGAGTAGTTACACAGGATTGAATCCCTAGAACTTAACAAATAAAGTTAAGATCTAATCCAAAGCCAAAGAATGGAATGACAGTGCTTTAGTTTTCATCACTAAGCTCTACATCAGGCCTCTTCTTGCTGGTACAGATAATATAGTTGGTACAAATTCCAGTAAGCTCAAATGCAGGTGAAAAATGATAATGCCTACATGCATATGTACACCATGCTTGCTGCAGCTATAACCAAGTGAATGGCTCTAGCAGGGGTGACAAAAGAAATCACCCAAGTTTCATTTGTGATTTTATGCCTATAGTTTCTCCAGTCAGATTCTGGAAGGTCTAGGTAAGCCATCTCAACGTGAGACTGTGTAGTGGAGAGGTAAGTTTCCTGGTCAGATTTGCATTTAGCATTTTCCACATTCTCTCTATTCTTATACAATTCATATTTCCTCACCACCCTCTCAAAAATATTTCTCCATTCTGTTAGATATATACCTATATATATATATATTCATCTACCTGTCTAAATTCACTTGGAAACACTCAGAGGAACAGGAGAGCATGCAGGCCTATTTTCCCATTCCTGCATAGCCTGACAGCTGTAGTTTAATTCCAGAGTATTTGGTTCTGATGTGGTGGCTTTGGTTCACAGCCCAATTGTGCTCTGGCATAAGCCCCTGACGTCACTGGGAACTCTGCCTCCTTACAGCATGGTTGAATGGCTCTCCCAGTTCAAAGCCAGATTCGTAGCTATGTTTGATTACTTGCATTTATTTTCTTGACAGGTAGCCTTTTGCTGTAATTACAGTAGTAAAATTTTTTACATCCATGCTAACCAGTTTTAATGTTCTCAGCACAGAGCTAAGAACATCCACATACTGAAAAAGAGAGCTACATAGGGCAAAGGAGAGCTTTAATGCTGTTCCTCCCTTTCAGTCTTCAGTGTGATTGACATCCATTCAGCCACAGATAAGAAAACTTGTAAGTTCACTGAATAAATCTCAGTACAGAGTAGCAAAGGTATTTTGGTAAAAATGCCTCTGTGACTGAGATGTACAGAAAGTCTCCAGAATCAACACATTTGTGTGAAGCACTCTGTGATAGTGTAAGATTGGACAGATTTTTATCTTGCTTTGATTAGACTAAGAAGACCAGCTGGACACACACGTAGCCCACACCCTGCCTACTCTAGCCTGTTTCCTATGATGTGCTTTCCAGTGTTTCCCCCTCTCTGCATTTAAGACTCCTAAGTGACAGGGCTTCCACTTTCCTCAGAAGACTATTCTGCAGATCAGTTAGGAGCTTTTCCCCTCACATCCAGGCTGAAATTTCCATTTTTAATCATATTTTATTTTCACACTCGTACTGTCTTCTCTTCCTGGTCTGCTTTTCTTTGTGCTACCTTAAATAATCCTTCTTCATCCTTCAGGTGCAGTTCTCAGCCTGCTAAAGCTGTTTTGCCTTTCTGTGGCTACACAAAGCACAGCAAAAGCCAGTGTAACAGCCAGGAGAGGATTTCCCAGAGGAGAGGAGTCCCCCTGGTTATACTCCAGACTTTTCCCCACTCTGTGGTGCAGAGGACCTGGTCACTAAGGCTGGGCTGTACTTGTAGTGCAAAGCTGCTGTGGATTGCTGGGGTTTGGGCTGTACTGCAGAACTGGGGTGCCTTTGAAATCAGCCTGATCCTGCTTGTCCTGCTTTCCCTTCCAGACAGCAGAGCTGTTCCTGTTTTCCCCTGGGCATTACCTTACATTTGTCCCAGCTGACATTCCTTTCCTTATTTCCTTGGTATGTTTCTGATCTCAGTTCCCTTTCTATTATTTTGCTGCCCTCAGTGATATTTATAATGTCTCCAATTTAGTATAATCTGTGAATTTCATTAACCAGCTGTTTACTCTCCTCTTTCAGATCATTAACGAGAATGTTAAATAACACTGGACCTAATGCTATTCCCTGCGTTACATTAGTAGGAAACTTCCCTACATTTGATACATTGCCTTTTTTTGTTCTGCTCAGTACATATCTCTGGCTCGGTGTTAGCCCACATGCAGCACTTATAGGAGCCAATGTGAATTAATTTCTCAGGTAAGATGATGAGCAAAGGTATCTCATGCCTCACCCAACCACAGCGTGTACCCAGCATTAGACATTGTGGGAATTTTATTTCTAGGAAAAAATCAAGCTTTTTTCCTGCTAAGAAATGTTCTGTATAAGCCACAGTGCTCATGATAGCAGCAATGGAGGGAGCAAAGCTGTTTTAGTGACTGTTACAATATTTTTTTCTCAGCATTAATGCTGCTTTATCTACAGTCAGTGCATTTCCTTGCTTTCACATTTGCAAAAAGACACTATTTAAAAAAGACAGATTTTTGCATGGTTGTGTTTTAAGCTAGGAGTCTCCCACGCTGCAATCAAGGGTAATGGCAACTACTCACAGGTGTACATATATCACATAAACAAGTGAAACATTGATTGTGAGGGGTGCAGTGACAGTCCTCTATCCATAGCATAATCTTCTCAAGAGATATTTAATCAGATGATTATTTACATCTTAAAGACCAAGGAAAGGGAAAATGTTAACATCGAATTATGGGGAGGAATGATAAAGAAGATGCTATGCATGAAGTGCTCATCACAGAACTGATGAATAAAGGGTTTGCCTGAATATGCCTTAACACCACTAGTGCAATCTAAGCCCAGCCACTTGCATGATCTAAATCAGCAGAATCCACTGAAGCTGGTGGAGTTTAAGCAGTTCAAAACCCAGGAGACTGTGCCCTGACCGCTTTCTGAAGCTCTGAGTAAATCTCATATTTTTTCCCTGGTTTTTTTTACAACTTCTAAGTTAACTCATATGATACAACATTGTAAACCACGTTACAGAGAATACAGAGTCAAATGTCACCTTCAGAGGCTTGTTCTTTTGTATATAAAATTCTCTGAGTTTAAACTGACTCTGGGTAGGGAGAGGACACTGAGCCGAAATTTATTCTGCTAGTTCTGAAATGGAAGAAGGCTTGCAAAAGCCAAAGAGGTTTCTAGCTGTGCATAAAAACATGTGGAGAGCTTATGGCATAAATTATAGTTACATCCTTTACACGAAGCCTTTTCTTTAGTAAGTACACATTTCCTCCTGTAATAGCCAGCTTTTCTTAGCTGTGTAGTTCAAGGAGTTTGCTGTGAGGTACTTAGAGTGTGAGGGCAAATTCAGAGCTAGGGACTGTTTGGAGTTCTGATCAAACAAGAATAACCTCATGTTACAGGTGAGATTCTTCCCCTAACTCAAGAAATTTCACCAAAGAGTAAAAAACATCTTGCTCATGCTTTGGTTTAGGAGCCACAGAAAGAATAATTACATGGGAAACAGAAGAGGTCATTGTGTTGTCTGCTGGATTGGTTCAAGTACACAAACCCTCATGTCACTTCCATCCCATACAGCTTCAACTCCAGAATGGACTACAGCCTGCAGAGACCTTACATTCATAAACCCAGTTTGGAAACAGACCACAGGCTACTTTAAAGCCTGGGAAACTCCTAAGTGCTTCAAGATGAATGATTGGTGCTCATCAACTATTACTCTTATTTTTATAGCAGTTTTTGCAGGGCTTTTTCACAATAGGTACTGTTAAGTAGGACAGGGCTGTAGGATTCAGAACCCTGTTCTGTACAGAAGTTAATGCCATGAATCTAAGCTTTGGGTCACCATATTCTGATCATCTCCAGTGCCAAGTATTGCAGACAAAACCCACAGCAGAAATTGTAAGGTGTCTATCAATCACTTGAGTTAGTGGCTCACCAGAGCAGCTGCTTTGCTGCTTACCCACAATCTGCAGTGTGCACATCCTTATTGTCCATTAGACTTGTAAATTAAATGCTGGAGTGGACTAGCTGGACGGGATTTACATAAAATCTCAATCAAATTCACGGCAGCATACCTTCCCCTTTTGTAATTAGATTCAGTGCCAGTTTTGGTTTTCTGAACCCAATAACCCATCTCTTTACTTTATGATATCTTAGCAATTCTCATTAGTAAGTGAATTTCTATGCATCACTTTTAAAAGCACCAGCTGCACCAGTAAAAATGTGCATCCATTCACTGAACAGTCAAAAAATCCAAATGCATATTAATACATCTATACTCATTGAACTCTCAAGCACATCTAAGTAGTTATCACATGTTCCTGATTTCCAATGCAATATCCCACTGGATGCTCATGAGAATACAATACAGTGGGTGCAAAACTGGTTGAAAACCATATCTGGAGAGCAATTACCAATGGTTCACTCTGAAAACAAAAAAGAGGCATTAAAGAGGTGGTCTAGACTAGGTACTATTCAGCACTCTCAGTGACCTGAATGATAAAAGGGTAAACTTATAAAACTCCTTGAAGAGATCAAACCAGAACGTACTGCAAGTATGTTGACCTACAAAGAAGAGCCAGACAAATTACAAATAGATCTGAAAATGTTTGGGGGCCATAGAGAATGTTTAATACTCAGATGCACAAAAACACATATCTACTATAACACATGAATGAAGAAAGTAGGCAATTCTTCTGTCCTGTGCATTTGGAAGACCTCAGGTGATACCAGTTTGAGTCACCTTTCTTCAACAAGACTGTGATCCAAGTGCAGAAAATATAGGTTTAATGATAAATCAAGAAGCCATAACCTAACAGGTTAATTAATCAGCATTATTAAGTCAGTGAAGAAAAGAATGAGGTATGTTACATGTTAGCCTGGTAACATTTTGCAGTCACATTAAAGGCAGAAAAGAGGAGTGGATTCAAAGCTGCCCTAAGCCACAATGAAAAGAATAAGAAATAAAAGGTTTAAATTACAAGCAGAGTCAGACTGGATATCAAGAGAGAACTGTTATGTGGAAAAAACAGCAAAGCAAAGGAAGATATTTCCTGGACATATTTTTGCAGCTTCCAAAAATTGTGTTTTTAAACAAAAATGAGACAAGCATCTGCTGGGAATGACAGAGGAGTGATCAGTTACACCACCCCAGGGCAAGAGGATGGTCTTGATGCCTCCTAAGTGCCCTTCAAGTTTGCATGACTTAATTTAAAATCTCAGCTTTAATGTTTTCTAGGGAGGCCAGAAGCACGAGAGCACTTGTTTTGAGATAAAAAATACAGAGCTTTCCAGTTGTTACTTCAAATCCAAGAAGAAATGTTAAGAGTTCATATTCACAAATTTCTGCTCCTGAGTTTTCTCTTGCAGGACCATGTCACATGATGAAAAACTTGTCTGCATTGCAAGCTCTTCCAAGACATCACCTTCACTTGTTATTCCAACTGCTGTATTTCTTTTGTTATATTGGAAAATATCAGCTCAGAAATGTTGGTGTCTCTCTGGCATGACTGGCTGGATGGCTGATTGGCCATTATAGCTGTGGCTCACAACAACACATCTTTGCCTTACATTAATGGTCCTTTGTAGGTGCCTGATTAGAGGTGATTGTCATTCAAATGTTTATTCATTTCCATACCTGCTGCTGAAGGATTTCTTACTGATTTTTTTTTCCTTATGTCAAATTT
>NW_008239324.1:13300749-13333521 GCF_000691975.1 Corvus brachyrhynchos
CTGTATCAACAACTTCTATTTCAGTGAAGGCTGCTGATGGGCTTTTTTTCATTTATGGAGATGATACCAGGCTGTTCTTTTTCCAATAATACAACCATACCTTGCTCCATTCTGTGTAGCCTTTCCTGTACAACATTTCTTGTAGAAATGGGAGATTAATTCCCTATCACAGTAAAAAGCTCTCTGGTCATTTTTTAGACTTAGTTCTACTAGAATTTCAAGTCTCCATGTAGCAAATTTCTTCATTTGATTCTCAGACTTCAGGGCACAGAGGCAATTTGATTCTCAACCTCCAGTCCAAAGGATTGATCCTTAAAGGCAAGGAATGATGGTTTAATCACACCAAAAGGATACAGCAATTAGAACTTGAACTAAATCTGGACTTGCAACAAATGCTGGTGGAGAAATTTGTGAGCTCTATGTTCTTCATCTATAGCATGGTCTCTCACTCTTATGAGCTGCAACAAGAGCAAAAGGCTGTGAGAACAGTGAAGTAATGTTGATAACACTATTCTCACATCTAGAGGGGTTCAAACACACCATTATTAGCTTGTATAGGAATCTTAATTATTGGAATGAAACCCAGTGAAAAAGAAGCAACAATGCACTGATGGAAACAATTTTCACATTGCAGCATATTCAAGGGCAGGAAATAAAGCATACCAAAATCTTATGTTAAGATAGTGGCAAGAAGAAAAAGAGAGTTAGATAAAAGATTAATTAACCCCATGGTCAAAATTAGAAGAAAAACCTCTCCTATTCCTTCTCCTTTTTTATTTAAATACAAAGATTTTGAGTCTTTCACCCTCCATTCTGAGCGCTGTGAAACTTTAGGAAACCTCGGTGGCGCTAGAGAAAAGATGGATCTCTTCAGCTAACCTGCAGAGGACAGAGTCCAAGGGGAGTCAGAGGGCCAAAACCAGAAGCCTTTGAAGGGAGAGACAAGTTCAGCTCATCTGGCAAACACACTTCTCTCTTTCGCTACTGCCCTAATTTTTTAGGTTGCACAAGCTGGCAAAGAAAGGGTGCAAATGTCTTGCCACAGTCTGAATCAGTTTTTCCACTGGACATCCTGGAAGGGATCTGTCCTTGTTATCTACTGAAATGTTGACAATGTAAAAAGAAAATCTATTTTTATCACCACCATTAACTTCGAGGAATAACCACAGTTAGCAGAAGGATAACTTAGCTAACAGGGAGCAGCCTGAGCCACAGCAACACTGCCTGGCTTGGGACTCCCACCCCTTCACTGACTTAGCTTTAAAAAGAACACAACACTGGGGCAAGAACCGATGGCAAAGAGTAACTCCAGGCGTGCAACTGAAAGAAAAACACGGCTGCACGGACATTCATGGGAAAACCTGATCCAAACTGTCATTACCAAATACCCCCCAATGCAGATAAGGCCCAGCTGTAGCTGTGAAGATGACTTTCCTCTCTGGAGATGAGCCAAGCTGGAGGAGGATGTGTCCCACCACCATTGCCTTGATGTTTGAGTTACTGCCAACTATGGCGTAGAGAATTCATCATCTGTCAGTGACCTCCAAGATCAGTCAAAGTTTTCATTGCTCAGAAAGGAAAAATCACATGAAAAGTAAAACATCTGTTAGGAGAATAAGCTGCATTTTATAGTGTTTGCTGTATGCAGCAACGTGTCTGTAATCTCAGACCATGTTTGCTGTGCCATAGTCACTCTGCAGCTCTCCTCACTGCACAGTTCTGATGCCCAAAGTCACCTTGAGTGGTGCAAGTATTAATTTCTGTCAGTGGTGTTTTAAATGTTTGCATAGACAGAGTTATCAAGGCAAGTGTGAGCAGACTGTAGGTACAGACAGAGCGGCTCCTCACTTGCCTGTCCTTTAGGAGCTCTGCTCCAGCTACGTACCCAGCAGCCACCGAGTCTTTCCTTACACATAGTCTGGAGTGTAAAGTCATAGTAGTATTCAAAAGGTTAAAGCAGAGTGAACTGTTAATTTTAATGCTTTCTCTAAGCTTCAGTTTTAATAAGCGAAAATGATGTTCTTATTTGCAGTAAAGTGGTGTTATAAAATTCTGTCTGTCAAGCTCATTTTAAAACCATGGAAATAAATGATCTGACAAAATCAGGCTATTAGACAAGTGAAGAAGAGTGATTTCCATAAAAGTAGAGGAGCTGTTCCTTAATTTCACACTTGGTAGTCTTTTGGGTCGACTAAATTTTTAAATAAGTGATAAAATTATATTAGCGCAATTGCATTTTTATAGATTTTTTTGGTCATTGTACTCTTTTTCAATTCTTTTATTTTAATTCAAACCATTCTGCTGAAAGGTTACCTCTCAACTTATGTTACCTCATAACAGTTTCTGCTCACACAACAGAACTGTAGGTTCACAAATCCTCCATATAAAAGTATCCAGAACGACCACACTGACCCAAAAGTATTCTAAAGTGGAAAGATCATTTTATTGTAGTCACATCTTGCTGAAGTGCTGGCCCTTCACACTGAATTTGACTCTTGCAGGAACAGATGGGCTTTGATTCCATGTATGAGCATTTTCTTTGGGAGCAGACTGCAATTTTCTTCATCTACACTGCACAGGCAAAAGCCAAACACCTTTTCCATGTCCAGGTGAGTGTGGCAAGGCGAGCCTTTATACAAAGAGAAGTCACTGATCACCATATCTGCCAATTAAGATCAGACAGGCCTCAAAACACACAGCTCAATGCTGAGAGATGTCAAAATATGTTCAGGGGCTGGTGCCCCTCAGACACATTCCAGATGACAGGAGGGAAACTGCTCATACTCAACTTTCCCCTTCACTTGAGAAACAAGGGAAGTTTCCACACCCACAACCCAAGGGAAAATTTCTGTTGCCAGTTTTCCCAGCCTATCCTGAGCAGAGAGGAGCAAGGCTGTGTCTTCTCCTCACCTGAGCCCACACACCTATTTTGACAGCAGAGTTGGCTGCATACAGGAATTTGGAAACACTTCTAAACCCTTGGCAAAGGTTGTGGCACAATTCCTCCACCTCTGGAAATTTACGACATTTACTTTTTTCTGACAAATCAAATCACACATTTCAAGACAGAAGCTAATTCTCTTCCTCATAGATTGAAATAATACCCTGATAATTATATTGCAGTAGAGAGGTCAATATAGAAGAACTTTGACCTTTTATGAGGTCAATGACTCTTCATCTCATATTGCTCAGTTTCATTTGTTTGTTGAGAGAAGAGATCCAATACATTGATACACAGGTTGTGACATGCTGTTTGAACATTAGCTTACTATAATTGGTCATGTCATCATGCATCATATTAACAATATACACAAAAGTGCCCTGAAACAATTGTCTTATAGATCCATCACATATCATAACAAAGCTTCTGGGACTGTTATCCAGCAGCATCCAATTGTGATGCACATTCTACTTGAGTTCTGGATCTAAACATCACTGTCATCTTAATAGTAAATGATGGATTAATAACTTCCTGCTGGCTTGCAAAACCTACATGCATGTAAAAGATGGCAACACAAATTTATTGCCACTGAGCATGCTCAAAATAGAAAGCCTGCAGAAAAGCAAAAACTACTTTGTGTATCGTTTTCAAACCAACAGCTCTTCATCTTCCCCAATTATGGCAATTCCTTAGCCCCAGCACTGCAGCAAGTTTTTCCAAAAAGCAGAACTAGAAGAATATTTCATCTATCAGTTGAGACATACATGACCTTGAAATGCAACATGAAAAAAAACAACACTAACACCTTGGATTTAAATTCTGTGTCATAAATCACACAGAAAGCATTTTTCACACAAACATCTTCTTTCACCATCTTTTCATATATTTTAACAGAAGGGCAAAATCAGGTTCATTCTACACACAGCAACCCAGCTATATTTCAGTCAAATTTCAGTGTAATTAGGATGCCCACATCTCCTAAGTTTTGAGATTTTCAGCTAGTAAACTTATCTTTTTCCCCTCCTAGCTTTTCACAGCTATATGTCAGTGAGAAATACCAGTGATTTAACTCCTGATACAGTAATGCAAACTCAATGCAATTCATTTCTCAGGAGGTTAAGCCCAGAGAAAGGCCTTACAGTCAGAAATCCTCTTAACTATGGGTTTTGTAAACCAGGAACCTCATCAGCTTGACCCACACTCAACAAGAAAGTAAATATAATTATCCTCTTTATAACCATCATGAGCCATTGGCATGTAAATGCCATAATCCCCAGAAGAGGCACTTTATAAGGGAAAAGCCCCCCAAACAGGTAGAATTAGACTATAAGCAAAGCTCTGAGGTAAATATGAAACTTTTGCTCACTGCCATTCCAGAAATTGCTCCAGGAAGGGTCCATGGGCAGCACGTACAGAGCCCAAGCCTTACAATGCTGCTAGAAGATCCTGTTTCTGTCTCTGCAGGGTCTCCTCCAGTGAGTCAGCACTGAGGGAATGCCACCTCATTTGTGCAGCTGGGAGAACTGTTCTTCAGATAAGATGGAAAATGATGCAAATTTTAATAAACCATGCAGACAAAACTATTAACATTCCTACGTCCTGTTCCACGTATTATCTCAGCCTTTTAACTGAGCCCCAGCTGATCTGCTCCACTCTGTGACTGGAAGCACAGCACTGCTACCCTGCACCTCTTCGGCACCAAGCAGCACAAGCACTGATCCTGGCCCCAGGCATGTGGGGCAGGAAAATGCATAAATGCACTTTTTTCCCCCCCCATACAACTCTTGCCATGCTCCATTTATAGAACATAAGTGTCCCTTAGCACAGAGTGGCACAGTCAGTCATCAGTGCCAACCCCAGCACCTCCTAAAGCACTCAGGAGTCTGACAGGGGTACCATAACCTGCAGAGTACAAGGGACTCACTGGAAGCCCTTTCATGTCTAGAGGACAATAAAATTCCACTTATTAGGAAGGAAGGAAGGAAGGAAGGAAGGAAGGAAGGAAGGAAGGAAGGAAGGAAGGAAGGAAGGAAGGAAACCTGCAGCAGTGCTAGCCACTCAGCCTCAGATTCGCAAGCTCCTTCCTGGCTGTTCAATAGCAGCAGGCAGGCTCAGGATGCTCCAGCAGCTCCACACCACACAGGAGAAGCACATCCAGCAGCAGTGGATACATGCCTTCATTTTTATTAAAAGGAAGGATAATTTAAAGCTCTCCCTGGTATCCTGGCCTCAAGGAGTGGGATGCACATGCCTAAAGCAAAGCAGCATGCTGAAGCTGGTGGGCACATCCACCTTCAAGGAGGACCCCCATGCCTCAGCAGGGACCACTTGAGACCCTTCACGGTCCAACAGGGCTCCCAGCACTGAGGCAGCATAGGAAGATCAGCCCTGGCTCAAACCAGCCTTGAGATTCCAGGCACTGCCAGACCTCAGCACAGAGCCTGGTCCCCAGCATATCCCCACAGCCCCTCACTGTTCATCCACCTCTTGCAGCCCCCATCTGTAGCTGTGTGGCAGCTAAAACCTACCTAAAGAACGAGAGCAATGTACAACAGATATATATATACAGAGAGCAGGGTTTTGGGACAAAGAAAAAAAGAATAAAAAGCTGGCAGCTGTGAAGCCTTCTGGGTATTGATTCCCTGGCAGCCCTCAGGCCTCCCCATGGTGGCCTGAATGCCCACTGCACCATATAGGAAAAGTTCTGGGAAAGGAAAGGGTACAGGAGTTATTCTTTCAGTGGTAAAACACTGTTGGCTGTCCAAACACCACAGAAGCACCCAAATCAAGGTTTTTAGCTGCTCCTGTAAACTTCATGTGAGACCCTGCTGCAACATCAACTTCAAAATTAGCACCATTTAGAACACTCAAAGTCTGATATTGATTTATTTGAGCAGGCAGGGTTCTGGTTATTTAAACAAACAAGGCAATACAGTCAATGTAAATCTACCTGAAACTGGAAGCTGGTGCACTGCACTGCAGTTAGATTATTGCCCAGAACACCTTGCCATGAGCACAGTGCAAAGGGGTTTGGGGCTGATTGTGGAGAGAGTCAGAGCTTTGTGCCCTAAACACAAACAGCCTGTACTGTCCATGAGACCACATCACTCCTCCTGAGCCTGGGGGAATAGTCATTTCCCCAATCCCTGATTCATTGAGCGTCTCCTGGGCCTGCTGGAACACTCATTTCATCTCATAGTGACTGAGGAGACTACTGAACTAGGGGTTTGTATGGGCAGAGAAAAAGATAGCAGTAAACGGGAATATTACAAATTTGAAATGAAAAATCCCTGCTGACACTTCCTAAACAGAACTTTAAAATGATGGACTTGTCATCTTCCAAAGCCACTAAGACACTTCTTAAAAGATATTTGTAATTAATACAAATTATTCTCAGATATCTTCTCCTGGTAATAACAAAGTTCGTATTGTTGTATTCTGTTAATAAATAGCTTTGGTGACACTATATAAAGGTGTGAATCAACATCAGATTTTACTATTAACACATGATTAAAAGCCACACCAGTATGGGCTAAAAGTATGTAGTATTTGCTTTTCAGATGTAGTCATCTTTCATATGAATCTCGTTTAAAATCTGTTGGGAGATCTTTAACAAACAGGACCAAGTCCCCAGCCATATACTACGAACACAGAGCAGTGTAGCTGTTAATAAGGGTATTCATCATGAGACAGCGTATTTTTGGCATTGTATATGACAATCTCAGTAACTTACAATTGTCCCTTGAACGTGAACTTATCATTTAATTACACTCTGAGCGACTGCTTTCCCGTATCACCCAGCAAGTTAGTTAACCACACAGCAATTCTCCAGCTAATCCAAGTGTGATTGGATCAGTCTAAGGTGCACAACATATCTCTCAGTTCCTGGGAACCCCCCATGGAGTAGTCTGTTTATTTCCACCTTTTTTTTTTTTCTTGAATTTAAATATGCACTGTCAAATGCTCCAAGATTTTGAACTGATAAGTACCTTGTTAAAAAAAACCAAAACTGAATTTCAATTGATCATAAAATACCCAACGTTAAGCCAAATGGACATACAGAAACTCTCATAAAAAGTATCAATAAAACCTTGGAAAGGAACAGATCAGTCATTGGTAAATGTTTTATTAATTCATAATCAGTATATTTTAATAAAAACAACAGGTGTCACTGGATAATTTAGGCATATTTCATATGCATTGAGAACACAGTTTGCAAAGGATGTGGGGTACAAGAGGTTTCTTTTCGTATAGGAAGTTTATGCTAAAACATATAATAAAACATATAATAATTGAGATCTTTTAGTGACCCCAAGTTCCATTAAATGCATATTTCTTTGTTTCTGTTGATGCTTCATGCAATGTTTCCAGCCAGCCACAGCTCTACCATGCTGCAATTCAGTTTCATGGTGGGATGAAGCAGCTGTATCCTGAGTGACATGACCAAGCTAAAATGCCACGACTTTTATAACATCATACTACATCCCCTACAAATTTATTATTGTTAGCTATTGTTCTCCTTACCTGGGAAGACACACACACACTCACACTGCTTCCTGAAAGAGGGTCTCAGTCTTTTGGAGGCACAAGCAAGAAAGGAGAGGGGGTAAAAAAACGGGGGTGTTGTCTCAGTTCTCCCACACTGCTTCTAAACTGTCAGAACTAACCCACTGCACAAGCCTTAAACACGGACACAAGCAGGTGCCCCAACCACCTGAGAGTTTGGTCAGTACCAATAAAAGTCAGTATGCATTGCCTCTGCAGTACGTATTACATTCCCTCAGAGAGGCATTAAAATGCCAGCTACATTTAAACAAGTGAATGTCTGGCCCCTAATAAAACCCACATAATTTAATCCTAATGAGTCTACCAATTATGACCTAGTCTCTGAACTTCCTTTCTGGGAAAAATCATCGGGAAGGTAGTTCAATGCCAACTCTAGCAATTGCATTACTGCTCCGATAGAGAGAACCCCCCTTTGCTGCTGGTCATGGCATGAACTGCTTTGGGGTGCAGAGAGGAAGGGGAGAGGTGTGGTTGCCTCCCTGTGACAGCGAACAGAAGCTGAACAAGCCTGCTGATTCTCAGACTCATCAACTGCTTTCACATCTTAATCAGAATATACAGCTGACTTTAATGGTAGCAAAAAAAAGGAGACAGCTTTGTAACTACTGCTAAACAACTTAACCTTCTGTTGCCGTGGCTGTGTAAGATTTCCCACTGGAGGAGTGCTGCAAATCCCCTGTTCAGCAGTGTATCTGTCAGATCTATAGGAATCACAGATCTATGAGTGCTCCTCGAGATACACACAGCGTGACTGCAACGCCTACAGACTGCAAGGTGCAGAACCTCCAGCCACCTCTTTGCTTCTCGTTGAGCTTGCACGCAGGCACGGCTTTTTCTGTTTGCATTTGAACTCAAGATTAGATGGGCACAAGGTCTCCCTATACAAGCAAGAAGCTCTGAAACAACAGGAAGCACACAGCAAAATTTATGGGGCAGCTTGGTATGGCCTACAATAATTTTCCTTGTGCTACCTGCAGCAGGATTGTCACCTTAGGTCTCTCATCCTTACTCATCTGCTAGAAGACTGCATCCATTCATCATCTATCCAGATTTAATTCAGTGATCACCATATGTTTAATTAATAGGCCCCGCTATGACAATAAACTCCCCTTTGAGCTGACTGTTGAACCCTGCAGAAGCTCTGGCTGGTGGAGAACAGACCCATCTGCCTTCTGAGCTTGTTCCTGCTGCAGCCCCACATGGCATCCAGCACAATGTGACCACACACCTTTGCCTGTCCCCAGCCCTGACCACCGTGTTGTGCCCCGGTACCAATCCCCCTGAAGCCCTGCAGGACCTTCTGGCAGGCAGCACTGGATGCTGGTGGTACACCTTTAATTCATGGTGTACCTTTAATTTCTGTGACACGCTGAGATAATACAGTGAGGAGTTCTTTAGAAAAGCTATAAATAGCTTAAATAAATAGATATTCTCTGTGGTGGGTCCTCAGCTCCGGAACTGACTCTTGCCAGAAATCCATCAGAGCCTGAATCTGGCAAGCTCTTGTAGGAGATGCGAGACACATCTTTTTACATTCCAACTCACTAAATGCAAGTGCCTGACTACTTCTGCAAAAAGGCAAAAGAAGAATAATGAAAATAAAAAAAAAAAAAAAAAAAAAGCCCCAAACCCAAGTTATCACCCAAATCCAGAAAAGCCACTTTTTCAAGACATCTTTGTGTGCATAAACTTGATATTGTTTAAAAGCTTTGTCGTGCTACATATTGAATAGGAGAGGACCAGACTGAGACATCTTACAGAGATGAGTAAAAAAAAAAAAAAAAAAGAATGCCTGGAACCCAGAACCCAAGGGGTCACTCCCTGTGCCAGCTTGGAAGTCGCCTTCCATTAGCTCACCGTGTCCTGGCTGCTCGAAAGGGCACATCGATACTGCAGTGCCTGTGCCTTATAAATACATACAATAATTAAAGCTAATTTCTACGAGAAACAACCTTGTGATCTTTCGAGACACAGGGCTCGCTGATGCTGGGTGATATTGTCTTTGTTATTACTAAACAATGTTACACACACTCTGCTGCCAAACACGTTAACTCCTCACCTCATCCCTCAGCGAGCTATGACTGCATCTTTAAAAAAGCTTGCTCTGGAAAGGTATGTGTTTGATAGTCAAACAAAACAGCCTCAAAATCACTTTAGGGCATTGGAGAAGTGGCTTCTATTCCCAGCCTCTGAAGTCAAATAACTGTCACAACTTTGTCTAAACTAACCAATGCCTAGGGTTTCAAGGTATTTAATTACATAATAAGTTATAGAAACACAGAGAATAAGTGGAAATGCTGCATATTCAGAGTCAGACATTTTGTCTCAAAGTCTGGCATCCTTAGCTCACTTAGCAGAGAATCAAGATGAAGTCAAAATTAGTGTGGTTACATTATTTCTTTTTATAGCAGTTGCCTGAAAGTCCACAAATGCCAGCCCCACTAATGCACTGTCACTCAGTAACATCACCCATTTTATCCTTCAAGAAAATAGTTTTGTATGCAGTTCTGAACATCAAAAGCACAGACATTCACTGTTTTAAACTTTTTACGATGTGACTATTTCCAGTCTCTCCTGCCAGGATGTTTAGCACTGATAGTTTAATATGACCACGTATATATTATTTATTGCGTGGCGCACATATTTTTATTTTGGTCACAGAGTGTTTGTTTAAAAAAAGGCAGAGTTTTACCTTCTTGGTTGTTACAGTTCCCTCACCTCTTGTCTTTCTAACCATGCTGCAAGTCTGTCAAGAAAAGCTCCAAAATAAATTTAGCATTGTGATTATTACAAATAAGTCACACTGGCATTTGGGTAGGAAGACCCCCCCTCCCTGCATGCTTCTACCACGGTGGCAAACTTATTTCAAAAATTCTGATGAAACGCTTTGTAAATTTTGTTATTCTGTGATGATAATAAATCATTATAGCCTTAAACACTCCTCTAGCTTGGAGCCTCAGTCACAAATTATCTTGTCATTCTGACCAAAACATTCTCCAAAAAAGCTTGACAAGTGCTAAAACCCAGAACATGAAACCATGTGTTGTTGTGAAAGCAAGATTCAGAAATGTCAATTAATTAGATTAAGAGGCTACTTTTAGCTTTACTTGTGTTGCCAAATAACCCTTAAAATATGCATAGCAGTGGAAGTCTACCTCAGCAATACAGTACTTCTGTGCAAAATAAAGACAATGGATCTGGCTAATAGAGGGAATTATTGTATCTGTCATTCAGACAAGGAGAATGATCTAGAAGCAAATGTCTTGCTTCCCTTTCCACTGTATGGATTCACAAGCAAGATAAATTCTGCCACTTAGAAGTTTAGGCATAATTTTTTTCCCCCTGAAATCTGATTCAGATTAGAAAATAAAAGTCAAATCACTATTATACATCTCCATAAGTAAAATGGATTTCTAACATCACTGTCTGTGTAGCTGTCTCCCCCTGCCCATAAACTATCATCCTTTATTTGCATTTTTGAAGTTCACTTTAGAAAAAATAGTGGTGCAATTAAATACATTTTATTCAACTTTCTCATAGCTACCCCTAAAATTTTTATCTTTAAATAATCCATATCCTCAATTTTATTTACACTATAAACTGTTCCTATATTTTAATGGTATGTTTGCTTTAAAAGGGGTTGTTGGCTTTAATAGCTCAGTTATTATCTTTGTAAACTAACATTCCACATTCCTCCTAACTAAATACTAGCAAATCGCCTGTGCTTGCATTTGGAACATACATTCCACCACCGAAAATAAAATTTAAGCCAAATAAATGTTCTGTTCAAATTAATATACATAAAATGAATAGCTAAACATAGATCAATTTTGATGGATTTAACAGTAGGTTTGCTAGTGGCAGGAGGGTCATGATATGCAATACACCCAAGAGAACAAAACTAAATAAATTTAATTTCCTGCAGCCCCTATTAGTTTGTGTTATTTTAAATGCTAGAACACTGTACCTCTTCAGAAAAAAAAATTAACTGCTGTGATTTTATAAAACATATCACTAGTAATATGGATCAGCAGAAAGTAGTACACATGGAGGTGGGTAAGGAGGTGAGCAAAATAGGAAGGACCCCAACAGAAGCAGATCTGCAGCTGCAGGAAGCCTGTAGGGCTCAGGCTCTGCCCCAGGACAAGACACTTTTACACCACAGGAGAGCCTTGGCAGAAGCTTAGGAACAATAACCTGCAAGAAGGCAGCATCTCATTTCATTTTTCATTGAAATACATTAAAGTAAACACATTTTCTCATCTTTTCCCTTCCATGCTATCCTCTCAAAGGACCTTAAATCTGGCAAAGCCATCATTTCTCAGGTAGGATGGTTGTAGGCACAGCTCAGGACCCACAGTTACTGTGCATAGAATCAAACATGGTATGCAGGGGCAGCAGTCATTGAGCAATGACCAATCTTGGAATGACATTTAGTAACTCAAATAATGAGTTTTGGCCTTTAGCTGTAATTTTAATTCTTCAGCTTTAAAAAAATCCCAGAAAAAACATTATTTCAATTGTTTCTTTTCCCCCTGTTAACTGGTCCACTGCTAGCCATGGTACAAGCAATGGTTTTTGGCAATTAACCCAGTTCCTTCCCTGCCAGAGCCTGTACAGACCTACAGGCTCTTTTATGGCCTGCACTTACTTTAAGCAAATCTTTCTCTTTCCCAGTCCTTGGCCTTTCCCTTCCTCACAGGGCATGTAAATGTGCTTTTGGCTGCTGGCCTGACTAGTGATGAAAAGGTGACTCTATGTAACTCCTTTCTGCTGCTGAAGCCATACTCGAGTCTAATCTCTCCACGCTGGGAAGTGGGACTCTGCAGAGGACATCTCTTCAGGCCCTTTACTGAAGGGGAAGGGGACAAGAGACAGAGATGGAATATTTAAGGATGTATAAAAAAACCTAAAACCCTGTACACATTAAAAAAAAAAAAAAAAAGGGGAAAAGAAGGAAAAAAAAAAAAACCCAAACAAAAAACAACACAAAAGACCAAGACAGTCCTCCTAATTTTTACACACCACAAACTATTCTTAAGTTCTCTGGCCAAAGCTTGTTAAAAACAGAACATCCTAAATGCTCTCAAAATTGTATGAGAAGCAGATGGAGGTATTTCCTTACAGAACGAGCCTACAGTCAAGTGTAACAGCTGAAATATATTGTCCACTAAGGAGCAAGGCCAAAATTCAGTGTTAAAGGAACCCTGTGTACAGGGGCGTCAGGTGCAGCGCCCCTGGCTGAGCTGCACCAAGGGTGGCAGAGACTCACCTGGGCTTCTGCTGCCCCCTGACAGGGCAGGGACCTCCCATGTGTCCTGTGGCACTTGTGTCCACTCCCTGCAGATATTTTGGAGGCCTCAGGACATCTTGGGCAGCCTTAAGTATCTGTTTTGGCACTTAAATCCTGCTCTCCATGTCTGTTCTTGGAAAAGCCCGATGAAACTGTGAGCCGTGGATGAAAATAGAGCAGTGAGGACTAAATTAAAGTAAAATTTAGTAACAGGGCCCAAACGTTAACATGCTGTATTTATCTCAAACTTATTAACATTCCTATGAGTCTCTGAAACACTTTATTACTGATACATGGGATTGTGCTGCTATAATAGGCTTCCCTGAGGAGTAACTAGGACTCCAGCTGTACTGCAGGATATGTTGTACTACATATTATAGGGTTAAATGGTGCTGGCTGTTATCTGCACAATGTGTGCATTACGAGTGTGAATGAGGGAGCTCGTTTGAGAACCCTGAAGTCTGCCCTGGAGCACTGGAAATATTTGTAGTGTTAGGGAGAAGGAGGGAAGGGTCCCTTTCTCCAGCTGCAAGCAACTCAGTATACGATTGATGCCAGAAACTTAACGCCTCTGCTGGCAAAAAAACCAGAGCTGTGTCTAAAGGAACTCTACCTATGAGTTTTCCAAGGAGTGCAAGCTCACCTGGGCACAGCAGGCAGTCACAGTGTAAAACAGCAAAATGCGGGGCCATTCACTGCCTGTCAGAACTGGTTAGCAGAGGCAACAATGACACTAAGCCACCCAGGTCCCTCCCTCTGCTAGAGGAGAGAGAGCTAGTTTTTCCTCCTATACAGCACGAGAAGAGCCTGATGATCTGAACTGATGACAGAACTGGCATGAAAACTCAGTTAAAATAAAAATAGTGATTACCAGTGCATGGCAGGAAGTTTGCCGAGTTAGAAAAGGGCCTATCTGCAACAGCCATGCACACCTGAGGTGTTCAGATAGGACTGTAGGTTACAGGAGCCCTTAAAGTTCAGCTTCTGGTATCCTGCAGCACAAGTAGGTCAGGAACACCCACGTCAGCTCATCACAGGGTTCAGTGATGGTGCCTGCAACTCCTCCTCCACAAGATGCTCTGTGCTTAACTTGTAGTTAGAGTTGTGTTCCCCTCGATAATCTCATCTCCATGCCCCTTGCCAAACTGATCTGATTAACTCTTGTCCTGCCCTTGGTAGACACAAGGAACATTTGATCAGCACCCATTTTATAACAACTTTTTTTAAGCATAGCTAAAGACAATTATCATGTTCCTACTCAGGCTTCTTGTTTCCAGACTAAACAAATCCAATACTTTTAACTTTTCCTCATAGGTCATGTTAGCAAAACCTCTAATCATTCTTGTTGATCTCTTCTGGATTCTCTCCAATTTGCCTCCATTTTTCTTAATGTCACCAACTTCAGCAGAAGTTTTGCAGCTTGGAGAATTGTTTCTTGCTGCAAAAGTCACCTGACACCCTGACCTTTAGCTCAACAATGAGAAATAGCATACAAGCTTCCTTAAAGAAAATGGTATTACATATATACTGTCATGTATACTTAGTGTCATGCCACCTGCTTGCCACATCAACCCCGCTACTTTGCCTTAACAGCAATAAAGCAACAACAAACAATAAAAAAGCTTCTTCTTTTGTGAGCTGTTGTATAGACAATCTTATTGCATGACTTAGAAATACAAGAAAGTAGAGCAGAGACATTTTAAAAGTCTATTAAAAACTCTTTTTTTTTTTCTGTCCACATCTCAAAAAAGCAAAGCAATTTCAAGAATACAGAACTGACCAAAAGCAAACTGTGGGGGAAAAGCAAAGCTGTGTAGCCACTGTTAAACAGATGCTAGCCAAAGTTAGAGGAGTGAGCAAAAAGGCTAAAATTAGGAGAGAGAGAGTAGCTCAGGATGAATATTAAACTGAATGTAAGACTTCTTTGACAGATCTGTGAGTCAAACTTCCAACAACTCAAACAGGTAACAAGTCACAGGACTTGCCTTCTTCATTGAAGACTATAAAGCCCAACAAATACGCAAGAGCAACCAGCAGGTAAACCCAGAGGGCAGTGGCACTAGGCACATCACCCACCCACCACAAAGAAATCACTAATATTCTCTAAACCACCCTCAACTCCTATTAACTCAATAAGCACCTAAACTTCTACCAGCTGGGCAGTGCCAAGCACCCTGGCTACTGCTGACCTGCAGGTGAGACGTGGTGAGCTGAGCTCTGGAGTTCCCCTGCAGGCACAAGGGCTTGTGGGCTCTGGCCCAAGTCGTGCTGGGGAACCTCCCACTGCCAGGGTTAGGGAAAAAAGCATACTGAGAGTTAGGGGGTAGTTCAGCCCTGTGGAAAGCCCCCTCTAGAACAGGGCAAAGTGTGCAGGGAAGGGAGAGCTCTGGCTGCTGGCCTGCAGACGCTGGGATGCTCCAGCTGCTGGAATGCTGTGGTCTCCAGCTCCAGGACAGGGCTTGCAGCTGGGATGCTGAGCAGATGGTGGGCAGCACCTATGTGGGCTCTGTTAGCCAAGAGTGGTAGCACAGATGCTTCAGCTACTCTCCAGAGTATTTCATTTCTGGGTACTTGGTTATATTGCTGCATGTCTGACCAGCTCCAAAATCTCCCTGCTTGGCCACCAGACCCTCCCTGTTCTTTGCAGGGCAGCCAGGGTGCACAGCAGAGCGTTTCTGTCCTGGGGACAGCCCCGTGGAGCACAGGGGACAGGAGCTCAGTGGTCTGGCACTGGGTGTCTCTGATGGCTTTGTGGCATTTGTCATCCCTCCAACAGCCTCTTAGGAGAGAGATCTGAGCAACTCTGCAGGAAAACACAGCAAGAGGCCTCCACGGGGCTTTGGGAGGAGGGCAAGAACAACATGACAGCAGAGCTGACAAGGAGAGGAGTGTGCCAAGCACTGGCTAAGTCCAGCAGAAGGGGGGTTAAAGCAGCTCCAGCGTGAGGAACCAGGCTAAGAGGGAGTATTACATGTGCCGGTGGTTCTGCGGGATCAGAGCTGTTTACGGGCTAATGTGCCTGCACCTGTGGGTTGGTGTGGCTTTGCCTGCTGTTCAGTGCTTCCTGAGAAGCTGCTAATATAGCGTGGCTGATGAGCCTGCTGTTTTGATCTCTCCCTCCTTGGAATCTCTTCTAGAGCCTTTAATAAAAGCCCTATAAAGGAAGTACAAGTGGGTGCTTTGTGTTTCTTCAATACCTAATTTATATTTTTAATATTAAATACTCAAACACATGCTTTGAATTTGTGGTTTTTTTTAGTCTAATAGCTTTTTGCTGGAGACTTACATACATTTTCTATCACATAATTCCTTATTTTCTTCTGGGTTTTTGTGTGTTCTCATACCCTGCCCAAATCTTACACTGAAATTAAGAGGCATACTGAAGGCCTGTCATTCAAACTATTGACAGTAACTTGTCTGTCTGGGGGTTATGGTTGTATTAAAAAATTTATCACATGAAAAAAAGAAGCATATGGCATTTACAGAATCTGGGCCAACGAAGGAAAGGGTCATGTTCACTCCCAAAACAGGAGCAAGCATCTCCTGAGGGTTATACATGGATTTAGTTCAGAGGGAGCTGGAGAATCTCATATATTTTGAAATCATGAGGGGTATGAAATCAGCATAAGTTACAGCTGCCCTTAGGTGCTTTCTTTTGAGTGGTCAGTGCCACAATCACTCAGCAGAGCACATTGATCTCACTGACTTTGGCAGAATTATGGAGGGTCTGTTTGCATGAACCATTGCTGAACAATTTATCTGATGTATTAATCATCTCTTAGATAAGACTATCTGGACTGCAGATTTTTCTTGTAACCCAATTTCCCTCCCACAGTATTTTGTTGTTGTTGAGTTTTCATGTGAAATTTTAAAATTGCATTTTTTGGGGTTTTTTTTAACACTTAGGATCCCAGGGTCTGTTTTGAAACGCTCTGAAGTGCAGGTGACTGTGTTGGGGTGCTCTGCTGCCTTCAGACAGGATGGAGAAGTGCCAGTCTCTATTTCCCCTCTTGACAGCAACTCTGGTTTGGAAATTGATTTGTCTTAATGGTGAAAAATACAAAAAAAATCAAGACCCCGTTTTTCCCTCACCTTCCAATTACATATGTAAGAGGCAAAATGTGAACAATTTCTTGGAGATTGGAAGAATTAGTACAATTTATAGGGCTGATGTGGCTATTTTACCCACTTCTAGTAATGCCCCCCTGTGAGACTGTGTCTGTGCTGCTGGTAGTGTAACTCAGGCAGGTTTATGTGTGGTGAGGGCAGTGCCCCAGCCACCTGGAGGATTTGGCTTCCCTGCTCTGCAGAGGGCAAGGCTGACCTGTATCAGCCAGGCTGTGCCCTCTGGGGACCCTCTTCTTCTTAGCCACAGCTTTCAGGCGAGAAGGATTTGCTCAGTCCCAGCCACCTCCCTCCCCACGGCCAGGATGAACCACAGTGGGTCAGTTTTTCTTGTCCCCAGCCTCTCCCCAGTACCCAGGGAGCCCTGCAATACATTTTGCAGGATTTCTCCATCTACTCTGCCCTTCCCTGCAGCTCTGCGACATTGCACGCTCAACTTCCCGGCACAGTAAATGGGAATTAATGCGGAGAAGTCCAGGCTGGCCCTGCCTGGCCGGCCCCTGCCCTCCAGTGTTAATCTGCTGCTGCTCTTCCAGCCTGCCCTCTGCAACACAGAGATGGAGATGGACACTGTAACCCCTGGTGAAGCCTGTTCTTGCCTCCTGTGTACCCCAATAATGACTTTATTTTAAAGCATTTTTTTGAACTCCAGTAATTTCTAGAGACATTTAATTGGGGAGCTCATTCTTCTGGCCTTCTCTAAAGACAACTCTGTGATGGATTCATGTTTTAGCACAAGCCAGAGTGCACACAGAAAACGTTCAGCCATTCAGAGGTACAAAAAGCAGTAATCTTAGCCTGAAACAATTGTACTGAACTGAAGCACTACTCCTCTCTTCTAGATCTACTTTTAAGATCCCTGTCAAAACAGCCCTTCAAACACATTTGATTGGGTTGGGGCTCATCACGCTGTCACCAACTCACTTTTCATTAGGCTGTTGCTCTCTGTTAGCCTAGCCAAGCAGAAGAACTCAAACACATGCACAAATTAAATCGACATCCAAACTCCACCAATATACAAAGCAATTTAAATGATATTCATTAGAGCGATGACAAGTCCTGATGAGGCTTTCAGGAGCGGAGTCCTTCAGCTTCTGCCGACTCGGTTTCATGGTCATTGAGGCGTAACTGCAGTGACTGTACCTCCAGTTTAGAGAAAAAAAAGCCAAGAATATGACTCCGCTTCCTGACACACCTACCTCATTCTCCCTCTCTGCACAGGTTTTCAGCTGAGCACAGGCTTCCAGGCTTTTTTTACAGTTCTTCCCGGGCTGTGCACTGCACACACGCTTTAGCAAACCCCTTTCCTTCTCCTCCACCTACAAACGTGCCAATTAAAAAGAATTCCATTTTCAAGTAATTTCATTTCACTTGGCTAGAAAGGTCACTAACTCACAACTCTGATGGCTATAAACATGTCCCCAGTTTCTTACCATGCTAGAATGAATTTGATATGTTGAAGCTTAATAGAGAAGTATTTTTCATTGTTAATTCATACTGAAGTTTAAGAGTTACTCTCTCTCCATTTATATTTTTTGTATTAAAAAAAAGATGGACACTATCTTCTCCACAGGGAGTGGAATGGGGCTGACAGGTCTAATATAGGCTTTTCCACAGTGCCAAATCATTTGAAATTCATTTCCCTTGTGACCTAAGTCCTTACCTCAGGCATCACGAGGTAAGTCATCAGAAAATTAGCTCACTATTTGGCTACAAAGTCCACTACACGGCTTGCAAAATTTAAGTATATGGGGGAAGAAATGCTTGTCTTCACCCTAATGTGACTCCAGGAAAGGCCAGCGGGTGATGTGGGGGCACAGCATCATTTTAGGACATTACTATCAGCTGTGAGCTCCACCACCCACCCCAGCCCTTGGCCAGGGAATGGGGCTGGGTCTGGCCTTGCCATTTTTAACTCCTTTCTTCTTGCTCTAAAACAACCTTTTTTATTGCTTGAAACAGGCTAAGAATTTTAAAAGCATGATATACAGAAAATGTCTTGTTATATTATTACTCAAAAATTCCTTTTTTTGGCATAGCTGCCTTGGGTTGTAATTTTTAATTTTCCTTTTTTAGCACTCCACAGTGGAAGAGAGGCACAGAGCTATGGAAGTATGATTTACAGTTGGGTATTTTCATTTCAAGAAAGGTTATATATATGAACTTGATGAGCGGTCTGGACATACCCATCTATCCCAAAAAGTCTATCTGATTTTAATTCTCTTAAAAGATTATTTAACCAGAAGTGCATTTCAAGCTATAAATAAGGCAAAGTGAACCAAGCAACAGCTGCTGAGGAAGTTAATGTGTCCCACGTATATGTTGTTATATAGTGATGAAAATCAAACAAACAAACCACTACCCTCACACGTAAGCTGGATAGTAAGCATAAAGGAAGATTGTTTTTACATGTAAAAAAAAAGAATTTATGGAACACCACTGCTGTATTTGTGTATGTACTAGATAATGAACGCAGCACAGGCTACGTGTTAGTAAATCTTAGTCATCTTTCTCATGCTGAACACTTAGTTAAAATTATTGCCCCAAACCAAGGCCTGAAAGCAGACTGTAACCTCAGCGATTATCCCGATGCTTTCAGACATGTATAATGATGCGTTAATACATAATTCCACTCGCTTCTGTGAATGACCCTGATTCCTTCTTCCTTCACTGGTAAAAGATTGACTTCTTATGCAAATACTCTTCAATGAGAGCTGTAATATTATAGTCTTAAGCATATACAAGCCTTTCATTATTACAGGATAATTACTGAAAACTCAACAAAATTCACTGTTACCACACCCCGACCAACAGAGCCACTTTCATGTTCCAAGATGGCAGTTCCATAATTATTTCTTGCTCTCTCATTTACCTACAGCAGGTCAAGCAAGGGCTGGAAGGCACATCTTGGCACAGAGTCCCAGGAGAAGAGAATTTACTGGGTTTTTTTCCTGGAGATTGTATGTATTTACTAGTGATACTCAAGGGAGCTACACATTTGTATTTCCATGCTAAAACAGTAACTATCCAATCAAGTATTAAGTGCTATTTCATCCTTGGATAACACAAAATATGACTGTGACTTTTAAAAAGTTGGTAATCTTGACATTGTTTTTTTTTTCTACTTTCCTTGATAAATTCTAGTTTTATGACCATTCCCTGTATTTCAGCTCTGTGGAGCAGTGTGGGTAACACACCACCTAGCAAAGCTCCAGCATATTCTTGTAACAAAAAGTTACCCAAACAAAGCAGGCAGCAGTGATCATAATAATTTGATATTTTTCTAGGAAATATATAAGGCTCTCTGGAGGCGTACTTTAAAATACAAAATTTATTAATTAAATTTAGCTTTATTACCAGTCGTCTCTGTTCCACTTGCACCACTGTTCCTTTTTTTCTGTTGCAGCTGAAATAAGAACTTGCAAAATTAAAGAAGGTTCTTCCATTCAATACATGCCAGTATATTTTTAAGTCTCAAAGTATAGCCAGATTTTTTTGCTGTCATAACATGCAGAGTCATATCATGTTTAGCTTTATATAGCAAAATACACAGCCATGTTTAAATGCAACAGATAATTCCCATCTTATAACACTAATCTGCCTTGGTTTGGATAAAAAATTGCACAAAGTGGTTACCACAAAAGCACCTGCATAATTAAAACAATATACTTTCAACTTTAATACAAAAATAAAATATAATGAAGATTCTAGAAAGATTTTGGTTTCAGAAACAGTTCCTTACGCTAGCTTAAAAGTCATATTTCAGTTAATTATAGATTTCCTACTCACTAAAACTTAAAGATACATTCCCTGATTTTTTTTTTTTTTTTTGCTAAATGTTGACTCCAGTGAACAGCTCTCTAAGATCTGGCATATTGATTTCTTGTTGTGAAGTGAGCTGTTCAAGCTCCATTTAAGATTTTCATCTTGCATGTAGCCCTGAGCACATCACAGCACCATAAATTAGTTAAATTGCACATTTATCACAAATGTTATTTTAAGATACTGCGTAAATGTGATGGCTGGAAGATATACAGTATGCTGCAACAAGCCACTACTTGGGTGGGGTTAGACCAGGGTCACCTTTATACACCTGTGATTTAAAGCTCTTCTCACCCATCACAATTTCATTTTTAACCTCTTTCTTGAGGCATTTTGTTTTCTCTTGCACTTGATCTGCATATTTCTAAATAAAATATCAAATGCAAAGCAAAAGTCAGAAGTCAGATGCTTATTTTAAAATGCTGCATTTATACCTTCATGTTTGCCTAATAGGAAAAAAAATTATCTTAACACAGCTAGATTGGTGATTTGGTTAGCACTAATAGTTACCATGCCAATATACATACCAGTGTATGGATGAAAAGAACATTATTCTAGTTCATTGATTCTCTAAATTCTTTATAATGTGAAATCACATTGCTATGCCAGTCCTGCAGGTTCTGAAATGCAAGCTGAACTTTATTTTAATAAATTTGGGATATTCAGATCCTGACTAGCCATTCATTTGCAAAGTTTCAAGCACATTTTAAGAAGCATATTAAAAAGTCCTTTCTGATGCACACTGGCAGATCTGGTCACTCCCGGAATTTGTTCATGGTAAATCTCCTCACAGTACTTTCAGACCCAGGTAAGTCAGGTCCAGGAACTGACTTTTACCAGATCAGGGAAGTTGCATCAGATCCCCTGGCTGTATTTTAAGAGTAGAAAGAACACTGCAGACTCTGCAGTCTCTTGCTTTTACTCCCTCCCGTGTCCCAGATAGCAGTATTGCGTACAGAGCTTTGAGCATTACTATTATAAGTCAATGGTGCATCTTAAAAATACATTGATTGACAATATATGCAATAATCTGCCAGTCTCCTTATGTGTGAATTTCTGGTTTGCAACCAAATACTATATTTAAGCTGTTATAATTTTCAAAAGAGGAATTCTCTGCTGTAGAGGTAAAAAGTTTGGCTGGTTTTAGACTGAGATCATGTATTTGTAAAAAATGTGGACAGGCACCTGGGAGGCTCCAGGGAAGACTTCAGCCAGCCAGGTTCCCTTTCCTCACTAAGTGAGGGACTCCTGGGATGGTACAGTCAACCAGTAAAACTGCTGTTATTTTATTGCTGGAATTTGAGCTGAGGCCATAAACATTGACACACAAATGACCTTAAAATCAGACACAAGTGTGAGCCAAAAGAGGAGGAAAAAACCCAAAGCCCTAATCCCGTTCACTTGGTCCTCTTAGCAACATTTGCTGTAGAATGAACAGAACACTCCAACACATTATTGAGACATGGTACTGGCCTTTAACATTACAAAGAAAGATGGAAAAATGGAAAGAAAGACCGAAAGACAAAAAGAACCCAAGATTCAATTCTTTGCTTACTGGAAGACAGTGGGTTTTTTTTAAAAAGAAAGGAAACTGTACATTTGACATTCAGATGGTGGTTCTCACTCGGGATGCTGAAGTGCTGTAATGGTGGGTTTGGTTCCCATGTAACCATCTCCGGACTCTGAGTTCACCTGACTGGCAAAAGACATTATTTACATGCATAGTAATATAGGTGTTTGGAGATGCAAATTGTTTTCAATGGTTTTGATGGGATGGCCTGTCAACACCAGTAAAAGTCTGTCATTATCATATAAATGCTCCAGATTGTTTGCTTTTCTTTGGCATGTGTTTATTCACCTCCTCTCCCCCTCTCTACCTGCTGGGAATGCTGTCCAGCAGCAGGTAGGGCTAGAAGAGGAGTCACTTCAAAACCCCAAAGTTGAAGTCACCGGTCTCAGGTTCCTTCTCCTGTCATTTGGAAATGCTGGGTAGGTGGAAAGGGATTCTCTGAGCTGTGGAACACCCTCGGGTGCAGACTCTGCTCAATGCATTTAGGAGGAAGGCGGGTGAGCAGCGGTGCCTGCCTGGGTCTGAACTCACAGCAAAACCCTTATTTGCTTTGCCATGCACTGCTGATAAACCCCCTCTCCACAGCCAGCCTTACCTTAAAAAGGAGTTATAACGCTCATTTATCTCTTCTGGGGGAAAAAACTCTGTTAATGCAGCCTTTGAATAAGTGCTACCCTGCTCTTTAAATGCTGAAGTTCACTAAAACTCCAGTGATTTATGTGCAGCTTTTGACTGCCAGCACCTGGCAGATGAAGAAACCTACTCAAGCTTCAGTCATAAACAGATAGCATACAATTTAATTTTAATGTGCTCGTTAGTCGTAGCACATTTCAGACATAATTGTGAACGCAACACAAAATTATAGCAAAAAGACAATTTTAATGCTGCTGTAGAAAAAAAGGTTATATGAAGAGTCATATAATGGTGCTTCATTGTCAACAACAAAACAGGGCACAGAGTGCATTACAGTGTCTGTGCTGTTTACATGCCAATATTTTATACATAGATTCTCATATGGTGTCAGCTGTCAGTTACTTCTGCAAATTAACTGCCAAAAATGGAGACGAACAGAATCACTTAGTGTGCTGGTAACCACGGGTTACCTTTCATATGCCTAAAGATAAAGCTGCAGTATGGAATCTTGGGAGAATAATTAGGCAGAACAAAACAGAAAGTTACCAATTGAAATAAAAAGGCATTCTACAATAGGAAATAACAACCAAGAGCGCTTATAAATAAGTAAAAGAGGTTATATCACAGAATGCCTCATAACTTTTTAAGCAAAGTATTACAGTACAAACATTTTAAAGGCTTTATCAATGTTTAGGAAATACAGTACAAGTTTTTCAAATAGATTTAACCCTTTGAGCACTGAGTTTATTTTGAATTTTCTCTTTTTATTTTATTTTTATTTTTTTTTACTAATAAATACCTTTAAAAGTCATGTTGTGCAAAACAGTTAGAATGCATGCCAGGAATGCAGTCCGTGGCTTCTGTTTCTTCAGACAGTTTAAAAAAAAAAGAAAAAAAAAACCCAAACAAATGATAGCAACACTAATAAATATGTATAATTTAAACATGAACCTCTCTTAATATAGATGTACTGTATAGCAAAACAAAGCAAAACATATTTTGCTTTAAGAATAATGTTTCTGAATACTTTATAAATGCTATCTGTGGTATCTTTTATCACATAATTTACAATGTTTGATTGTTAAAGGAAAAACTGTTAGATCTAAAAAAAAATGAAATATACACTATATATAGGTGCGGTTTATACCTGGGGCTTATCAGGTACAAACCCTGCTGCTGCTAAAAATGCTGAAAAAAAAGAAAATGGCATTAACCACAATCACATTTTCCATAAGAGATTTTGAAATCTATACAATATATACATCTATGTTTCAATGTGAAAATTATATTTTTAAATTTCAAGGTGTGAGACACCTCTGCATAAATGGAGGTTCATATTAGTAATCAGAACTAAGCTAGTAAGGGTCTAAAAAAACCACATATCCTTACATTTTTACCAAATTAATGCAAAAGTGCTTCAAAGTACTCAGAGGGCTAAAGATTATAGGGTGAGAAATACCAGCACACTTAGGTCACATGAAAAAGTGCACCAGAATTAGTTATAAATGCTTAATTAAACTGTCTGTTAATGCATGCAGCTTGATGCATCAGAGGGATGCACAGCAACTAAATCCAATTTACACAAAGTTCCAAACACTTACCACTGCATTTTAACCTTCATATTTTACCAGTAACAACAGCTGATTATGCACCTCTATTTAAACACTGTACAGTTATACAAAACAGTTCAGCCCAGAGTGACTCTGGAGTTAAAATAAGAACATGTGCCAAGAACTAAACAGTAGCTTTAAGGCGTCTTTGACAGTTTTCCTCAAAGCAAATTACAGTTATTTTAATCAAAAGCAAATGCTACTGCTTCTCTAACTCCGAAACATACAGAAGATGATCCTCTGGTGACTTCCCATGTGTTTTACTAAGATGAAGTTTAACAGCATGCTTGCTTGCAAAAGTCCTGTTACAAAGTTTGCACTGATAAGAAGTTCCGATATCTTCCTCTGGAGAAGACGTCACCAGTTTTTCAGATGGTGACTTTGCTTGTGCTATCTGATTGTTAATCTGTTCACTGGACAGTTTGGACAAGTCTCTTAACCTGAAACCCAGATGCGATTCAAGATGACTGATATAAGTTGAAGGAGTTCTGATCTGTGAAGCGCAGTCATTACAAAAGAACACTGGGTGCCCAGTGTCCAAATTTTTAAGGAACTTAGTTCCCCCCGTCCTTCGGAGCTGGTATTTCACATTGGCCAGCCAGTGGCTAATTGTGGTCATTGAGAGTCCCGTAAACCTGGAAATGTGCATTCTTTCTTGAGGGCTCAAGTCTGACATGATGTATTTCCCCTCTGAAGTCTGCCGTAAACTGGCTGCAAACTGGGCCTGCAATATGAGCAAGTGCTGAGGGTTCCAGTTAGACTGACGTCCCTTCCTTTTCTGAGCTGGTGTACTCTCTTCTGGTTCCTCTATTGTGGTACCATCAATGTCAGATTTCTCAGATATGCTGGAAGGTGTGGAAGATTTTGATGTGTGACTTTCTGTCAGGTTCTTCAGCATATCAGATATATCTGACAAGGCATTCTCGCGTAGCGGCGAGTTTGACATGAATGACACGACTGCAGATGTCTTTGCTGTTGTCACTGTAGATGAAGAAGATGCAGAAGATGTCGATGTGGATGACAAAAGCGCTGAACCCAAAGAGCAGCTTTTGTCACTCTTGCCTTTCGTCAAATCTATGGGTTGGTCATTGTTGACATGATAAAAATAACGGTCTAAGTGGTCTGATTTTTTGGACTGTAGAGGTGGGGTGGCCACTGCAGCCTTTTCTGCCAAGCTGTTGCTCATTTTAAAAAGCATGCTCATTGGATCCAGAGCAGGCAAAGATGGCTTTGCTGCCTTCCCAAGGTGAATATTCATGACGGATTGCAGTGCACTTAATGGATTTACAAATGGCTGTTCAGGAGGGTGATCAGTGATGATGGCTGTGCTGCTACTTAAAGAACCTACGATGGACTTCACAGGCTCCTTCCCGTTCTCCACGGGTTCTACAGTTGGACTATCCTTGCAACCGTCTCTCTGAGGAACTGGGCTGTTCTGCTGGCTTTTGAAGCCACCATCATTGGAGGGCTCCATCTTAAGGGGTTCACTGACTTCACTGCTGCACGGCGAAGGCGTTGCACGCTTCAGTGGAGAAAGCTTTCCTTCAGGCTCTTTCATCTTCTCCTCCACTTTAGCCACCTTCTCAGTGACCTTCTTTACCAATTCTTCCATGGCATGAAAGTTTGTTTTTGGCACAGGTGAGGTCTGACTGCTTGGTGGAGACACCAAGGGCTGGTTTTTAGTTGGTGATACTAGTTCATTGTTTCCAAACATAGGTTTTAATGGTGTACTCTTCCCAGATGAGCCCAACGACAGCTTCATCATATTAGGCAGCTGGTAGGCAGCATGAATGCTGGGGTAGCCACCCCAGCTCGGTGTGCCATTCTGGGCTTTGTTTATAGCTGATGTAACCGTGTTTTCTAAAGACTTCAATATATCTAATCCCCCCTTAGGACTTTCTTCTAGGTCATTTTCAGTCAAGTAATGGTATTTTGAGGAGATATCATACTTCTCCTCATCTTCACTTGACTTCTCTTTGTCTTTCATTTTGTCATCAGCAATGACTCTTTCCTTATCTACTTCTTTTTTAATCTCAACATTTAATTTAGGGGAAACACTAGAAGGTGTGTTGGAAGGAGATGTGAAGGTGGTGGCAGCTAGCGGCACAGACTGGACCTTCTCATCTGCTAAGGACGTTATTGTTGGTGTGGCTGGGGCTTCTATAATTGGTTTCCCTTTTTTCATGGCAGAGTTAGTGACTTTAATAAAATGTCCCGTCACCATCATGTGAGCTGTGAGCTCCTGCAGGGTGTCATGTGAACTTCCACACTCCATGCACTTCAGAATCTGGGATTTCCTCGCCTCAAAGTGCCAGGCATAGCTGGCACCATTCTGGTGACCGTAGCGGTTATTTGGCGTAATGTAGGGATTGGAATTCTTTTGAAGTGCATCATTAGTATCTGAGATTGTTGCTTTTGGTGTCCCACCCGTGGAGTCTGGAGAACTTGGAAGTTCAAGCTCCAGTGATGTTTTCTTTCTAGTAGCTGGGATAATTTTTGCTGCTACAGGTGTAACAGGTTCCTTCAGAGGCACTTTTTGGTAGTGTTTTGTTTTGATCATATGAACACTCAAATCCTGAAGAGATTCAAATGAATGACCACAGTACATACACTTTAGCACTTTCTGGGCATCCTCCTTCCCTTCCATTTCGAGCAAAGAACGTTTGCGAGGTTTGGACCATCTTTTGGGGTTATTGTTATCCGTTTCATGGTTGTCATCTCGATAATGTCCTGTTTCATTCATGTGCACTGTTAATTCTACTAAAGTATCGTAGGCAGCACTGCAGTCTTTACAGCGGAATTTACTGGCTCCAGTGAATATAGAGCCATAGAGCTTACTGCTCTGTCTGTACAGCTGGACTGTGCTAAAAAGGCTCGGTTCAGGCAGAATTCTGCTCTGTGAAACTTGCTGCAGCGTTTTGGCCATTGCAGTCTGGTGCCAGTCAAAGCTGCCGCTTCCACAACTGCTGCTGCTGCTGCTGCTACTGCTGCTGCTACCGTTGTTTTTTTCCGAAATTGGCTGGTGAAGGTTCAAATTGAGATTGGACCAGTAGGAATTGGAGAGGAAGTTATTATACACGGCTTTCATTTGTTCTAAACTATCAGAAACTGTAGAGTCTTCCAGTGGTATGGAAACCTCCTTGGTCTCTTCCTCATTTTTAATGGAGCTGCTCTCGAAGTCTGCCATGCGGTCACTTGTCTCACTGATGTGGGACTCACTGTCCATTTCATGGCTAGAGAACTCAGCTGCTGGAGAGTTTTGGTAGCTTTGGCAGTTCTTACTGAAGTCTTTTTCTGGACATGCATATTTTGCTGAAGGCTCCCCATCAACTGCATTTTCATCAGGTTCCACATCTTCTTCCACCAGCGCTGCTGCTTTTAGTTCGTCTGAAACATAGGCTATGATGAAGAGAAGAAAATACAAGTTAGTTTCTGCTCATCATACTTCTGCTTTAGCCAAAGAAGTGTACTTATTTGTAAAATTAAACAGTTAAAATTTAGTGTTTCTTCAGAGCAAGAAAAAAAATCTGCTCTTCAAACATAATTTGCCACCTTATTCTTCTCAAGGGGCAACAGCTTGAAATTAAAACTAAATTTGAAATTAATGAAGCACATTCTGGAGGTGGCATTCATTTCTAAAGTAATAAATTACTTGTATCAACCTCAGAGACAGCAGTTCCTGTCTGTCAATTAATATGTCTTATGCTTCTCCTACCCCTAATGCATTTCTTAACAGACAGATTCACAATTTAAATTAAGCAAGCATTTTTTGCTCATTACAGTTCTGAGACTCAATCTTTAATAAATATAGAGCACAACAAACATCAAGAATTTCTACAAAGTAAAAAAATCCCCAGTTAAAATAAATTTTAAAAATTAGATTTTTTTAAAGCTATCATTATTAGCAGTGCCACATTTTAGAGGAGATGGTTAAATGCAAGTGATGTAACCTGTGGAAACAACTCATTCAGAGCAATTTGAGGACATTCTTTGTGAGTGTAACAAATGTCCCATTCCCATTTAAACACTTCCTCAACAAGAAAGCCCATGCAGAATTATGTCAGGAGCTAGTTCAACAAAATTGGTATGCTGCACTCATTCTTGCTGTATAAATATATACAAGACCTTCCAGTGGACCTTACAAATGTCAAAGTGTTTGCTCTTTAGACTACTTTGTCAATATTTACTCAGCATAAGCTATACGGACACCCAACAGAGATCCTGTCTTTTTTTCCCCTCAAGTAATGCAACTGGTGATGTAAATCTAAGATACTCTTCTTGAATAGGACAGTTGGCAACTGACAGTAAACAATTTTTTTTTTCCATGGTGCTTCTATGCTTCTGTTCTACATATACTACATCTACCTAAGTTTTTTCTTTAGGCAAGAAAATTATGGTAACATTTAAAAAGGGATCATTAACTAATCAAAATTATCTATTTCTATATAATGCATTAATTTGCACGAAAGCAAAAATGGAATATGACTCTCTTCAGTGGTATTTAAAACCTCTCACAAAGATAATTATAAACTGAAAAAAGTCACATTTTTGGTAGAATCTGTGGTTAAAGACACCTGACTTCTCTGCAGTTGCCCTTCTCTGCAACACATCTGGAAATGGTAGGGTATTTGTATCCTGAGCAATCTATAGCTTGTTTCTTCAGGCAACAGTGCAGAGAAGACAACAGTTTACACCCCGAAAAGCCCTACTTTAACCAACAGACTGAAAAATGTAGAACACTACAGTAGGTATCACACACACAGTATTAAACCTTGCAAAATTCTTTCAGGGAAAATATGTTTAAATGTTATCAGAAAACCACAAGAGACAAAACAACTGTTAAAGTGACAATGAAATCAGGCTTTTAGTTTCACATGGAGTATTTCTTCATTCAGTTAGGTTATACAAAATATTCACTACTGTTCTTTCACATGGTTGAATGGTAGCGAATCCTCCTCCAAGCATGTAAAGTTATAATCTGATCCTCAGAATACAAGTTAAACCTTTGAAAGCACAAACATATCACATATGAGCAACACATAGTAATGATTAAATATTTCAGTTCAGATAATTTCAATGCAGAAAATTCCAGCAGCAAGGGTCCTATTTTTAAGGTTTGGGAGCACATAGTTTGAAAGAATTATGTTAAAAAACTTTATCATAAGATGCTTCAAAGGTGCTGGTACAAAGACCAGACTGTGGAAACAAGTATACCACTCCCCATACAATGAAACAGAGATGTGCTGTTTTGCTCTATTTTATGCCTTTTCAAAATATTTTGAAAAAATAATATTATTTTTATATCACCTATATCTGTATATGTCAGACACTGCAGCAATTAGTAGTAAGGTTTAGCATCTCTCCTGCAAATACTTGAAACAAAACCACTATATAGAATCTAAAAAAGTGGATTTTCAGGACTTTAGTAAAGGAGACCAAAGCAGTTCAAATTACTCTCTAAAGTTGAAAAATTTTGTATAACTACTGATAGTGTGCAGACAACTGACTGTTAACTGCCTCTCTTTCAACCACACCAAATCCTACTGATAGGAAGAAGGAAGGATGGAAGGAAGGAATCATGGCATGAAACCTCTGATTTGGAAGCAAATGTACCCTTTTCCTATTCCACCTTGTGGAAACAGATTTTCTTTTGCAACTCCGGTTTCTTTGCCTCTGTTTTGAAACTGCATAATAATTTCCTTTTCACAGTTATCACCCAAAGTTGTTTCACACAAAGTTATCACCATGCTGCCTGCCTTAAAGAGACCTCATTGACACCTGCAGGCTGGGGGGGCACACCAGGGCACTCTGAGTGGACCTGTCTTTAGTTTTTTCTGGCTATTGAACACCAGTCTGAGTGTGTGCCACTCATTCCCACCACCACATCACATTCCAAATCCAAGGGCTCCATCTCTGCACACCATGGAAAGCCCTCCTGGGACCCATTGTGCACCAACACAGAGTGCACAGAACCAACTCCCTAATTAGTGTGTTATTCTTTACATTTTTATTTCTCTTACTGCTGAAGTCTTACGAATTTTGTTTGAACTGAAAGACTTGTCACATTCACAGCTTTTTTAGAGAGTGACTTTTACATTAGGGAAAACCTCCAGCATGTGGCTCATTTAAATGTAAATCTATTTACCTTTCATGCTTTCTTTGCCCTTTTCACCAACTATCAAGCATATTTGCGTGTTAACCAGGAGCTGCCTCCTCTATAGCTGTTCCCCTTCCTAAGCTCAAGTTGTGAAGCCAACTTGTGACATCAGTCTTTGATCCAGAAATGCAGGAAATGAGGCACAAACGACAGTGTGGAATTTAACCCAGCAATCTGCAACTTCGAAGAAATTACAGTTCCAAGGGCTCCTTCTGCTGCTTCCCCTGCACAAAGGAGAGAAGGGATGGAACCTGGTCTAGTGGAAGGTGTCCCTGCCTCACCACACCTTGCACAGGGGCAACAAATGGTCTATATAAGCACAGAGTAAGGTAACAGCCTCACTGCACCAGAAATAAGGACAAGGAGGTCCATAGCAGAGAAATTTCTTATTTGGTGAAGTACCTACAGGAAAAGCAGAGACTGTGAAAGAAGAGAACAAAATCAGGAGGAGATGGTAGAAAGGTTTTCCACTGAGATTCACTGCCTGGAGGACAGACTGTCTAAAAGAAGCACTGTCTGCAGCCCATCCTTACTTAGCCATTACCCTCTTATTATGTAAAAAAAAGAAAATAAAAGGAAAAAAAAGACAAAAAGACTTGTGGTTTGATATTTTTCAAGTGTAGAATAAATGTTTGAACAGCAGGGCATCTGTAAAACTGTTATTCAATGCCTCAACAGCAAAGTCTGAGGGGAAAAGAAACAACTTTAAAGGCAATTCTAGCGGCAGAAGTTAATAAGAGTGGAAATGAAAGAAATTAGGCAGTTCTGGGGTTTGTTTTTCCAGAGAAAAAAGACAAAAAAAAAAAATCACAGTCCTCAAAAAAGTGTTTAGCTTACATCTCACAGGGCACCATAACCCACAGGAAATTGCCCGCAAATTGAGCAGTGGTGTCACTGTGACACAGTATTTGACAAAAAGTGGAAAGCTGTTGCCTGGAGTGGCCCTCAGTTGCTAGAGAAGAGGAGGATATCAAAGGGGTTCAGAAACATCTTGCAGGTACAGCCACACAGAGGTTGAGAACAGATAGTTCCCTCATTAATATTTGTTATAATTATTAACTAAAGTGCTAGGTAACAGTGAAATTAACACATTTGATATCAATACGTAACAGTAAGCTGTGGTATAATGCAATTCATTTCCACACAATAGGGAATTACCTTCATAACTGAGCTATGGATCATTTCTTTGCCAGTGGAAATAAATTGTGATCCATCACTGTCCAAAATGATCTACATATTGCATAGACAGTAATAAACTCATATACCTGGCTCTGCACAGACACCAGGGATCTACTGCACGAGAGCAGAGAGGTGTCACCAGCCCACTGTGTCTCCAGAGGCAGAGAAAGCCCCCGTGGAGCCAGAGCAGCTGTGCCTGCTGATGTCCTGGGCTCACCAGCACCACAGCTGCCACCTCCACCCCCACTGCCAGAGCTCCTCTTCAGCAGAAACAGCAAAAACACTGCATGGCTGTCATCCCCCCCATGGCAACATCCCCCTGTGATGTGGCTGGACACACACCTTCTTGGGATTGTTTGGAAATACAAGACCACAGCGCTAAAAGCATATTTTGCTGTTCTCCAAAACCCAATTATATGCACAATTTTTCCCTCATTTCCTGAAAATTGCAGCTGAGACCATATATTTTGGCTTGGATGTATCCAAATATTTCATTTCAATACTATTGAAATTTCTTGTTTTAATTATGTTTTTTCTTGCCAAAATTTTTTCTTTTGTTTTAATTAGCTCACTGGGGGTATATTTAAACTAGTGTATGTGCTGTTTGCTTGAAAAAGGAACAAAACATTCCAATATTCTTCTCACATTAAAAATGCTCAACTACTAAAGCTTATCAAAACCACTCAGTTCCTTGGAAATATTTTTGCTTTAACCAAATGGCTTCTTATTAAAAAAAAAATTAGATCATCTTTGCTACGCATCATTCAAAATCATGAAGTAATACAAAGGGTCATCTCCCAAACCATCTGATTTTGAGTTCATTGGGAAAAATCCTTCTCATTCCTTAAAGAATCTGAGCCCATAAATATTCCACAC
>NW_008239324.1:13333550-13344417 GCF_000691975.1 Corvus brachyrhynchos
CAGGAATGCTCCCAACGCTTACAGGATCAATATTATATTCCCAGTAAAAAAGAAACAGGGAAAAAGGATCACATTAGATCATAAAGTGGAGCAGTGGGTAGGACTCTGCCAGATAAAGTCCCTCTGCATCCCGACTCTCGCTCCCCATTGTGCGGTACCGCGTAAGAGGTGGCTCCTGTCACTGCCACTGCTGCTGGCAGTGCACGGCGTTTTCCAAAATACCTGTCCCATTCTGTCTTAAAGCAGACACCAGCCACCTGAGAAATTAACAGAATTTTTTTCTTAATATTTAAGTAATCTTTGAAAAAACCTCAGAGTCCCCAGTTTTGGTGGGACCATTGGAGTTAAAAGGAGGCTCAGTCCCAACACCAGTGCAGAGAAAGCCAACCGAGGAACTGCAGCATGGAGATGATCTGACTGCGCCAATGAACCTTATTCACAAAATTAATGAACAGAGGCAAGAGAAAACCAGCTCGGTGGATGGAGTCAATCAAAGACCTAATGCAAATGAAGGCATATAAAAGAGTTATATTAGTCTGTTAGAAAACTCCCACTCCACAGGCCTTCCACTCACAGCAAGAAAGGCAAACATTTCACCCACAACATGAGCTATTTCTATACTGAGACTAACTGATAATTCCCATGTAACTGAAATTGTATTTGAGACTTCACTCCTTGACAGAGATGTTCGCATATTCCTCATTAGGCAGTCAGGTTGGGAGGCAGCAGTCACTGCCCTGTTTACAAGAGTGGCAAATGACAACAGTCTCTAAACGGGCATGGCAATACTGATTACCCAGCACCTTGACAGGGACATTATTCCTGTTAGAAAGGTCAAAGGTTCTGTTTCATAGAGGCAAGACTGTCTATTATGGGAGAGAAATGTTATTTCCAAGTGAAGAGGTCAGCACTTCTCTCGCACGTCGGCTCAAGTCCCTGGTACCTCGCACCGGAGTGCAAGCCTACTGCAAGACGGATTATTCTGCCCACTGGCAAGGTCAAGAATATTAATTTTGAACATGTTAATTTGATGTGATGTGCATGATTAATGCTTGTTTAGCTGGATTTTTTGTATGTTGATATATCTGCAGCCTTTTCATGCCAGTGAGAGCGTAGGATTAAGTCACTGGGAAGTGATGTGGATGGATGTGACAAAGGATGCCAATCTAATGGGTGGCTATCATTAGGCACTGAAAACTTTGAAGTGTACTTTGTTCCTTCGTGAAAATATTGCAGCTGTCTGCCACAGAGAGCTCAGAAATAGGCCGGAGGAAGCTAGCCAGCTGCTCTGATTCAGCATCCTGGACTGGTATTACATTTGGAGAGACTTCAGAGAGGCCAAATCAACTGCAAGTGTTAAGAGATGAGAATAACATGGACAAGAACACACAGTGAAGAGATGATAGCAAGGAATTAGTTTATATGTCATTAAAGGGTGGGCCACCTAAGCACAGAACAAAGCAATTGTACATCAAGCTACATCTACCTTTTCCTCATGTCACTGTATTCCAAACTCCCCTGGGTTTTGCCTAGTTTAAAGGAAGGTACGGGACTCAGGTCTCCAAGCTGCCACAAGAAACATGTCATACAGGCCACTCCCAAATGAGAGAGAAAATATTCAAAAACTGCTACTAATTCTGATAAGGGAGGCATTCATTTTTCTGAAACCAAATACTATTTAGATGTTTCTTGAATGACAAAGTGCAAACCTCACATTTATGTATTATCTCCTTTATTAAATATACACCTGAAAAACCAGGATACCATAATATGAAATGATGGCTTAAAAACAACTTGGCACTGTTGGACAGCATCGCTTAACTGAGGTGTTCAGTGAGTGCTTTATTTTTCACATCAGCCTTGTGGAAGAAGCATTCTTATCCACAGTTTACAGCTGAAAACCTGAAAAGAAGTCAAAAGTTAATCGTCTGGTGCTAGACAAGAAGACAAGTGAAGGAGCCTGTTACTCCTGTAGGTTAATAAATATAATTCAGCTATTTACACAAAACATGGGAAGATGACTTAAGTTTGTTCTGTTCCTATGTTTCTTCACAGTGTGTTTATGTGAATACAATATATGTGTATAATTGAAAATAATTGCCAGTTTTCAGCTGAAACAATTATTTCAGCCAGTGAAATACCCACAGGTGCATGTGCTGAGCACAACCCAGAGCCTGTGGTTACAGATCTCCTCTGAGCCAAGCTGCTGGGATCCAGTGAGTGCTGTACCTGCAGACTGCCAGCAAAGTCCTTTTCACAATGGGGAAAATAGGAAAGGTTTTTGAAGTATTGTCACAACTCTCCTCCGAAGAGCTCTCTGTTCCCAGCACACAGCAAGACTCAGGTACACTGTGACACCCACTCTGCCAGACCTGTGCTGGAGATGGAACATGATGGATCATGCCTCCCTCTTCCAAAATTGCACCCTGCCTTGATTTCTCCCTGGGGCCTAAACTCCCTGAATTTAACATGCTGAGCAGAGTTTTTTTTCTAAAACCTGCTCGAATTACCCACCCTTGAAACATAACACCACTTTTTTCTGATGTGGAGAAGAGCACCTGATCCCATCACACTGCAGTGTGCTCTTCTATGGGTAGGGTTGCACGAGAATAAGTCTGAAATCTGTCTCACTTGAAGAGTTCATGTGCTACCTTCTACAAACGGCTTTTGACAAGAAGGGATCCAAATATTAAAAAACCTTGGATGAGACCCAAGGTCAAAGTTACTCCCACGTATAACGAACAAAATCATATGGATTTCTAAAGAGACTTTCTTCAGGTATCATTCTTGTACAGTCAGGAGTGAATGACATGCTTACGAGAAACTTCACAAGAATAAGAGTTTGGAGACTGCCTGGCCAGGAAGAACAGATTTTTAAGGGTTTTGACCAAAATTTGCAGTCACATATACACAACACAACTGACTGCCAAAAGTACCACGGCCGGGTAACTGTTCATGTTCCACTGTGTGTGCCCATGGGTGGTCACCAGAAGTAAGGCAGGGTTGACAGTAACCCAGTCAAAAGGCTGAGAAACATGGATGGCCACAATGACAGAAGGGCCTTCCTTGCTATGGTAATTTGTAGAATCCATCTCCTTTCCCCTTTGCACTCTGGGGGAGTAGAGATTTGAAGAGCCTCTAGGGCATATGCCTGGAATTTCTGGTTGAAAAAGGACAAAAAAAATCCTTCTTGGCCTCCCCATCACCACATAACCAGACTTTCACAAGCACCACTAGGACTAGACCAAGTAGGCAAATGAGCAACAGAGGCTGTGAGCACCCACTGGGAATTCTCAACCGCTCCTCGGTTTGATTCAGTCCAGAGTCTTGTGTCCCCATTTCATCAACATTCCTGTAGCACCCTTCTCTTCCTCCCCTCCCCACCCCTCCACCTTCCCCAGGAAAGGATACCCTTCCTCCAAGTACACCAAAGTAACAAATGGACACCATTCCAAGGAGCATGAAGCTCCTCACTGTCCATGGGGTGTGTTAAGGGTCAGCTACCCAGCCACAAAGGGGAAACACCACCAGGGATTGGGGAACCAGGCAGAGACTGGTGAAGTATCAGTTCACAAGCAGCTCCAGAGTCTCAAAAATTTCGCATAAACTTCACAAATTCAATGACCGAGCCCATTATTAACAGGAAAAACCCCCACCTATATTTGTCATATAAATTATTCAACATGAATAAATGTGATCCACTCTTAGGTTAGACAAAAGTGGCTTTTCCTTGGTTTCCAAGGCAGTTGCTTGGTGTGAAGTACTACAGACTTGCTCGAGAGTCCCACTCTGTGCAAGCACACATGACAGTGGGAGATAGGAGTTCAGCAGCAGAGAAAAAAGCTTCATGTTACACTCGAACCTAATTGTTCTTTCGACTCTGCAGAATTTTTCTAAGCCCAGAATTACTATTTCCTCAAATGGACAAAAATATTTACCAGAACATTAAAAAAAAAAAAAAGTTTGTTTTTGGGTGCTGTTTTCTTGTTAGTTAAAAGTCACTGTCAACATCCTGGCAAGATGAAGCCAAATTCTCTGTATGAATTGGTAGCAGAACACAGAGTGACACAATCTCTGCTTGATACCAGACATTTGGGTGGCATCTTTTAATCACTGAAAAGCACACAGGGCATTCCACAAACTAATACAAGATTCACAGCCAACTCTGGGATAAGCAGCCATGAGCATAGAAGTTCTCAATATGGCTCTAATAGCTCGTAATTATTATAATCCTTCACTGAGCAAACAGATGTTGTAAGGGAACTTCAGTTTCTTCAAATGCAGTAATCAAACCATTCTGCTTCTGCCCTGCCTCTTCTCAGTAAATGCTTTGTATAGTGGAGTGGAAATAGCAAATGTAGTGACAAAATGACCATTTAATTGTCACAGAAATCTGTTTCTGAACAAAACTGATGTTGTCATTTCTCTTTATGCACATTTCTCAGTCTTCTGATTATGGTTTAGCCTTTTTTTTACACCAAGAAAAAATCTTGCACTTTACTTTCTGTAATCTTCCCACATATTTAGTTGCTCCTAATTTACCCACATCTTACAAGTTTTACAGTAACTAGAATTTGGTGCTGTATTTGTGTTTAGCTGTACTAATATTAACTCACATCTCTGTAGCTGCCACCTTCACTGTGAAATTTTTAAAAATCAAGTTTTCACCTAAAATGCTTCAATACTTTACAGTGAGTCATTCTACTTGGTGATTTATTTGTAAATAATCATGACTACTTAAGACATTCAAAATGTACCAAAAGACCTTCAGCCTGATCCTTCATTTTGTTGCAAACTTGCATCTCCCATTGAAGCCCTTTCTACAGTAGTTTCAATAGCTATTTTGGCTGCAGTGCCTCCTTACAATAAACTCTATACATCTGTATGAATGGTATAGTAGAAATCCAAATGATTTCAATCACAATTTCAGCTATTGTGAACTTGTGCTTATAATGAAGTTCTTCTATTAAGAAAGGAGCTCAGTGTGGGCCAACAAAGCTTTGTGTCCTTTCACAGTTGCTATTCAGCCCTCATTTAAGAAAAACAACTATTGACTGCAATATGAATCTTAGGAGTTGAAGCAAGCAGAGATTCTCAGGATTACCTCTGCAAGATGGCCCCAGCTCGTTTTGTATGTAGAGCAGAAAGAAGCACTGAATATTCATTTCACTCATTTGCTAACCATACTAATATACACTGCTGTAAATGAGTGTCTATCTACCACTACCTATTGAACAGAAGGGTGTTTGAATAGGTGGGGTTTGCTATAATGTCACACTAAGATAATGTGCTAGAAACAAATGGTTCACTGATTCCTGAATAGAAAATTTGCTGGAAAACCCTGAGAACTAGGAGACGAGGGGGAGGGGATTAAAATGTCGCTTCAGAGCCACCAACCAAACTCCTGTCATTTTTAAAAGATGTTCCTGTGGCACAGTATGAATAGTTTATAGCCATGATTGTGAACATTCAATGTCATATAAGAAAAGACACTTGTCAAGAGCCTTTCCCTTACCAGCACCCTCACTATGACCTGTGTTAATGAAGTTAATTGAATTTAAGATCAATAATGGTTAATTATTGCAATTTGACATTCTGAGATAAATGGCTTTAAGACAGAGAAATGTGTGTGTATGTGAATTCTCTCCAAAGAAGGTGAACACATTACAGCCTAAGAGGGATCACACAGTCCTTCCATTGATCCTGGTACAATCTGATCGACCTAATCCTCTGATGAATGTGGGCTTTTCACAGCTACAAGTAAATGTTCTACAAGACTACTCTAACCCTTGTCACTGACCAAATCTATATGAGCTGTACACTAGAAATCTATTGAGATAGATTAAAGAACTGCTGTAGAAACAAGAGATGCTTCAATAAAGATGAAGGTTTATTATATTGACTATTAATGTTACATGCAGTATGTAATTATGAATGCTTATGGGTCGTAAGAGTTTAATTTTGGTCAGTCAGATGTAAATGATCATAACTGAACAACAGTATTAAAAAAGTAACAGATTAAAAAAAATCCAACAAGCATGTTGAATTTGATGACTTAAGAGTGAATGCTCAGTAAGAGAGAGATTTTAAAATCATCCTTGAAATGTGCATGAAGATGCTCACAGACAGGTATTTATTTCACAAAGTCACTCATCAACCTACTTCATTTAGGGTTTTTTTAAGTTTACTTTCACAATAGTTCCTCAACAGGAAGACATTTTTCAAACGTGTTCGTAATGATATTCTTACATGCATACTGAACAAGTTAAATGACCACTTACAAGATTTATAATGACAAAGTAAATGTCAAGGAAAAAGTATTACTGATTGCAGAGCACTGACAATAAAAAGCAGCTGAAGAGTTCTGTCAAAATGTAAGATTATGCAAAAACACTATTGAGAACACTGCTAATCATCTGCTCTTGTCAATTACTTGAAGGGTATCTGACAGCATATTTACATTAAACACATTTCAGTAGTGAAATCCTTAATGCTGTATCAGAATATTTTCATTATCATTAGAAATCCTTTAAAAGTCCTTTTGCAGCAGAGCATTGTAACAGCGATGATGTAATATCTCTCTCTGTATCAGGTAGGGGTTTCTATGTCATGCTATTATAGCTACATAACATTTCAAATAATATAACCAAAGACTAAATATACATGTAAGATGGCAACCTCTGTTTTCCTGTATTCAATGTAGGTATTTTCAAGTAACAGCTTTGCAGGAGTCTCAAACTAAATGCAAACTGATGATCTGTCTTTGTCTGGCCATTCTTTTAGCCTTTTACTCCTCCTGTGACTGTACTTTGTCATGGCAAAGGACATTATCAAGCAGACATTTTTTGTAAATCTCTGATTGTGACTTGCCATTCAGCTGCTTTAGGAGGAGACACATTAGCTACCAATGCCTTTCACCTGCTGGAGAAACTTATTTTAGTTACGTCTGTCTTATACTTCATGGAACCCTTCCTCCAAAATAGAGAAATAAATGAAATGTAATGAAAATGAAATGTTGATCCTTTCCATGCTTCAGCAGGCATTACTAAAAAAGCACACATAACCCTGTTTGATGTGTAAAACAGTAAGCATGCATAAAAATGGACAGAGCAGAAGCGTGAGCTGCCTTTCAGGAGGAATTCATCTGGGCAGAGAAGAAAAAGAAGGAAAATAAGCCCCGATCAGGACTTGCAGGATCAATTCATGGTTTTTCCAGCACTTCTGTTGCACACAGCATACCTAAACTCAGTTTGTAAAAAGGGGAGCAGAGACCTGATGCTCCCAATGCTTCTGAAGCACTACAGATTTTCAGACAAAAACACCACTAAGTAAAACAACACTGACAGAAAGCTCAGGGTCTGGGTCAGGTTCTGTACTGATTCAGACCATACAGGTAAGGGGCACCACTTGTCACTCCCTCTTCAGTCAAGGCCAAGGGTGAGTTCTGTACTAACAAAACACGTATGTGAGATCAGTTCAGTGTGTCAGGTGTGTCACACACGCCCGGCCATGCACACACCCACACACCTGCGGTGCTGGAAAGCTGGGAAGGCAGCAGCCAGGCCTCCTGCCCTGCCCTTCCAAACCCAAGGGAGGTAGAGCCAGCTCTTTGGCCCTGCCCTGCCCCTGCCAGCTTGGCAAACCCCAGCAGCACCAGTCCCTGTGCTGTGCTGGGCACTGGACACGCCTAAACCCTGTCCAAGCTGCCAACAGAGATTCCTGCCTGCCTTCCAAACCGCCAGCCATGCCCGGCCAGCTGCACTCAGACACTACCAACAAGCACCAGGAAACTGCTTTTCCCTGCGTAGCTCTGGTCCAGCCCCACTCTGCCCTGTCAATGTCCATGGAAAGTCTTCCACTTGTTTCTGAGCCAGCACCTCCAGGTTGTGAGGAAGGAGCCCATAAAGCAGTGCTCCAACAGGACAGTCACAGTTAGGCTGAATCAAGAGGGTCTCTGTGAAATTACGGCTTTTTAATGCAAAGTGCATCCCTTTCTCCAGGAGATGAGGATGTTTTTTTCCCCAAGTGAACAAGAAAATTCCTGATTCCCAAGACAAGAGCTAACTCTATGTGCCACACTGCAGCCTCAATTGAGTTTTATTGTTGACCTGAAAACAGTGATTTCATTGGAAATGCTGACACAAACATGACTATTGCTGCTGATGATACGCATCTCACATACACTGAATCGAAGGGATGTGGGAGGATGTTTTAATTGTTAAATTGAGTGAAAAGGACACAGAAGTAAAAGTACCAGAGAGTAATTTTGCATGTGGGATTCCTATTGACCTTACTGGGAATTTTCTGTGGAAACCAAAGGGGAACTATGTCTCAGAGAAATTAATCTGTTCCCTCACATGGGCACAGAAAAAAAAAGAGGACTATCCATGTCAATACTTCAAATTTGCAGTCACGAGAGACTGAATGTCTTGGGGAAACAGAAAGGAGATACACAGCCTTTCACTTCTAGGTCACTGGCTTAAATCCTGCTTATTTCAGCAGTGACCAAAACTCATTACCATCCAAGCTTGCTGTTCAGTGACCAACAGTATGTGAAAGGAGCTTGTGGCCTCAGAGGCAGGTGCCCACTGTCGGCAGCCTCAGCAAAAAGACCAAGGATTTGGATGAACATTAAATTTGAATTTCAGCTCTGCCCCAGGTATCACTCCATGTCCCAACCACATCCCAGGTGTGCCTGTCCTCCAAACTGCTCTTTGTATGCTTGGACTGACCATGGACTTGGCTCATCACCTTGCCCCTGCCTGACCACCTATGGAGGGGACGTGTCCTGCCACCATGGGCTCTGTTCTGCAGCCTCGCTGGGGTGGGACAGTGTCCTGCCACCGAGGTCCCTGCCCACCTTGCTCAGATCCCCACTCACCTCCTCCCTTCTGCTTCCTGGCAAGGCCTTTGCTGGGCCAACATGGGCAAAGAAGCATTAGTGCTGGTGTCACCACACCCACCAATACCCCAGGAATTCTTTTATCCAGGATGTTCCCTGACCAGGGGACAGAAAACCATCCTCTGGATAGCAAGCAACTCTCAGAGCCGGATCAGCCTCTGTATGTCAGGAGATCCTCAGGATAAAAGAGATGACTTCATATATCTTCGATACAAAAAGAGAATCTGTGCTCCACAAATAAAAACAGTCTGAAGCCTTTAAGAAGATTTACAGCTGCCACAACAGAGCCCTGGGGTCTTCTCTGTCATTAGTTGCAAGAACAATTGAGACTATGACAGCACATGCTGAATTGACCCAAACCCCCATTTTCCTCCCCAAATGAAGTTTTTAAAAAAAAATCAAAATCTTAATATGTATAATTAAATTAATCATCATAAATTACATTTTAGCACAGAGAGTTAGATTTATAATATCATTTTCAAATCTCTATGTGAGGTTTAAATATTTTATAGCATATGTGAGTTAGAGGGAAATGTGTCTAATGGCTTAAATATCACTGTACAGCAGTAGACTTTGACAAAAACTGTAGCACAACTGTTTCTAAGGTAGTTTGTAAAAATTATTTATTTCCATACCAGTTAATTATGATGGGAGTCTTTGTTGAATGCACAAGCATTAAAAAAGTGCTGATATTTTATGCATCTTTAACTGTAACGTGCTTCCCTGCAGCGCATTGGTAACTCCTTGACATTTAACATTCACTCACAGCAACTATAATAAGGGGTTTGATTGCTTCTTTTGCAGATGCAGTAATTTAATAACTGTGATCAGTTGCATAAATTTACTATACAACCATCTTAAGTTAGCCACATTAAAATTAAGCAAAATTGTAATCTGTTGACAGATTATTGCTCCTGAACAATTCTACTAAAAGCATTTCAGATTAGCTTGTGCCACAAGCATTTTTGTTTTATAAGCTTGTAAAAAATACTGCTGCTCTTTTTTGCTTCCAATCTTACTATTAGACAATTACATGAAATTTTATGTTTTCTGTTAAATCACCTGAACTGGGATGATTTAGTTATTTATACCGCATTATGTTTTGAATGCTGCTATTTGAAAAATATCAGTTTGTCAGTTCCTTCACCCTCTCACCCAGTAATTCTCACTGTATAACTTTGCGTCAGATACTTCTGAATGAAAAGGAAACGTGCAAGAAAGAAGCTTTTATGAACACAATAGCAGCACTGCTTTCACCTTTCCCTAATCAAATAAAAAAATAATGCCTTTTTCTTTGCTCTGGAGGACTCCCACTTCCCTTTCATTTCTATAAGGCAATACCCTTTCCTGGAAAATACAGGATTATTCATTGTAATGTTTACACAGAACCTTTCTCCACAGTCATGGAGGCATTTTTACGGGGGCTAAGGATATCCTGGGGTCCTTTCCAAGCCCTAACCACGATGTGTCTTGATGAGCACAGCGTTACGGCCCGCTGGCTAACTTTTTTAAGCAATGTTTAACTGAGCAGGAAAGCCGTGAATGCATGTTTCTGATACTTCTCAGGAAGTATCTTTGACCATCTGCTTATACTTGCCAAATACACTTCCAAGTTTCCAATTTTATCAGTGCTTAAAAATACTATCTTTGCAAAAATTATGATGATCCAGTGACATGCCTGTATATAAAGGCAAGGAAATCCAGGAGAAGATTATCCAAACCCCAGTGTCGCCAGGGAAGGGGTGTGTTTGAGCTCCGCATTTGCATCCCAAGGTTCCGCAGGAACCCACTGAGGCAAAAGCAAAGGGCTGCTGTCTCTTCCATGCCCAGACGTGCAGGGTAAACATTTGACAGTGCAGCGGCACGATGTTGCATTCTCCCAGAGCCCATTGCCAAGCCCACGTCCGTGCTTGCTGCGCGGGACGGGGCTGCATAAGCACCCTGTCACTTCTGCTGCTGCCCCGG